>NC_060914.1:12602829-12913407 GCF_021234035.1 Daphnia pulicaria
TTGGGCTGCTGGTTGGGTAACACAAGATTTCTGTTTTAGAAATTTTGAAACTGAAATAAGTTAACTTATACTGTACATACCACAAGTCGTATGCGATGTTACATTGAATTTCAACTACATTTGATCACAAACACCCGTGGTAGATCCAATGTTTTGCGAACAGAAATCATTTTCGTTGACGGCTTGTCTACCCGTTATCAGGATTTATAATTCAAAATAACAGTGAGATATTTTATGGACAGTTGACAGGATCAAAGTATGGAACAAGTCAAAGTGACCCAACAATTTTGAGATGAAGAAAGAAAAGAATATCGAATTGATTTCCTTTGCTTCGATTAATCCTGACAAAACTAGACCACCAAGGAACGTAGACAAAACCTAGGCGATTTATCGCAATATCACCCAAACCATTTATGTACCTGACTGATATGTAACGGCTTTAGTAGGATAATAGCAAAATGCAAAGTTGGAATTTAAATCTATTGGACAGTACGGCTACAATAACCCAGAAAAATTCTAAAACGAAATGAATCCCAAGTAAAAAGGTAAATCTAATTTCAAAGTACCCATGGGTACGGTATCACGTAACTAAGTAGGCCTATGTCCGAGTTTTCAAATAATACCCGTTAAATTTTAAAACATACGATGAAGGACAGTGTAGGAACGTTTCTGAAAAGTTGACAGACAAATACCGAATGGCAAATTTATTTAAATCCATAACATTTCAAATCCTGACTATACTAACGTGGTTTATGTAAGCATTCATATCAGTCTTCCCGTTTCCACAACAAACAGTTATCTATTTCAACGATTTGTATTACTGTGTTGTACTTGTAGCGGTTTTCGTGCAGTTGGATCTGGAAGCTTTACCTTGAAAGTCTATTTGCAAGTTCACGATGTCTTATTTACTTTTCCCTTTCTTAATAGGATGGCTCACCATTTCTATTCACGGTTCCTCATCATCAACGCCCAACCCGCTCAACGGCCAACACCTCCGCGTCATCTGGGTAATTTTTGTCAATAAATTTAAAATTAGGTGTTACAATTAACTTGGCAATGAACATACTTTATTGCAGACACTTTGGAAGGGAAACCCTAAAGGGCTAATTGGACCGCTCAAAGGAGGAGCAATGATTGAAAGCCTTTCGGCACGTTTAAATTTCACGTAACTAACAAGAAGAAATTCATTTCGTTGGTTCTTGCCTTTTTTTAACAGTATTTAATATCCCCCGATCAGTTACGAGATGGTTCGAGTGACAGATTTCAGACTGGAGTCATCAGAAAAAGGACCAGGACTTTTAAACTATTTGTGGGATCAAGTTAAGTAGGTTTCATTTTACTTTTGGTACAAATTAAGAATTATTTTTGATTTCACAGCAATGCGATTTGTTGGTCCATGATGTAATTCCAACACCTGAGCGCAATAAAGTCGTCGATCTGACGACTTATTGGATCTACGATCGTTTAGCTTTTCTCATCCCCGTACCAGATGAAACGGCCAACATAGACTCGGTCATCAAACCTTTCCAATGGCCGGTTAGTGCTTTTCAATTTGCTCTTAATCTTGATTAAAAATTTGAAAAAATTTTATTATTTAATTAACAGGTATGGCTAGGACTGGGGATATCCATCGTTTGCGTCATCGCAATTTTAAATTTAATTCGACGCTACTTGGAATGTCGATCGACATTTCGTACCGGTTTTAGACCCAACAATGAACCACAGACGGGAAACTTAAAAACTTGAGGCCAACACCGTGCCAAGAAAAGGCAAACCGGAAATGAATATCTCTACGTTTTGGGAAATTTGCTGTCACAAGGTTTTTGTATATCTTTGACATTACGCTATCACAATTAAAATCAAAATGTTCTTATTACTGTTATTTTAATAATTAGGCGTCGTTTGCCCATCAAAACAATTACCCTACCGACTAGTCGCTAGCGTTTGGATCCTGGCCGCCTTCATCTTTGTCCAGTCCTACACGTCCACTCTGTTCACTTATGTTGTGACGCCAATCAGTCATCCGCTAGTCAACTCAATCTACGACGTTATTGGTAGTAGCGACATCAATTTAATAGTCAGAGAAACGGGACTTATAAATACCTTACTTTTGGTATGTAACAAATTGTCAACATTGACACTAGAATAAGAACAGGTTTTAATTTTGATTTTGCAACAGACCACCAATCACAGTACGGGCATATTCGCGACATTACAAAAGAAAGTCGATTCCTTCCCAAATTCTCGATGCGTATCGGTGTCTGACTGCATTCGATCTATCAAACCGGAATTGAGAAATGTGTTTATTGATGTAAAAATTTTACTCGTTTGCCATCTTATTCTTTCTACAAGAATTCAAATTTAATTCTGTTTAATCGGTTAACTTTACTATAGGCAAATGTTTACCTTAAGGATGCGATCAGAAATGATTTTAAAAAGACGGGCAAATGCAACTTTCAAATGGCAAAAGAAGGATTCATTGGCACCACGATATCGCTTGCCCTACCGAAAAACAGTCCCTACACTCAAAGAATTTCCCAAGGGTAACCCAGTAAACAGCCATGATGTTGCCTCTTCATATATTTTTTTTTAAATTTATTTATTCTGTTAGAATTTTGGAAGTGCAGCAAATTGGCGTCGTTGACTTCTGGGACACGTGGATCCGCCCCATGCCTCCTCAATGTAATGGAAAACCCAAAAGTGGAAATAAGAAAAAGAAAACAACTCCTCTCTCCCTGAAGAATTTGACCGGTGCCTTTCTAGTTTTGTCGGTTGGATTGAGCCTTTCCTTTTTGGCTTTTCTCGTGGAAAAAGTCATTTCAATACGTGAGCGACATCTTAGCCACACAAATAATAAGTTGCAACAAGAATCAAATAACGTAATTGTAATGGTGTCATTTAAGATTACAGCAGAAGGGGAAGAACCAGTGGACATCTCTGAATAGGTTGTTGCTTAGATTGACCGACAACTAATGTTAAATGTTGTAATTTTAGTATTTTCCTCATTGTCTTGAGTTTCACCCACTTCTTTTCCGAAGAGGGTCGTTATTTAGTCTGTACCTTTATACCGTACAATTTTAAAATCGCACATCCGCATTCCGCCTCTTATATTTCTCAATGTATAGTCAAGTTGTGTTTTTGGAGTTGAAATATGGAAACTTGGAAATGCCCAAAAGCCAAGGAAGCGGTAATTTTCTTTAACAAATAGTAGTCGATTGTAGTTTATTATAGTTATAGTTATAGATTTCATTCATTATAGTTCACCTTTGTGTATGAAGTATTTAGACAGCGATGGACATGCAAGTAGCAAGTCTTTGGCCTACTTCATTTTGCACTTATCTGCTGTACGACGCACGAAACTTATGTTCAAAATACACTAAAAATATGGAAGGTTAGATTTCTCTATCCAAAACTGAAAACTCTAAATATGCCTGACACATTTGAACTATTCGGCATTGTTTAAAACATGTACATACTTACAATTTAGCTGTAGATCATTCTCATATTTCAGCTTTCAAGGCGTCCCAATTTAACAGTCGTATCACTTTATTTTTTATTAGGAAAAATCCCTATTTCGTGGACTCACTATTTTGCTTTTGGCGGGCTTTTTTTTTGTGATGCTAAAATTAGCAGATCGAAAGTTTGGTTACTAGATGGCACAGCTTAGTCGTCTTAACTGTCACAGTGTCACTCTTTGTATACCTCTTTAACGAATAATTATGAGTCGAGGAAAGTTTGGCAAGCTAGTAATTATTATTTGTGCTTATTCCAACTGTTACATTATCGTAAAAATTTACACCACTTTAACACATAGCGCATGGTGCATAGCCTAGCCGAATGAAATTGTCGAAGACAACGAGCCTCGTGTGTCGTGTCTCTTCTTTGCCCACGCCCCTTTTTACGTCGTCTGCTGAAGAAGTTTTCCAACTGACTTAACAACTGCTTAACAAATAACGTAGAAGAATGGAACAAAAGTCTTCCACAAACAAAAACAGGTAATAATTCAAATGATAAATTGTTATGTTTAGTGTTATCTCATAAACGTCTTGATCAGAAAAGCAGTCCCTTCACATACGAAATCTTCATAGTCCGAGGTAGAATAGCCTCTGGAATATTCACGAAAAACAGTTTTCACATCTGTAATAAATGTGACCCCTTATTATTTCACATGAAATATGAAAGAAATTGAGAAAACTCTAGGTAAAACGTCTAGGTGTTACCTAAACAAAAAAGTGGATCTCGTGATTTCATAACCTTTAGAAATTAAACCCCAAAGCCCTGAAGGGTGTAGTCATTTTCAATCCACAATGCTTTAACAGGATTTCCTTGCTCCATTTACATCTAGTAATCATGGGGATAAATAACGTCTTTAGCTTATTGAAACCGGATCTTTGAAAGTTATTTCATTATTTGATAAAGAATATCTCAACTTTACTTGATAGGTCATGCAAATTTGTTCCATTTTAAAGACATTAAGAATTACCAAAGTGTTAGGCGTGTCTTGTGTAGGCTTATTAGGTTTATAGTTAGATTTTTTTTTATCCTTCACCGTTTTCAGTTTACAATGTTGATCAGAATTTAGGTAAAAGTCTAGTTTAGTGACCTAAATCTACACTCTTTTGTTACAGCACAACACCACAACACAGCGGCATAACATCACACTATCACAATATCACCTAACAGTATCACCCTACAATACCACACTACATCGATGATTGAACACTACATTTTACACTTAATTACATTACACTACCTAATCACAACACCACATCACCACGACCGACACAATTCAACTTTACCGAAAAATTACTAAGAAAACTGGTGTAGCTAATAATTAAACTACTGTAGGAAACAAGAAAGTAGAAGAATATAATTAGAATTCAACTTTAAACAAATCAAGACAAGAGGTCTTTACCTCGCTAATATCAAAAATCAAATGGGGGTGATCAGCAGACGATTTGCAGCGCTGCCATGTTGACAATAGCGAAATTTAACATTTTACTTACCCCCCTTTAAATTACAATTACTCCAAACAATGTACATTTTTTAAGTTGAAAATTCAAATGCAAAAAAAGAAATCCCGGGGAAGTAATTGCAGTCGTCGAAATATATGTTATTTCGATTTTTTTTTCCAGTGAAATTCTAAATGGGAACAAATACATTCTCACTAGGCAACGCTGTTGGTGGCGAAGAAGTCGATTTACTAGTTCTGGAAAAAGAGGCTGGGGGAGATAAATTTGAATATTTTGCTTAAATAGCTTTCTCGTTTGTCGTTGATCTCCCTTCCCATCTTTGCGTATTAAACAAAAATTGACAACGCAAAAAAACGCCCCTCTAACAAAAAGAAAAAAAAATCAGTATGAGCTTGTTCGTCCAGCAATGTGGTGGGCAATTCCTGTTCTTTAGTTAAAGGTACATGTTAAAAAACTTGGGGAATATTGTTAAAATCAATTTGATTAGTTGTACATTTGTTATGTCTGCCTCTCTTCATCAGTTAAGAATTTATAACAATATTTTTTTTAAATTAGTAGACTTTGGAATTTTGTTAAAATCAATTGGTTTGATGTAAATGTAAATGCCTAAATGGTTAATTTTTGTCTCCTTTTTCAGTTATCTTAAGGGTTAAAGTAAAGAATCGTAAAATCAAGATTTAGGTTCATGTAAAATTGTTTTAAAAGTCGGTTTTGCGTGTAGCTTCTGTAATGTTTACTGTGAGTGTATAGTGATTTGGTGTTATGATGTAGTGTAGTGATGTAATGCAGTAATGTAGTGCGCTTATTTAGTGTGATAGTGTAGTTTACCAATGTAGTAGTGTAGTGTTGGGGTGTTGTTCTGTAGCAAAAGAGTGTAGATTTAGGTCACTAAACTAGACTTTTTCCAGAATTTATTGTGTACTGGTGAATTGATAATGCCACTGACTAATACCATAACTGTTTTTATTTTTATTTTTTTAATTTTTATGCTAGATATGGAGAGCTTCCAGCTGCATCATTCTTCTCTCCTGTCCTCACGTACGTTTATGCGAGTGCAAAGGTATCCATGGAGACGTCGTATATATTCCACCTCCAGAAGTCACCACTGCTACCCAAATCATTCATTTGGCCATCAAGTTAATAAGGTAAAACTGAACCTTTATAGTCTTTACTCCTCTTTAGCCTTTTTTCGCAGTTTAAATTTATTTTGGATTTGGGCTGTTGGTCGTTAGTCTCTTGACTCTTGGATAGTTATGCTGAGAATCCAGATTTTGTTATTACTCATTTCCTTTTTGTCCGGTGGGATTTTCGTTGTTCGGTGCCGGCATTGGCGGCTTCTACAATCCAGGGCTCTGGGTCCGCATTTTTAGGTCCCTGTTTTTGACGTTTGGGGAAACCTCTTTGTCTCGCACTGGCCTTCGACCCATCTATGAATTACCATTTAGGTTAACCAATCAAGTAAATATGGCCGTTGGTCTGCAGAAGCAATGCCATTATTTGTATGGCTGCCTTTAAAAGTGGTTCCACTGGTTTTAGGTACGGGAATTTGGTCTTGATGTCTATGACGGGATGACGCAAGAGTGTCGATAGAGAGAATAAGAAACATTGATTGTCAGAGTCTAGCTAGACATTTGTGTAATATCTCGGAATTGTGATTTTAGAATGGTGATTAATAGAATTGTTCGATCCTCTGCGGCATGCGAGATTAAGACGAACGGCCTTAGAAATATCTGATTCATTCCACCACTGAAAATATCAGGGTTTTTTTTTTTTTTTTTCGATTCAATCAAAATGGATTCAGCATATTTCTTCTCTGAATTTCTGGTGTAATATTCAAACTCGGCCACTAAAGTCATTATTAATCGAGTCAATATTTTGCATAACATTTTATTGACTAAACTGAAATTAGTTTCTTGTATTTTCGTTTGCAGCCGAGATGCAGTCCAGTTTCCAGAATCTAGATGTGCTTTCTGTTCCAGTCTCGGCTATTGTTGACGCACTGCTGGATGTCTACTGAACAGATAAATAACTTCCAATTCACCTCGTTTTGGCCGAAATAAGGGTCAGCTGTACTTATTTAATAGATCTTCGCGAGCATTTTATTCATCAACTCGGATGATCCTCTAGGCAATGAAACATAGTAGTGGCAGTGCCCATAATAATATTTTTTTTATTGTTATTATTTTTGTAATGATCCATTTCCAGGTTGAAGGAACGGTGGTGATTAGTATAGTGGAGCGTTTCTGACCTGCCCAGTATCGAAAATTGCGGTTGCAACATGTAGGAACTGTCTGCTGTCGACTGCATTGCACCCGACCATCGACTACAAAAGGTGAGTAATCTGCTCTGCACTCTATTTAACACTTTTAAAAAGATGAAACGGGTCCATTTCCATGCCAAGATGCAACGCTTGCATGATCTTTCTGACATGACAATTGGAAGTGTTCATCTTAATAAGAAGCAAATTTGACTCTTGCTTTATTTGGATTTCTCAAAGAAACGGGAGCGCGAAATTCGATGCAATTCCGATTCAAGTTCAAAGGGTCGATGCGATTCCACCAGATTTTGAACAATTTGGAGCTCGCCCATTGTATTAAGTATCAACAGCATTTGAGTTGAATGCGGTTGAAACCCATCATTACCCTGTCCACACCTTCTCCTTTTGGCTTTGTTCGTGTTCTCATGATGGCATAAGTTACACAAATTAAGTCTCCGTTTTGATGGACACACTGTGTATGCCGTGCTCATAACATTTATTTCGTTTCTTAAACAGTTTTACAGTGACGGTTACATTTCAAAATGTTACTGATTTTCTGGAGGGGATGAAATGCTGACTGAATTCTGAAGAGAAAATTCGCTTGTCTTAATTATTTCTGATTCTCTTAGTCTAAACTTCAATTCCTGCGACCCGTTTCAAGTCCGGTTGGAATACCTCTGGATCCTGTGGGTTTGTCAGTCGATAGTCGAGAAGGTCAACTTGTCCCGACAGTTCGTCCAGCAGCCAACAACGGTCGTTTCTTCATTTCCCGTCAACGGTGTTGGTCGCCGGCCTACGACATCATCGACTTGACTGCCAACAAATCAGGTAGCAATCTCTCTCTCCATGTTACCAAGTGTCGAACCATTATTTTGAATCACAATTTAACGCTTCCAAATATTTGCTGTGCCCAAGTTAAACTGAATCTCGATCGATTACTCGATTGTGAAGTGCCCGTGAATTGGTTTCAATCGATTTCATTAGCGATTGTTAGTGCTGGATGTGATGGATAGATTGTGCGTGTAGGCGTCGTGTATTTTAAATATTTGGTTAGTAGTGATTCATTTGGTGATGCAATTGCTTCGCAAATCAATTTTTCATTTTCGCTGAAAGGTGTTCAGTGTGACTGCTAAATAGAAAGAGGGTTATGAATTATGATAGTTTTGAGGTGGATTAATGTTTTAATAATAGGGTGGTTCAGTTTTAGTTAAGTTATTGCCAAATCTAAATTTTATTTATTCGAGGATGATGGTGGGTTCTTCTTCTGTCTTTTGGGATGACACCTCAATTAAGTTATTTGGGTCTTGTCGCAACTTATTATCTTTGCGAATGCGAAACTGCTCACGTATGGAAACAATTTTTTCGCCGAGAAAAGCCAAAAGAGAAAGGCTCAATCCAATAAAAAAAACGACAAATGCGCCAGTTAAATTTTTTAGGGTGAGGGGCGAAAGTTTCTTTGTTTTGTTTCCAGTTTGGGGTTTTCCGTTACATTGAGGAGGCATGGGTTTCAACAACCTGTCCCAGTAGTCGGTCAGCCCTATTTCTTGCTGTTCCAAAACGCTGAATGAAACCACAATTTCAAAAATTAAGAAAAATTTATCCCTTCTATTAAGTAGTTAGCTGTACTGGCTTATACCCTTGCTGCATGCTTTGCGTGTAGGGACTGTTTTTCTGTAAAACATGCGTCGGCGCCAAGGTGATGAATGCTTCCTTTGCGAATTGTAAGTTGCACGTTCCAGTCTTTTTAAAATCATTACTGATTGCATCTTCGAGGTAACCCTTGGCCTAGTTTCATTAATCGATTTAAAAAAGATAAAAAATTCTTCAAATCTTGTAAAGAAAAAGAACAGCAAACTAACTATATTTTACCTCGAGGAATACGTTTTTAGATTCTGGTTTGATGGGTCCAATGCAATCAGACATAGATCCGCATCGAGAGTTCGGGAAAGAGTCTATCTTTGTCCTTAATTTCCTTAATAGGGCCGTAAAATTGTTTGTCTGTCGCAAGTTAAAATCTAGTTATTCTGATGCTGTTGAAGTACATTGAAATTTTGTTTTCTTGCCGATATTAAAATATTCATAAATCCGGATTCCCTGACCAGTAAATTGACATCGCCATTGTTAATAACGTCGTAGACAGAATCGATTAGCGGGCGATTGTTCGGCGTCACGACGTATGTGAAGAGAGTGGACGTGTAGGCCTGGACGAAGAAGAAAGCGCCCAGGGTCCAAACGCCAGCGACTAGTCGATAAGGTATTCGTTTCGATGGACAAGCGCCACCTAATTGATAATGAAGAAGACTTATTGTTGCTATGAATCTTCGTACAGCTGTCAAAATAAACGAATCAAGGGTATAGTTAAACCTTGTGACAGTAAATTGCCAAAGACGTAGAGGTACTGTTTTCCGGTTTCTCCTTTGGTGATTATTTTTTCAGTCGGTGCTGGATGGTTGTTTGGTGTAAATGTCGTTTCAATCACCGATCGATATTGCAAGTAGCGCTGGATTAAATTCAAAACTGCAATGATGCAAACGATCGATATCCCCAGTCCTAACCAAACCTGGTGATCGAATAGGCGATCGCTGTTGTATATGAAATATTATTGGAAGTTCTTTAAATATTCCAACCGGCCATTGAAATGGTTTGACGACGGCGTTGATGTTTGCCGATTCATCAGGAACGGGAATGAGAAAAACGAAATCACCATAAACCCATGGCAATGTCAAATCAACCACTTTATTTCGCTGGAAGTTCGCGATCGTATCGTGGACTAGCAAATCGGCTTCCTGTGAGTTAACGAAATGAATGATGTGAATTAAGTCAGACAATTCTTAGGTGTATGTCAGAGTTTGTTTTCAAGTAGCCCATTAGAATGTGTTTCAATTAATATTTCTTTTATCAATAGAAAATGGAACGAACTCAACTTGATTCCTCAAATAGCTAAAAAGTCCTCGTCCTGTTGCGGATGGCTCAACTTTGCTTTCCGTAACTCGAACCATTTCGTACCTGATGGCCATGGAATCGAGAATGAAACAAGGCAATACGCAGTGTAGGCAATGTGTTAGGCAATTTCTATTTGTCGGTTACGTGAAATTTAAACGTTGCGATAAGAATTCGAGTTGTAATCCTCCTGTGATCGGCCCGACTATTCCTTTGGGGTTTCCACTCCAAAGTGTCTGTACCACATCCATCATTTAATGCCAGGTTGATAGAATTTTATTTTCAACATAAAATCGTGCTAAATCGTTGCGTTTTTTTTCTTACCCAGATGACGCGGAGGTGTTGGCCGTTGAGCGTGTTTTTCATTGATGAGGAACCGGGAATGGAAATGAAGAACCAAATTGGAAATAATAATAAAGGCAGGAGTGACATTGCGATTCAGTTGAACGGACCAGCTATCCGATTGGGATCTGGTGTTTTTGATGCCGACAACGGTCCCTTAAATATATCAACCGATATCAACGATAATCTTCGACGTGCGCAGAACTGACTTGAAACAAAATTTCTGTTCTGAAGACGGTCCTATGTTTACACGGCTATTGTTAATAATTTTAGAATTCATAGGTTTTCTTATGTTATGGAAACATTGGCCTTGTATTCATCCGGTACGTGGTATCCAAGCGTGGAATATTAAGTTGCAGGCAAATATTTTGAATTTTCTTTTCGGTCGGTCCTTTTACGTTGCATGTAAATCCAAGTTTAATAAAGCGTGTGCATTATTCGTATTCGATGGAGTTGTTCGATCCTCTGCGGCATGTGAGATTAAGGCGAACGCCTTAGATACTTCGGATTCAATCCACCTTCAGGAAACATCAAATCCCCCCCCCCCCCCGATTCAATCAAAATGGATTCAACATTTCCCTTTTCACGAAAGTCTGCTGTGATATTCAAACTCGGTCCCTTTAGTCAATATCAGGTGAGTCAATATTTTACTCAAAATTGATTTGATCAGACTTCAAAGTAATGTCGTGTATTCTTTATTCCAGCAGGATGCAGGTCCAGTTTCCTGTTTCGGCAATCGCGATGCTGGATGTCAACTGAAAAGATTGCAATATGGCGTGGAAAAAATGCGATGCAGCACCAGGGTAATCTGCATTTATTTAACATCTCTCTTCTCCTCGCGTGCGTCTTATTCCTAAACTAGCTTCCAGCGCTCTGGCTTGATTTATGCATTTCCATTTGCAAGTTGAAATGTTTTTGATTTCCTTTAAGTCGAGTGGAGATTGTTCGGATAGTAGGATTTTCTTTTATCACACATCTGTGAAGCTGGTATTGTCTTTCGTTCTATCCTCTTTGAACAACGATCAATCCCTCGTTATATTTTCTGTCGATCGGGATTATATTAGAATTTCGACTTTCGTTTCTAATTTCCTCCCTCTTTGGTCGATCTCTCCTCAGCCTGTTTCAGAAATTTGATGTAGAAAGCATTTCACCTATGGATAGGTCGTTCATAGAGGGTAACTCCTGCTGGTATAAGTATAACCTTAGGAGTTGTCAAGTGAGTTGACACTGGAGAAAAATGATAGGATCGAATTTATTATAGATTTCAGTATTTTTCCGAATTTCCAATCGCCCTAAATAATACATTCGTTTCACGCCATTTATGATGTAGGAATTTAGAATTAAAATATGATGGAGGATTGAAATGAATGTTAACCGCGGCAAAGTCTTTGGGACTTTTTGATTTGTCTGACAAAAGTTTTTATCGACAAATTTCTTATCACTCAAGTCAACACAAAAAGAAAGTGAAAATAAATTTCACTGTAAGCTCTAACGTCTAAAACTATTTTAATATTTATTTACTGCCCATTTTGAAATGATTCAATCATCGGTTATATGGATGCTTTAAAACAGTTTTTTGAATTGTAATTGAGGCAAGCTTTTGTCAGCAAAATCATTTCTTTTCCCTCGATCGAAACTAGTATCTTGGTGAATTTCTGAATCCCAACTTCCTCCTTGGGACTTGGTCGTCTTTAAGTAATTACACAATTTTGCGGTGAATGCTCATTTATGAAAATTCATAAAGGGATAATAGTCACCGTTCACTTCTGTTCCGGAATCCGGAAGATTAGATTGCATATTTCAATTAACATGTAAAGTCAAAACCGTTGACTTCTTGTGACATCAATAGGCTTGTGCATTTCATTCATTTCATTCATTTCATCCGAAAATAAAAGACGGATATTCCTATGCCTTCATTTTTCTGCCAATTTTTTTGTGGAACTTATTTGAATGACAATCGGTAAATCAAGGCAGGAAGTCAAAAAAAAATATCTGTTGCTTATCTTTTTCAGCATATGAAGACATAAGAATAACCCTAAATATCAAGGATGACGGCAGTGATTCCTTCTGAAACTGCTAGAATAGCTGACACCCCAGAGAGTAGGAAAACTGCCATTGAATCCCTACGAAGTACTGTTCTAATCTGTCGTTTATACGCCAAAGATCTTAAAAGTTGGTGGCAACATAGTCCCTTTGAAGTAACAGTTTTCTTTTAATAAATTAAATGATTGGGTCTCATTTAACCATTTTTCAATTCATCTCTAGGAAGTGCGTAAGCCGATTCTTCACGTGAAGCATCCAATAGTTAACCAAAATTTGGGCATGTCACCACCGAGAGGATTTTCTTCTTCACTACCCACCACTACATTCTTCTACCAAATCGGCGATTCATGCTCTACCATCGTGTGATAGATGAAAGATGAATATCTTACCATCGAATTAATTGTTATGTGATTGGAACTTTTCCTGCTCCTAAGCGATGGACTAATTTGAGTAAAAAATGTAAGCGACGAATTCCTGGTGGTAGTTCCGATTAAAATCCAAGTATTATTCACGTTGTAGTCCAGATGGAACATTTTCCTACGTATCACATTCCACAATGAAATGAAAGCAAAAACATTTCATTCCAATTCATTCTAGGTGGCGTTTGTAAACCAGCCGAGTGTCCACCGATCCAAAAGACAGCCTTTGGATTTGGTCGGTCGATAGTCGAAAACGTCATCTCGTCCTGTCGGACGCGTTCAGCTCCTGATTCCCGTCAACGGTGTTGGTCGCCGGACACCGATCGATTGTCGATTCATTTGCTTGTCAACAAATCAGGTAGGAAGTCTCTTTCTCCATGTTACCAAGTGTCATGCCACTATTCGTCAATCACGATTTCACGCTCCCAAATATTTGCTGTACCCAAGTTAAACTGAAACTCGATCGATTTTTCGATTGTTAAGTGCATGTCAGTGAATTGGTTTCAATGGACTGAAGTAGCGACCGTTTCGTCAGTGTTGCACGCGATGGGCAGAGTGTGCGTGTAGGTGTCGCGTGTCGATTTAATTTTCGGTTTAATTCATGTAGTGATGACGTAATAGCTACGCAAATCAATTTTCATTTTCCCTCCACATTATCGAAACGAGACGATGTTTCTACTCGTTTCTTCCGCCCAGTTACATGTTGATTTGGTTCATCCTGAATTCCATTCCCGAAGATGAACGCACTATTGTAGGTGCGTGATGTTGAGTTCTTAAAAAAAAACGAATGGTGTGAGAGTTGTACATTTTTGCGGGGACTGTCTCTTTCATGACAAACATCAAGGACATACAATTAGGCTGACAGGCAACGACATTTTTGGGGGTTTTACTTTTTTTAAAAGAGGCGCGATTATGTGCTAGATCTTTGTTTTAAATAGTTGTTGGCCACTAATTGACCGATGCCCATTTTATTTAATCCGTTCTTCTGAATTCTTTTGATTTAAGAAATTTTGATTTTGCTGGACTCTTTTCCTCTTCGCGTTCCCGATACCCGCGTACCTTGGCATCGAAAATAGTGAAATGTGTGCAGGCTGAAGTCAAATGTGTCAAGTAATACGATACTGAATAGATAGGCCTACAGTAGTTTTGGGTAGAGTAATGTGTTAATAATAGGGTGGTTCAGTTCAAGTTTAGTTCTTGCAAAATCTAAATTCAACTTATTTGAGGATAATGGTGGGTTCTTCTGTATTTTTGGATGACACCTCAATCAAGTTGTTTGGGTTTTTTCGCAACTTTTTATCTTTGCGAATGCGGAACTGCTCACGTATGGAAACATTTTTTTCTCCGAGAAAAGCTAAAAGGGAAAGGCTCAATCCAATCAATAAAACGACAAATGCGCCAGTCAAATTTTTCAGGGACAGTGGCGAAAGTTTCTTTGTTTTATTTCCAGTTTGGGGTTTTCCTGTACATTGAGGAGGCATTGGGCGGAACCAAGTGTCCCAGAAGTTGACCAGGCCAATTTCTTGCAGATTCAATACTCTATTTCATTGTGAAGGAATGAACCATAATTCCAGCAATTATTGAAAGTTAATTGTATCTTTCTGCTGAATCAATCAGCTTACCCTTGCTGTATGCTTTGCGTGTAGGGACTGTTTTTCTCTAGAGCAAGCGAAGGCTTGATGGAAATGAATTCTTCTTTCGTGAGTTGATAGTTACACTTGTCAGTCTTTTTATAATCAGTTCTGATTACATCCTTTAGGTATACGTTTGCCTAGTTTACTTAGTCAATTAAAAAGCTTTAAAATCACCAAAAATCTCATCTTTATAATGGTTACGTCAAGGAAGACGTTTCTGTATTCTGATTTGACGGCTTCAGCGCAGGCAGACATAGTTCCGCAATTAGAGTTCGGGAAGGCGTCCATTAAGTCATGCCAAATTGTTGGTGTTTTCTTACCCAAATGACGCGTATGTGTTTGCCGTTAAGCGTGTTTGGCATTGATAAGGAACCGGGGATAGAAATGAAGAACCAAATGGGAAATATTAAGAATGGCAAGAGCGACATTGCGATTCAGTTGAATGGACCAGCTGCCAAATTAGTATCTAGTGTCTTTGTAGGCAGGAACGAACTTTTAAATATCCGACCATAATATTCAGCGTGCGCAGTTATGCACTGGCTTGAAACAAAATCTGTGTTGTGGAGTTGGTAGGACTGTTGTAAATAATTTCAAAATTCATTGATTGTCTCATGTAATGGTTGCGTTGGTGCTCGTATACATCCGGTAAGGTATTGTTTTGTCCAAGCGTAGAATATGGAGTTGTAGGCAGATATTTTGAATTTTATTTTCGGTCGGTCCTTTTACGTTGCATGTAAATCCAAGTTTAATAAAGCGTGTTCCGCTTTCGTATTCAATGTTGTTCGATCCTCTGCGGCATGTGAGATTAATGCGGACGCCTTAATAGAAAATTCGGATTCAATTCACCAAAGGAAACATCCAATTTTTTTTCCCAGGCTCGATTCAATCGAAATGGATTCAGCATATATTCCTTCTGATGATTGTCTGCTGTAATATTCAAACTCGTTCCATTTTTTTCTTTATTCCAGCTGGATGCAGGTCCAATTTCCTGTTTCGGCAATCGCTATGCTGGATGTCAACTGAAATGATTGCAATATGGCGTGGAATAAATACGATGCAGCATCAGAGTAATCTGCATTTATTTAACATCTCTCTTCTCCTCGCGTGCGTCTTATTCCTAAACTAGCTTCCAGCGCTCTGGCTTGATTTATGCATTTCCATTTGCAAGTTGAAATGTTTTTGATTTCCTTTAAGTCGAGTGGAGGTTGTTGGGATAGTAGGATTTTCTTTTATCACACATCTGTGAAGCTGGTATTGTCTTTCGTTCTTTTCTCTTGGAACAACGATCAATCCCTTGTTATATTTTCTGTTGATCGGGATTATAGATTACAATTTGACAATTTGACTTTAGTTTCTGATTGCCTCCTTCTGTGGTCCTTTGTCCCTCCGCCCGTTTCGTAAATTCGATGTTTCACCTTTGGTTAGGTCGTGTAGAGGAGAACCCTGCTGTTATCAGTATAGCCTTAGGAGTTGTCAAGTGAGATGGCACTATTAGGATTAATTAATGAGGATCGGAGGATCTGAATTCATGACAAATTTCAGTATTTTTCCGAATTTCTAATAGGCCGAAATGAGTTTATTATCGATATGATAGAGGATTGAAATGAATGTTTATTGCGGCAAAGTTTTCTGGGACTTTGATTTTTCTGTCAATGGTTTTTATCTGCGTTTATTATCTTTCACATTGTAGAAACTAATAATCCTCTTTATTTTTTCAAAAAAGCCGCTCCAAAGCTGGTGACAGGTTAGTCTAAAGAGCCAATCCGTTTCCTTGGTAACATGCGACGTCTTCCGCTCCATGTGTAATATTTATTGATGAAATTTACGGCTCAACGAGAGATGAAGCGAAGGATTGTTGCCCAGGGAGCGGACATACATGCATATACGTCCGAGGATGGCGTCATAGCTGAGAATAGGTAAAATAAAGATTTGGCATTCTATTTTTCACTTCTCACCATAAGTTGACTATATCTTTATTTTAGAGCTTTTTGTACGGATAATTAATTTTGGTAACTTGGTCATTTAAGAAAATTGAGCAGGATTTTTTGAAATTCTTTTGTCCTGTAAAGAAAACAAAAATTTCGCGGGTTTTATAGGTTATAGCAACGGTGCTCTTATTTTACATTGCAGAATTGACAACACCTTGATAACCAGCTGTGACATCTTTGAGCCAGACAGCCAGAGGCCTAGACGCCTAGCCCAGTTGACATTGTTCGACATTGTTCGAAAACTTTGTAGGCTGATGATTGCTTCACAGTAATTTCCACTGGCTGCTTCACAACATCTCTATGTTTGATTTTTTAATTCTTATTAGGCTTATAGTTAGATTTTTTATATTCTTCACAGTTTTCAGTTCACAATGTAGATCAGAATTTTTTATTAACTGATGAATGATGATGCCACTTACTTTACTTTAACTGTTTTTATTATTTTTGTTTTTTATTTTTATACTAAATATGGAGAGCTTCCAGCAAACTTTGCATCATTCTTCTCTCCTGTCTTCGCGTACGTTTATGTGAGCGCAAAGGTATCCATGGGGACTTCGTATGTATTCTGCTTCCACCTTCTTCTGCTAATCATTCATTTGGCCATCAAGTCAAGGTAAAACTGTACCTTTATAGTCTTTAGCCTTTTTTCGTAGTTTAAATCCTTGTTTAAATCTATTTTGGATTTGGGCTGTTGGGAGCCCGGGATTTTTTTTTTCTTTTAAGGGTGAAATGTGAGCTGTGGTCGTTCGGCTCTTTGTTAGTTCCACTTATTTAGCGTGAACTTGCGTGAACAATCGTCCTAGGAAAAGATTTCGAACCACTCCAGTATACGATAGAAATGGGATTGTTTTATCTTCCAGTCTTTTCGGCTACATTACTAAGCAAGGTGTTTAGAACAGAATCAACCAGAGTTCAGCAGTCACGAGAACTGCAGGATAACCTTATTCACTAAGCCATATCTCTCCCGTTAATGTTAGAGTGGGGTTGGGGCTTCCTTGAAGGCTGGCGAGTTGACTGGTGGATGTATCCTCGTATCGACATGTCCGCATTTCTTTTAAAACATAATCTAACTTATCGAACATTAATTTTGAGACCAAATTCAGCCGTTAGATTTTAGTAGAAACATAGGCTTGAAGGATTAACGATCGATGCCTTCCTTTTCTGAACACGACAAAGACAAAAGTGTCCGTGAGCCGGTCGTTCACCGTCTCATTTGGTAGGGGTTACACCCAAATCATCGATCTGGTAGACTGCAGGATATTAGCGAGCTTATTGAAAAGGGTTTTGAGGCACCAACTCGTATTGTTTTTATAGCAAAGATGTTGATTGGCTGCTCCCTTGGTCGGGCTGGCCGATATCCAATTTTGTTGTTCTCTTCTATTTTGCCGATTTGTTTTCATCTGACGCATTTTTTCGATGGACATTTCTCCTCTTTTTAAGTAAACAAAACTCTACTCCATCTGAAGTGAACCACTCTCAAAATCGGTGCCATTACAGAATTAGATATTTGAATTGCGTAATGCGTTTTACTTGATTTTGTTGTGATTTAATTTCAAGTTTATTTACTTTCCGTCTCACAACATGTTTAAAAAATCATTTCTTCTTCCAAAATATATCCCGTAAAGTGGGTCCAGCAGTTCCTTCCGTCATCCAAAAGACTCACGCTATCCGAAATTAATGTTATCTGCAACCAAATTTCATCTCCTTTTTGTAAATTGAGCGTCGATATCAGAGTCAAAGGGGTTTCTTGTAAATTTACAGTTTGGTACTCTTCAACATAACCCCACCCGATAAAATTCCCGTTCAGATAGAGACCTACTCCTAAAGCAAGTAAAGATGATGACGTAGGAAATTGGGCGTGTCCAGTAAACGAGAAGAAATACGTTCCCGGGACAGGTGCCGTGAATTTTCCTGTCGTCAAATCCATGGCGTTGCCGATGTTTAATTTGGAGACCTGGAAAGGAATTGAGACATTTGCCGTGTTGAAGGCAGAATTCCGCTGGACGTAGAAGTAGACAGGTGCCGACTTGACGTCGTCGTATCCGATCCATTTCTGGAAACCTGCCATCCATTTAATTGAATTCGAAATTAGTGTGCTGTAGTAAAAAGAAGGGAAAGGTTGCTATACCTGCTTCGTTCGGTAGTTTTGAAAAATCGCAGTAAAGACTTTCGACCATTTTGACTCCTTTAACGGAATAGAATCCGCTCAGGGTGTGGCCGATCCTCCAAAGATCTTCGCACGACGTCGGCATTCCAGTGACGGCCACTTGTCCGGTGCATTCGAATCGACCCAGTGTGTGAACACCGGAAGAATATTCTTGCCCAGTTCGGCCGAAATTCAATCGGGTGACGGGCAGGATCTCCTTATCATTAATGACTCCTGCATTTCAATCAGATCGAGTTGAAATCGGTTTATCTCTGTTTATCTAAAGCGAGAAATCTTTTGAATTGAAATCATCTTACCGCTATCGACTAATTGCTCCGGTGCAGTAGAATCGCAGTTGCACTTCATAAAAGATTCGACGCAATTTCCATCGATGCCACACTGGCAGGTGTGGACGTCGGTGTAGGCGCCGGCCCAGAAGAATTTGTCGTTTCCGTTTTTGTCGTTCCACCAGGAAAATGCGATGCCGTCCAACTCGAAAGGGGCGTAGAAGCAATCGTACTGGAAAACCGAAATACGTTCATTTGATCGAATTATTAATTTTTTGTTTAATTAATTTGATCGTACTTTAATCGCCTGATGGCATTCGCTAGACAAATCTGCTAACACTGCCATCTGTCTGAGACTTGCGTTGTACGTCACGGCCTTTGAATAACATCCAGGATCAGCGCAGTGGCCGACGTCCATCGGTCCTTCGCTGTCGTGTGGAACGGATGTCGTATCTTTTCAAAGGGACAGAAATAAAATTTGGAATTTGTTTTAACATTTCCCCAATGTCGTAGTACCTGTAGTCATGTCGCAATGGACGTAAATGGGGTCATCTCCGACGCCTTGTCCGTCCGGATCGATCCAGTGCATGCCGGAATCGAGAGATGGGTCCGCCAGATGGGCTTCTCTGCACGTCCTCTGGATGGCGCTTCTTCCAGTTAGCGGATTGACACTTTTTCTGTTTTCTTGTAGAGCTTCTAAAGACGATTCTAGTTGTTGCACTTTGGATTCTAGCCGAATGACTTTTTCTTCCAGTTGCCGATTTTTAATTTCGAGCTGACGGACCATTTGGTTCTGACAGAAGAAGTTTGAAATAATAGATTTTGGGGTTGAATTAAAATGAGGAAGGACTTGAATACCTGCTGCTGAGAAACTTTGGCTTCAAGTTGATGAAATTTAGTTTCGAATTTAGTTTCAACAATTTCTTTAAATTGCATCTGATTCGTTGGAAGAAAATGCAATTGATTTTAATTCAAAATTGAAATGAAATAGAAACTTGTATTACGTAATTTTGGGTCAAATGTTGCAATTGGTCCTCCAAATTCAGGGTGGCATCGGCCGAACTGATTGATGACCAACTTAAAAGCAACAACAAGACGAAACGGACATTTACCGTTGAAATGGCAATCATTTCTTGGGAGTGTCTTCAGGTTCTTCTTTCTCTCTTCTTTTCCTGCGAGAAAATCACGCTCGGTAACTGTTTGGTAGGCTATAAATAATTTGTAGTTCTCCCTGATCCAGATAAGAAGTTCATCCCAACATTCGCGTTATCTTTGGGGATTTTGATCGACCTTTGAATAGCTCCGATTACAGTTGAACGTGTAATGCGCAGCTACGTGATTTTGTTCGCGTTTCTTTTTAAATTATTATTTCTGGCTAACCTAAACTTGATGCTATGGTTGAACATGAGGAAAGATGAGTCAACTTCTTACTTCTCTTTCACTTCAACAGTAATCCAAAGGGTATGTTTGTATGTTCCTGATTCTGAGGTGAAAGGGAAATCCCCTTACAGATCAAGGTGCAATTGTGATAAACTTGTCTGATAGAAAGAAAGTGGGCCATCAACTAATGCTGAGTTTGTTTTTTCACTTGTTTGTTTCTGATTAAGTTTAGTCAGGTTTTGTTGAAATTGGAAAAACCGGCAGAAGGCAACGCTGCTCTTTTTTCTTTTTATTTTCTTTTTTTCTTTTTTACATTGTAGAATTGGCAACACCTTGCCCAGCTTTGACATCGACAGTTCGACACAGACTTCTGACGCCTAGCCCAGTCATTTCCACAATTTCTACCAGCTGCTTCACGACGTTAGTTATCGCTTCCACGTTTACTTAATTGATTGTTGCGTTTCAAAACCTGTACTTTGACCTACACTGACGTTTGGCAGGATTTGAGTAGTTGTGAAAAGTGTTATTTTTCTTTCCTCGAGCACGAAGGAAGTACGCCATAATCATGCTGACGATGCCAAGCAAGCTTTAATGCTTAGAGGAAAGGCTCCTAATCCTTGTAAGTATTTATGTATTTCAATCTTGATCTATGTGTGAAGTATTTGTCTATCTTTGTTATTGACATTTTTCTTTGCTGTTTTTCATTGCAGGTTTGGCAACTGCTTGGTCGAATGGTGCTGTTGTTCATTCATGTCTGAAGATACATAGTAGCCTGCACTTAATTTTTACTATCATGTGTGAATTGTTCATCAATGTTTGAAGGTGAGGGTTTTTTTTATGAAGTTTGAAGAGTTTTTGAAGATGTTGTGTAATCAGCTCTTGACCAAAGAAGGGAATTCAACATTATCGATAATCAGATTAAATGATGGAGCAGTTCCAACTTGAGTTGTACTATCTATGTTACCTGTAATTTGTCGCAATGGTATTTTTATTTAGTGAGTAATGAAATACACAAACTAAAATTAATACTAGAATTGTGTATGTTGTCCCACCTCCACCCACAATTCCTCCACTTTTTACAATCATACATTACACACAACAATATATAACATACAAACAATTCCACATACACTCAAGTTAACCCGTTGGCTGCCACGCCATAAACTCTTAGGTTATTTTCTACTACTTTACGCGTCACGTCCGAAGGATCTATGACCAAGGTGGGACTTGCCATTGCTGACAAGTCCGGGCTGACAAGGGGGAAGTCCCTATGGTGCATTGCCTAACAGGGCCTTTCGGCGCGGCCAATGCTTAAGGAGCTAGGGGAGAACAAAGGCGTGGCAGACAACGGGTTAACTAACACAAACACAAACATATTACCAACAATACGATGATCAACGCTGACATTTTAGGGCTGCTGTCAATCTTTTGGTGTTCATCTAGGCAACATCTCTGCATTATTACCTGAATACAAAGAGAAAACAGTTATTATTAAGCGACATGACAATTGAACTTGCATATAGGTAACAGTGATCAGGTTTTAGGCTCAAAACTTTAACAGCTCGCATTATTAAAGGCTTAAACATAGCTGGCAATATTGAGAACTGTAAACAGAACAAAGCTCACTTGCTAGTCTTAAGAAAATTTTCCGGAAGTAAACCGGAAGTAACCACAGCGCCTCAACCATAGAGCTGACGTCGAATTAAACCACATATTCGTGATCTCCATGAAAATTGGGGTCGATTAGGTGTGTTTTAAACGAAATCCAAAATTTGGCCAAAATCGAGAAATTTCCTGAACTATAGTTCAGGAAAATTTTTGAAACCGGAAGTACGAATACGTAATAAACATAACATGAACTTTACCACAAATTTGACGAGGATCACGAATATGTGGTTCTTTTGTGCGTCAGATCAATATTTATTAAACTACAGACTGAAATGAGTAAACCGGAAGTAGAAATAAAAAATCAAATATCGAAAACCTAACAAGTGAGCTTTGTTGGGGGAATAGTTATCGTTAGTTATCACTACAAAATTACCACAAAAAACGGTCGATAAACGTTTAAAGAGATGTGTAAAGTTACTGAAACTGACTGTTTTGACAGCTGAAAATGTTCGAAAGCCATCTAGCGTTAGAAAAAAGAAACGTCCAAGTAAAACTTCGTTTGCGCGTAAGAAGAGCCTGATTTTGGAAACTATTACACAGACAGACTACGACAGAGTTTAACGCAACTAGACTATTAGTAGATAACCTATGAAAATAAGTAAATTGTCGGGTACCTAGGCATAATCCCGTGGTGAGTGACTGCAGGTGTGGAACAGCAAAGGGTAGCGAAGTGGTCCAGAAACTCGCCAAGTCACCAGTGAAGTAAAACAAATTTTGTTTGGAAGAAGTGAAGCTAGATGAGCGTGCGTCGTGAAGATAAGGATGGAGAAGAACGTTCGCGGAAGTCCCTCTTCCGTCATGGACAAAGGTCAGGATTGGTACAAGAATCTCCGTGCCAGGACCACACGATTCCATAAAGAAACTGCGTGCTCTGAAAAAAAAAACAATGATTTACATTAATGAAAATATAAAAATGAATAAAGCATATCAATCTTTACCTTTTCTAAGAAGCACACTGAAATGCTCATGATGAAAAAACCGTAAAAATGGAATTCACAGCAACCAACAGCATCACTCCACATGCTGAGATAAATTTCCTGATTCTAAAGAAAGAAGTGTCATGAAGTATTGCAGTAGCGTGGTGATAGGTGGTATTGATGCTGGGTGGCACAATTGCATTCGCAAGACCAAATGTTGACCGGAGCTGGCAACATTTCCAGGATTCCACATCTATCCTTCTAGCGTTAAAAATAAGACATGAAAAGAAGAACGTTTAAAACTAATGTGAAAATGTCTGCGGTCTAGCTCGTTGACACTCGATTGATTTACGCATCCTTTACTCACCAAATCATGATCATTCCTTCGTCACCAAGAACCCACCAACACACTACAAACAGCATAAGCTTAAAAACTCCATACCTGGAGGTGATAATCGGCGTCAGTGCCTTTCTTGATCCTAGAAAACAAAAAACCAACAACAGTAAGTAAAAATCAATTGTATGATCCAGAAATCTTACCTTAACCAGGCTAGGGTAACTTCTGGGAAGTTTGATTTCGAGAGGTGCTCCTGCTCTTATATCCCATTAAGGCTGCTTGATGATTAAGAAGAATATGTGGAAGTTAACGGTATGGCCATCAACATACTTCTGAAATACTCATTGAAATAATTTTGTTGTAATTAATGTTTCTGTTGGAAAACAGTAGCAAACCTTTACCTTTTTTAATGCAATATTGCTTTCAAGTGATCATGGAAAACAGCACAGTATGAATACATTTCACTGTTTTTCACGCTGCTGAAGGCATGAAATTCAGAGTTCTACATGGTTCAAGGGAGAATTTTTTAATTAATCACAATCCACTATTATATGATTTAAATTAGTTGTAGTACTTACTAGACTTATAGCACAGGTTGTAGTACTACTACTGTTTGGTTTTCGGACTTGGTTGTGATCACTTCTTCGCTGTAGTAAGCGGCACAACACATAAAAGGCTATTTGTTAACCTGTATCTTTTTCTAATGTCTCATTAATAAAGTGATTTTCATAGTGGAAGATCAGGCAGACGGGAAACATTTCAGTCAATCAGTTTTTGGTGATGAAAACCCGACGTTGTTGAAAGTTGTCAGGTAGTGCAGTACATTTGCATACGCAATCTAGAATTCAAGTAGAAGCACGATATGGGTATAAAAATAAAACTAGTCAGGCACTAGAATCATTAAAGATAACTTACATTTGATTTAGCGTCGAATTTATTCCAAAAACACAAGTAAAACCCGAACAAAGCAGCAAGAACTTTCGACATTTTTTTTTTTTTTTTTTTTAATAGTAGGTGTTGCTATGGACGCAGCCGCGCGGTGGCGCGGGGGTCGCTAGCATTGGACTGGCGTCCATTATCACCACCAGGGTTGATACAGGGCTTTTGTTGTGTTTGGCTTTTGATGAGTGTTACGATTTTGGCGAGCTGATTGTGATTTTTGGACTGTTTTCGTGAGGTAAGATGAGATTAAGTATGATTGACTGAGATTTGGGCAGTGGGATTGATTTACAATTGTTTACAGGTGAAGATCATGTAATATGATGGATTTTTGTTGAGAAGATGAAATGGACCAGCATGTTTCTTATTTCCATCTGTGTGAACTTTCGACATGCTTTCGACATGAGAAGACGAAAACAATGGGAGTTTAGCGACATCTATCTTCTATCAAACGAACCATTTTACTTTTACCACATTAGTTTTTATGGGGTAGAGAAAAATTGATTGCTTTATCACGCGTAACTTGAAATTTACTGCTAAGTGCTATGTAGCTAGGCAACTTACGTTCAAAATAGAAAATACTACAATTGTTTTCCGACAGTCACCAATCAAAATTGCTAAAGCAGAAATTATAAGACATGTTTTGCTCCCTCGCAACAATTTATTTATTTGGTTATTTAATAAATTTACTTTGGTTTTCGACACTGTCCAACTAACTACTTGACTAGCCACCTAGCTTGTAGATTTCTATGATCACTTCATTATCACAAACAAGGAAGAATGATGAGAAATGAGAAGTGAATCTTGGACTAAGTATTAAACTGATTTTCCAGTGGGAGACTTTAAATCGTTTGAAGACTTTATTAAATAATAATCTCAGAATCAAGATAAAACAATTGACGGGAACTAATATTTTGGGTAGGGAGCAGTAGCTTTAGTGGTGTAGGCTGGAGTTTCGTACTCCGGCTCCTTGTAGGCTGGGGTAGTGTAGGATGGCGTGGTGTAAGCGGGGGCGACGTAGGCCGGTTGTTTATATTCGGGAGCCTTGTAGGATGGAGCGGAGTAGGAAGCATCAGCTTTGGATTGGGGCTCAGCGTACTCGGGGTACTTGGCTTCCCCTTCGTATTTCACGTCAGCGGTGTATCCGTTGGCGTCAGCCTTGTAGGTGACGATCTGGATGCGGCTGTCGGGGAGAACAACGCGGTAAGATCCGGTGACAACGTTGTAGTCAGATTTCTCGTTGTGCTCAAAGTCGTTGTAAGATTCTTTATCCTGGACATCGTATCCGAAGCTGTAGGGTTGAGGGGCCTGAAATTGTAATTCAATGGATGAAAATTAATTTTTTTCATTTCAGTCATTTAATTATTAATTGAATCAGAACTTACGTATGTTACTTCTTCGTATTTAGGGGTCTCGTACTTGGGGGTCTCGTATTTAGGAGCCTCGTATTTAGGAGCCTCGTATTTAGGAGCCTCGTATTTAGGAGCCTCGTACTTGGGGGTTTCGTATTTAGGAGCCTCGTACTTGGGGGTCTCGTATTTAGGAGCCTCGTACTTGGGGGTCTCGTATTTAGGAGCCTCGTACTTGGGGGTCTCGTATTTAGGAGCCTCGTACTTGGGGGTCTCGTATTTAGGAGCCTCGTATTTAGGAGCCTTGTATAAATCGGCAGCAGCGAACGCAACAAAGGCAACGAGGATAATAAAGAACTGGAATGCAATTTTAAAAATAAAATTAATTTAAGCAATAGAAATATTCAACTTGTGAAATATGAAATTGTAGTTACGATTTTTACCTTCATGTCGGAGCAGTAGTTGACTTGTTTGAAACAGCTGAATAACTGATACTTTCCAACCGAATCGTCCACGATTTTATACGAAAAAGGAGAGTTGACAACCAACGGCAATATGAGGGTGGGGCTGCAAGTATGAAGAAGGTGAAGGTAAAACCGCAAATCTAGATAGGAACATGGGCCAGTATTAGATCGTATGAAAAACGAAATATCAATGCATTGGAGACTATTAATCGTTTTCCGAATTTGGCCGTCAATAACTTTCTCGAATTGTTGTCTCAGGAATGACAACACAAGGACTTTCACGCAAAAATGTTACATAAATCTGTGGCAATTCACATATTTTAACGTAATTGGCTATGATGATGAGTCTACAATAAAATAACCTTAAACAAAATGTTTTCCCCTATTTAGTACTATTTTAAATTCACTAGTGTAATATTTTTTAGCGTGCCCAACATTCCAGGTGTCTGTACAGGCGAAATAATTTATTGCACAGGTTTCATTGTCGTTAACAGCAAACGCAAACTCGACGGGTTCAAATGTCGGTCAGTGTCGCAAGTCGTTTAACTGTATATCGATGCCCTTAGCAATACTATCTCACCATTCAAATGAATCGGTACCAACGCAGTAATTTAAATATTGGATCACCTTGCAACTTCACTTTTATTAGAAAGTACATCAAGTAGGTCATACTTCAAAGAGAATTCGAGTAAGATTTTCCTATTTCAATCGATTTTTTCAATGCTAGTGGCATCTTTTTAAATTATTAACGTTAGGATTAATATTGAACAGCGTATTATTTCCATGATTAAATGTTTCCTTACTATTTTACTACGTTAATTCAATTAAATTCACCTGTCTTTAAATTCAATTAAAAAATCAACGATTTTAAATTTCAAGGATTCATGAATGTTTCCTCACTGAAATGAAAATTAATCGGCAAGTTTTAAAAAAAAAAGTAACTTTAGGTGTATCAGGCGAACCAGCATTCAGGTTTGAACCCAAGGAAAAATAAATACCTTGAATAAGGTATTTTTATAACCTGTCAAAATGAGTCTAGATCAGCAAACAACCGTGTTTCAGAGTTTCCTCAACGAAATAAAAACTGAGAATGTTAATTTAAGGAAACAACTATTCTAGGGGGGGATGCACCGCACATAAAAGAACTTTCACGAAACAATGAAAAAACGAACTTTCTATGTCTCAAATCTCTTTTGCCGATCCCATCCAACTTACATAAGTATGCTACGTAAGAAATAATGGCAAGGCAACCCTTTCACTGTCTTACCTTGAAAGAAACAACTGTTACCCTTGTAACTTAAATATCAGTGCAAAATTGTAAACAGATTTATTGCGTAACCACCAGTCTATCAATCAAGATGAGTCACCCATCATAAATGTTCAAGGTTAATTTATGCTGAAAAGTTATTCTGAAATACACAGAAAATGAATAAAATTGAATTCGCCTACAATTTAACTTTTAATCGACATTTTAAAAATGCACCAGATTAAAAGTCCTGTGTAAATAACCAGTCAGCTCTAAGTTAGTTATAGACAACAATCCAAGATTTCATTTTCCCGTAACAGTTCCATGAGATTGCATGCACCATGCAATTATAAAGGAATTATAAAGAAACAAATATTTAAAGATTAAATTTTCTAAAGCAAAGATTAAAAAAAAAAAAACGTAATGGCAGCGGCGAGATTCGAACTCGCGCCTCCGAGGAGACTGGTGCCTTAAACCAGCGCCTTAGACCGCTCGGCCACGCTACCGATGCGATCGACCTCTAGGAAATTTTAGTGTCACATGTAGATATGGTTAACTGCATTTTATCGAAACTAGAAATGCGAAACTGGGCAACGCGATCCAATTATTGCCGCAAAGACTTGTAATAACTTGTAATATTTGCGTCATGATAAATAAATCGATTCCTTTCCGAATTCTCCAGTTCCACTGATCTCTGAATTCACCACTAAAATAATATCAGGATCAAGAGCCTTGCGTTGCGGTAAAACACTTGCTGTAATTTTCAGGATTCAATTAAATATTCTCGTTTTGAAATTTTACGTTCAAATTTGAATAGAATTGCATTCTGTGTTTGTGCACTGGTGCGCTCTACAATTCTGTTGATCCAGAGACAACATAGTAATAATATAATCAGACGCAAAGCAAACTGCAGAAAACATCAGCAATCCTCCTGACAAGGTAACGACTCATGCTTCGTACCTTCCTTCAAATTCCCCGGTTTCTAAATTTGTTAAGGTTAGAACAGAAACATCAAACGAAACAGACTGCGAATACTGGATACAGTTGAAATGTTATCGATATGTAAATGTCTTCATTCAACTTCATTCGGTAGCCCATATGTACTAAAAAAATTAAAATCGGTCAACTATTCAAATCATCTTCCTATACTGCCCTTCTACTTTTTAATAATTAATGTGCATTGCATATCAATACGATGCCCGCCAGTCACCAAGTAAAATCAATTAAAATAAAATATGCGCTGCAGTGAATAGAAAGAATCAGCTGCAATGTTCTGTTCCCTTGGTGTCAACCATCATAGGGGGAAAAAAAAACACAACTAAGAACAACGACCGTAACAGTTAACTCCTGTACAACCTGAACCACCCAATAAAAGTTGAAAAAATAAACAAAACAAAAACGAACATACCATTTCTGTTTAAAAGTTCCAATCTGAAATAGAATGAGGAGAAAAAGAGTTAAAATCTCTAATCGGCAATAGTAACAGGATTATTGTCATACAATTCTCAAATTCAAATAAGTTAACCAAAACATACCGTTGGTAAGAGGTTAGACAATCAAATTCGATCGCATTCAGCCACCAATAGTCGAAAAAGAAAGCACCTAGACGAAAGATAAATCTATCACGCCAAATAGTTTAGTCGGTGTCTTTGATTGGAAGCAAATATTATTCTACCAATCATGATCTGAACTCGCATGGGCGTCAGTGACAAGGTTTCAAATCAGAGTGGACTAGCAGTGACCCGAATAAAAAATAAATAAAAAATGTCAAATGAATTTGAACTTGTTTAAAAGGATTCCTACCGCTAATAAACGGACCCTCTAGTTCTTTTTACAACTAGACAGAAAATATGCCTGAGAATACGAATATTGCAAATCAATTCTTAAATTTGAAATAATGACACGCGATGTAACCGTCCCCAATCAAAATGCAAAAATTCTTGACTCGTATTGACGTCAGTGGCAGAGTTTCAAATCATTGTGGACTAAGAGCTAATCAAATGTCCAAAAAATAATTACAAACGCCAAAACTCCTACTTCAAACTATATCCGTAACAGTTTCGGATACATACACTCGCCTTAATGTCACAAAAAACAAATCCAAAATATCGTATGCAACTAGACAGAAACTATGCCTGAAAATCCGAATATCGCTGATGAATTTTAAAATCTGAACTAACATGCGATGTGGTCCTACAACCTTCGAACAGTTGCCAACCGTTGCATTATGTACGCGTGAATAAATAAACCGAATGTTCTTTGAAGACATAATGCATAAATCGACAAAATATCACATACTAGCCGAAATCACGAAGAATTATAGACTCGATGGCAACGGTAGTTTGCTTGTCTCCAAAACAAATAGTTTTTTGTTTCCACTCGGTGCAGTGACACACTTTAAATCATACTCACGGGTATTTAAGGGATAGTTGCTGGCCACCAAAACATCAGACGGTCGGCAAATGCGATCAACTGAATCGCAATGTCGCTCTTACCTTTCTTAACATTCTTCACTTGGTTCATCATTTCTTTTCACGGTTCCTCACCGACGCCCAATCCGCTCAGCGGCCAACACCTTCGCGTCATCTGGGTAACAGAAAATCATCTGTGCATTCTTAATCATTTAAATTCAGTTTGATTAATCCGGCATTACATAATTCGTGGCAGACACGTTGGAGTGGAAACCCCAAAGGACTATTTGGACCGCTCAAAGGAGGAGCGCTACTGGAAATCTTGGCGAAACGTTTAAACTTCAGGTAAAACTAATTTTTTTAAAAATTGCTTTTTATTTTATTCGATTTTTAAAATTTTTTCCCGTTTTACTGACCATTTAATTAATCCTCTGGCCAGTTACGAAATGGTCAGAGTGACGGAAAACAGACAGACGCCGACGGAAAAAGAACGTGGACTTTTCAATTATTTGTGGGATCAAGTTGAGTTCCAAATCTTTTCAGACTTACTAGGCTAAGATGATCGGACATGACAATCTAACCCAAAATAATTATGTATCACAGCAATCTGAACTACTGGTTCACGATACGATCGCGACATTTCAGTACAATTCAGTAGTCGATTTTACCTTGCCTTGGGTTTACGACCACGCTTTCCTCATTCCCGTCCCTGATGAAACGGCCAACATCAACGCCGTCGTCAAACCGTTTCAATGGCCGGTTGGCACATTTTAATGGGATAATTATCCTGTAATAAAAAAGAAAATAAAAATCGTAACCATTATTATTCAATCGACAGGTTTGGCTGGGACTGGGGGTATCAATCGCTTGCGTCATCGCAGTTTTAAATTTAATCCAGCGCTACTTGGAATATCGATCCGGATTCGAAATGGATTTAAAAAACAGACGCAAAGAAGAGCCAGAAAATTTAGCAAACGATAATCAACTTCGTTTCAAAAATTGGCAAATCGGAAAGCAATATCTCTACGTTTTTGGCAATTTGCTTTCACAAGGTTCAGAACTCCCGACAATTTCTATCCGTCAACCGTCACAGGTATTTTTTTAATTAGGTGGCGCTTGTCCATCGAAACGAATACCTTACCGACTAGTTGCTGGAGTGTGGACCCTGGCCGCTTTCTTCTTCGTCCAGTCCTACACGTCGACTCTCTTCACTTACGTCGTGACACCAGTCAATCATCCACTAATCAATTCCATCTACGACGTTTTAGAAAATAAAGATATCAATTTAATCATCAGAGAAACGGGATTTATAAACACGCTACTAGTGGCAAGTGGAAAACGTTAACGAACTCGAACTGGATAAAACATTAACACAATGAATTTCAAATTGTACACCAAGATAGAATAACAATTTAACGGGACTATTTGCGACATTACGTAAAAAACTCGACTCCATCCCGAATTCTCGATGCGTATCGTTGCCCGAATGTATCAGTCCTATACAAGCTGGATCAAGAAACGTTTACATGGACGTAAGGCATCTGCTGCTCTTATTATTCGCAAGAATTCAAAATATTTCATCCTTTTCAATTGATTAATGAATAGGCAAATGTTTACCTAAAGGATGTAATCAGAAATGATTTTAAAAAGACTGGCACCTGCAATTTACAATTGGCAAAAGAAGGATTCATCGCCGTCATGTCGTCACTTGTTCTACCCAAAAACAGTCCCTACACCCAAGCAATAAGCCAAGGGTAAGCCAGTAAGGTCCAAAATGTTGTTTGAATTTTATAATTTATTTGATTTTACATGTTGTCTAATTTAAAAAAAAAAAAAATAGGGTATTGGAAATTCAACAAATTGGTGTGGTCGACTTCTGGGACACCTGGTTCCGCCCCATGCCTCCTCAGTGTAACGGAAAACCCCACAGTGGAAACAAGACAAAGACTTCTCCCCTTTCTCTGAAAAATTTGACCGGTGCATTTCTAGTTTTACTTGTTGGACTGAGCCTTTCGATTTTGTCTTTTCTCATCGAAAAAATCATTTCTATCCATGAGCAACATGGCAGTCGCACGAGAAGTAATAAGTTGAATCAATGCCCAAATAACTTGATTGAGGTGTCATCCAAAACGACAGAATAACATAAGCCATGTGCTAGGATGAAATGTTTCTTTGGTTGAAAATATAATTTGTTTCGAACTAACCAACCTAATTATATGTCCTACTAATGCCTTAGGCCTGAGATATCTCTCACCTAAAGGTCATGATACCCCTAATTGTCCGTGAAAGTAATCATTGGATTTATTGCATTACGATTCAATCCGGCTGATATGTCACTAACTTTGACGTTAACAAAACCCTGAAAACACAAGTCAATTATAGATTAGCTTAAGAATGTGAGAATTAAAACCCAATTGACAAATCACGGTCGAGAAATGTCGGCTTGTAGAAAATAAAGTTCACCACTCATTTTGTAAGACGAAACATGAACTCGAAATACACAATCAAATAGAAAGATAAGACAAGGATTCGTTGGTGAAATGATGAGCTTACTCCGGTTTCCGGTCGCGTCCACTCACGGTGGATCAAGAGCTGTCCACGACGTAACTTAACGTTTTCAGTTGGCATCCATCACGGCCGGAACATTAATAAAAACAATTGAGAAGACTCGGCGTAGTTTTCACGTTAAAACTCCTCCAGTTGACGAGCCCTTGGTGGCAGCCACGGAATGCAACAGTTCGATTCAGCAGACCAGGACGATGGAGCACCGGCTGATGTGCGACGTCAGTTTTTCACTGGTTTTCCTATCAAATAAACACAAAGGGTTGAAACAGTTCACGGTTCCGTCATTTCTTACATACTATTGCGACTACAGCGCGAATCAAACTAAAATTACACGCCCCTGAGACCTTCAGAATTTTGTTCAGCCTTGACGCAATGAAAGCAAACTGGAGGGAGAGATAAGCACAAATCTCATTTTGATGTCCAACACCCCATTTACGAAGAAAGAAATACAAGGGGGCGAAACACGAAAAGAAACTAAGAAAAAGTAAAGAAGAAAAATGCGTACCGATCCTCTTTTTTAAAAAAAGCTCCATCCAAGACATCCATTTTGACGACATAGAACCCGGGATGTAGACAACGGTTGAAAAAGAATTAGGTTATTTTTTTATGTTAGTCCAATTCAGTTTAAAAAAAAAAGAAATAACCATTTTCGTTACCTCTTTTCATCGGGTTTGTATCGGCGCTATCCCTCGCTGAATTGTGACAAAAATGATTTCGTTTTGAATAATGTAAAAACCGTACAAGATTCAAATTCAATTTCGTCTTGATTCGGTCGCCATCAGTCGGGATCGATGTGCACTGAATTGCTCATTTTCAATCATCTCCAAGTATAGTGGCTGGTTGACGTGGGGGTAAAAAGAAACTGAACAGTATATGGTCCATTCGCCGACCATCCGGTTGCACGAGATGAAGAAAATTGTAGGGACTAAAGTAATAAAAAATAATTACAGCACGCAAATATCCGCTCTATAGAATCCGATGAATGCAACGGCAAGATATTTATTATAGTCCCGTCACGCAATAACGGACGTCCGGTGGAAGCGGATAGTGATCTGGAAGCAAAAGTCGTTGGCAGTGGTTCGATAACAGATATCAAATTGATTTGCTATGCATCTATAAACTATTGCATACCTGAAATTGATTTTTAGGTTAAAACATCGGATAGGTACAATATTTTCGACGTGGACTGGCTCAACAAAATTTGTCGTTTCCACAGCAACAGACGGAATATGGGGACTAGAGGTTTCCATTCTGATCCTTTTTATCATCGTCGTTTTTATTTTGTATTTGGCGATAGAAACGTAAGGTATACCCGAGAAAGCCAACACTTACGCATCTTTTCCTTTTTTTTCACTAAAACATTCGAATGAAAATTATCCATCAAAACAAAATAAAAGCGGAGTTGTACACGAGAATGCAAGGAATAGATAGGCGACCACTGCGGATATAAGAACAAATGGACAAACTCGCAAAGTGGTTTACAGTTAGTAAACTTGCCCAGTAGTTAACAGCGGAGCTAGTGAAAAAATAAAATAGGAAAAGGGAGATTTTTCTAATTCGATTCCTAAAGTCCATCTGATCCTCAATGTCTTTTTTAGCCTTCTTCATACCTGCTATTGCACTCTGCACCTTGATCATGGGAGTCTTTTCATCAACACCCAATTCGCTGAATGGCCAGCACATCCGCGTCATCTGGGTAACGATAAATATTAAAGAATTAAATCATCTGGCATGCAATTTAAATATCATTTCAATGCAATTTTCAATTACCTTGCCCAGTCACGTTGGAGTGGCAATCCCACAGGATTGTCGGGGCCGCTAAAAGGAGGTCTTATCCTCGAATACCTGGCGACCCGATGGAATTTCACGTAATAAAATTGAAATTATAACGAAAAGGATTTGGACAATTCATTGCAAATTTACCTTTCATTTCGTAGATACGAAATGGTCCGAGTGACTGAAAACCGACTGGAGCCACCGGCGAATGGGCGGGGACTTTTCAGCTATCTGTTTGATAAAGTTAAGTTGATTCCATCTTCGTTTGATAATCAGGCTCATTCAAAATTGATTGAAAAATTAATTCATTTTCAATTTTCATAAAAATGAATTTAAATGAAACTCTTAATTAAGAACCACACAATATTAATGAAACGACTAAATTGCTACAAAATTTTTTTGCAAATTATAAACACATGTTTAGAGTTTGTTTTATCACAGCAAAGCGACTTTCTGATCCACGATGTTCTGCTGACGTTAGAGCGCAACAACGTGATCGACCTCACTGTGCCTTGGGCGTACGACTATTTCGCTTTCCTCATTCCAGTCGCTGAAAAAATGGCCAACATCGACTCTGTCGTCAAACCGTTTCAATGGCCGGTCTGATGCACACTTTAGTCGGTTGTAAATCTTCCCTAAAAACATTTGATTTTGAATCAACAGATTTGGTTGGGACTTGGCGTTTCCATTATCTGCGTCATTGCCGTTCTTAATTTAATGCAACGCTTGTTATCCTATCTACCCGTTAATGGGGAAAATTAATCACGACCGAACAGCCCCAACGACAGTCCGCCAACTGGGAAAAGTCTGAAAAAGAATAAATAAATACGCCAATGTTTTCATCAGGGGAGGAGTGATGGATTTTCTATTTTCGCAAGTAAAAAATGTCATTAAATTCCTTCAATGCAATTCAACTATTAAAATACCAAAACCCAAACAGAATAATAATCAGAGGGGCGTTTTTGCGGCATTACGGGAGAGACTCGATTCCTTGCCAAATTCTCGTTGCGCATTTGCATCCGAATGCATCCAGTCTGTCAAACCGGGACTAAGAAACGTTTTCATGGATGTAAAATTGAAATTTGTCTCACTCTTAAAAACAAAACAAAATAACCTGAAAATAACAACGAAAATTCTGACATTTCGAACGCAGGCGAAAAATTACCAGAAAGACGCAATCAGGGAGGATTACAAAAAGACTGGGAAATGCAACTTGCAAATAGCCAAAGATTTGTACAGACAGACCGTCTCATCGTTCGCCTTATAGAAAAACAGCCCCTACACCAAAAGCATCAGCCAAGGGGGAGCAATAATTAAAATTGAAGTTTTTGCAGTTGATCCTTTTCTGAAACGATTCAAATGTTCTCACCCTTTGAATTAATGGATTTTAATGCACGGTAGTATTAATTAGGTTCGATAGAATGTAGGGATTATCAATAAATGACTAGCGGATTAGTCATTTTCACCCAAAATATTGAAAACAAATAGTAGCAGCCGCTTAACTCTTATTTTGCGCAACAAAGTCTTGAATGCACAGCCTAATACATGATCTGATTCGTACCCTACACGTACAAAATAAAGTCAATTTGCCCGATCTTTTTAGCCCACCCAACAATGTTTCTATTGGTTACATTAAAATGAGCCATCTCAAATGAATACATCAATAAACCCTGTGTGTCACTACACAACCTTCGCAGCGAGAAAATAAAACAAAAAAACAATAAATCCTGTCCGTCGAAATGGTAATGCAAGTTGGCCCAATATTAGTCAAACTAGTTCAAACGTCCACTTAAGCTTCAAAAAAAAAGAAAGACGATATAAATATCTCGTCGGTTGATTAACCTATTAAAATTAAAAACACTAACACGTCTTGTTTAAAAAAAAAATGTTTGGCATGGCTTAGATCATTCGGTTAGAGGCCGCAAGGGTTGCCATTTAGAAAAAGAAAAATGAAACAAAAAATAGAAAGTTTGCCATCTTCTACACCCTGTTATGGAAAGTTGGATGCGTAACGATGATTCAGCACAATTTTTATGTTTTCCCCAGCAAAACGCCGTTATTTCTGGTTCTCTTGGAGCCTTGAGACACGCGAGCTCCGCATATAAAGGACAGGTTTCATCTTGGATTTCTTCGCATTCAACACCAACTGCCGTGCTAGATACACTCGAATTATCCCCAATCTGGCAATCTCATCCGCAACATACAGGCAAGTGATAAAGACAGCTATTCCATCTAGTTTTCTGTCCTGGTCTCGTTTTTAGCTTTTTAATAATTAACGAATCGGTTTCCAGCTGTCGTCCAGATCGATGTCGATTGGATAGGGACATCCATTCTCCGCATTCCGGACAGATCGTCCCCACCATGAAAGGCGATCGATGTTTAACGAACATCCAAGGTCAAAACGATTTAACCTTGTCAAGGTATTCCTCACATGCTTTAATTATTGATGCAGCAATTGAGAAACAAAAAATTAAGCTTTAATTCATTTGACAGGGCCTATGGATGGCGTGTTTGGTGCTGCTATAAATCAACCGGAATGCTGGAATGCTGCGGATTGAGTGGGAGATATCAAAGTGTATACTAGTATAGAATTTTGTCCGACAGATGCCAAGGGGAGACTGGGTTTTTGGTGTAAGCCGGGTAAAATGAGTTTTGAACAAATGATTTTCTTCACAATTGATTTAATTCGCCCTACAGTTGGGAATGTCACAGCCTGCTCCAACGGGCGTATAGTTTCATTTCCTAAGCTAAACACCCAGTCTCTCCTATGCATCAGTCCCAGAGAATTTTAATACAGTTTGAAAATAATCGGTGATCCTGTTACTCGTTTACACCTTATGTCAATTATCAAAAATACGTTTTTGCCTCTCTTTTTTTATCGTAGCTAGTTCGGCTAAATAAAAATTACAACCAAAATGCGGAGTTTGCTTACCTTGTCGTGGGCGCTCCTGCTGGTTCTCCTCGATTGGACTCCTCGGTAGCCTTGATGAAACCCCATTCGCTTTTTCTACGCAACGCGACCTATAACAAAACAAAGTAGTTAAGACAGTAAGCAAAAGATTCAATGGAAGAAATTTTTTTAAAAGAATTACCTTTTGACCAAAATAAAATTTGATATAAATTTTTACCTTGGGGAAGAAATTTTCAATAGAATCAACTTTGTTTCAAACATTGCTTTCAGACTCCCCCTCGCTTGTTGCAGGGCGCAGGCCCACCTATTTAGAACCAAATACCATTTAACTATTACAGAGAGAGAGAGATGTAAAATAATCATGGGAGCCTATCAAATCGAAAACAAAGTTGTTCTTTCGTTTGATGCACGGGATTACTTCAATTATTGATACCTTCTTCCCAAACTAAGTACTTTGTGAGCAATACATTTCCGGGATGAAACATTGATATTGACGACAATATATCGCCCACTATGTAAGACAAAGACTTGAAACAATTATATGGGTGTATGGGTAAATCAATAAAGTTAAACGTTGTTGATCAAGGCTTGTACGGGAGTTATCGACTGATGTATTATTTCTCAGTCTTCTGAAGGCAATAAACTACCGGGATGCAACATTGATTATCAACATCATATTAGAAGTAACCAATTAAGAAACTTCGTAACCATAAATGTCTAAGCACTCGGATCGTGATAGAATTGCTCCAGGGTCACGAATCATTTAAATCCAAATAGCCCATCAAGAGATGGAATCACAAATTAAACGTAACATGAATAAAACAACTGCGCATCTCCCTGTCTTATCATTTCCCCCACTCCCCCTTTGGAGAGTGTATCAGGCCTGTAGCCATAGAGCAACCAAATGTATAAGAAATCCTTTCGTCTCCTACTGATCAGTCTTTGTTGGTCACTATCACCCCAAAGACCTCCGGCGGATGTCTAATTCCATCAGGAAAATACAAAGATCCCGTTTTGAAATTTACAAAATTCTTAAGTGATCAAACTTCTCACCCTTCTTAATCTTTTAGCGATTTAGAGTTGGTCTAACGAATTCCCTCCAAAAACCACAGGCCTGTTAATCTACAATGAATTTATTAACTTTACCTTATTTGTTCATTTGGTTGACCGTTTCAAGTTGTGGCTCTTCAACGTCGTCGACGTGGAATTCCCTCAACGGTCGACACCTTCGAGTCATCTGGGTAGTAAACAACTGCAATCCATTTCTTTGATTATTCACTAAACAATTTTCAATTTCAATTATACCTTAAACCAATAAAAAAAAATGTGTAATCCTTTTAGCCTCGTTGGCATGGCAACCCAAAGGGGTTGACAGGGCCACTCAAAGGGGGCGTCGCTCTTGAATACCTATCGACCAGATTGAATTTCACGTAATGCAATTTTACAAAGCATATAATAACCATTATTGCAACTATAAAAATCACACCTGAAAATTACCGTTTCCTTTGAATTCGCAGGTACGAAATGGTCCGAGTGACGGAAAACCGACTGGAGCCACCGGAAAATGGGCGGGGACTTTTCAGCTATCTGTTCGATAACGTTGAGTTTGATTTTCCAATTTTCTTACGATTAGACTTCCAATGGCCAAATCTTGTTGAAATTAATAAGACGACCTAAAAAGTAGAATATCGAAACAACAAAATTAATTCTTGATTGAAAAAACGATTTAACCGATTTACAGGGATATTTTCTTATTTTGATTTTTTGTTTTTACTTTTATCGCTTTGATATGTCACAGAAATGCGACTTTTTAATCCAAGATGTGCCGCCGTCACCCCAGCGCCTTAAAATCGTCGATCTGACAGCCTACTGGTTTTACGGGAGTTTAGGGTTCCTCATTCCCGCCTCTGATGAAACGGCCAACATCAACGCCGTCGTCAAACCATTTCAATGGCCGGTTCGTACACTCACAAATGTTTGACATGTTCTTATTCAACAGCAATTGTTTATCAACCGTCAGGTTTGGTTGGGACTTGGCGTATCCATTGGATGCGTCATTGCAGTTTTGCATTTAATCCAGCGCTACTTGCATTATCGATCGACAATCGATTCAAAACAAAACGAACAAAATAAAATTCAGAAATGGCAAACTGGAAAACAATATTTCTACGTCTTCGGCAATTTGCTATCGCAAGGTTTCTATAAGAATAACTAGTCTAACTAGTTTTGGAATGGATGTAAGAGGAAGACATGGGTACGAAAGTCAAAGTAATTTAAAACAATTAGGTAGTGTTTGCCCATCGGAACGAATACCCTATCGACTAGTCGCTGGCGTGTGGACCCTGGCCGCTTTCATCTTCGTCCAGGCCTACACATCCACTCTCTTCACTTACATAGTGACACCAGTCAATCAACCACTAATCAATTCCGTCTACGACATAGCTGAAAGAAGCGACATCCAGTTATTCGTCAGAAAAATGGGAACCGCAGATAATCTCATCTCGGCAAGTTCAAATTTTGTTTAAACGGATATCGTTCCTTTAATTTTATTCTTCTTTCCAATTGAACTTGCTCAGAATGAAAACAACACGGGCCTGAACCTGAAACTACACGAAAGGCTCAACTCTAACCCGAATTCTCGATGCACTTTGGTGTCTGATTGCATCAATAAGATTACACCGGGATCAGGAAACGTCTTTCTTGAAGTATAAGACATTTCAAAATTTATTACAATCAATAAAATGAATAATAGCATTGGTCTTTTTCAAATTTCAATGCCAAATTAGGCAATTGTTTACCTCAAAGATGAAGTAAGAGCAGATTTCCGAAAGACTGGCAAGTGCAACTTGCAAGTAGCAAACAGCATTTTTATATCAGGCCCTTCAATGTTGGCCCTAGTCAAAAACAGTCCCTACACTAAAAGTATCGACCGCGGGTAGGCAATCAAATTCATTCAATTTTTGGCCGCTTTAATAACCCAAGTACTGTTTTCCCGCTGCCCATCAATGAAAAAGATTATTGGAGTTGCAACAAACTGGACTGCTGGACTACTGGGACCTGTGGTTTCGCCCCATGTCCCCTCAATGTACGGGAAATGTCCAAAATGGGAAACAAATGCCGAAAAACAAACTTGCTCCACTTTCCTTAAAAAATTTGACCGGCGCATTTCTCGTCATTGCCGTTGGATTCGGCCTTTCCCTTTTGGCATTTCTATGCGAAAAAATCATTTCTATGCCTGAGCGCCACAGCATCCGCACCCGAACGCCCAATAACAAATAATAATTTACCGTTTTCTAAGCATGGTCCAAGTAATGCAAGTATACCCATCCATAAGTATAAAATAAAGTAAGAAATTAAAATTTTGCTAACCTTGTCGAGGGCGATTCTGGCTCTCCAATCCTCAGTAGACTTGATGAAACCAATTCGCTTTCTCTATGCCATGCAACCTTAAACAAAACAAAATGTCACAAAATTAACAATGGATACAATGAACAAACAAAAACATGGATACAATACAAAAACAGATAAAACCTTGAGTAGTTTCTAACTTAAGTTCTCTTTCTAGTTACAGGTCCGCTATACTATTGAAAACTATCACATGAGCAAAGTAAATTAATCAAGTTAACGCTGTTGATTGGCATGTGCGAGATGTTTCAACTGATGTGTTATTCCAGAGCTAAGTTTTTCAGTGGGCAATGTACTTCTGGGATACAGTATTGTTCACCATAATAAAATTGGAATTGCCAATGAGCAACCAACGAGCAAACTTCTCTAGACTCGATTAGCTATAAATTTGTAAGCACTCACTAGGATTTGACGTCAAAGCATTGCTTTAGATATCCCAAAGTTTCAGCATCAATTGATTAGAAATGTCCAATTACGAAATGAAATCCCAAAGGGGCAATTATTTACGTGTGAATAAAACATCTGCGTATCTACTCGACTATTACCTTCTCCTTAATGACATGTAGTTGAGAGAGTGTAGCCGTAACGCCGTAACATATGATATAAAAGAAATCCTATCATCTCCTACTGATCAGTCTTCGTTGGCCACGATCAGCCCAAAGATCTCATTCGTGGCGCGGATGTCTAATTATATCAGGGAAATAGAAACAATCCGCTTTGATAAACCTTACTGGCCAAACTTCAAATGATTCGGAGTTGGTCCAAAGAACTCTAGGCATAACGGGCTGTAACCGACTATGGATTTGTCAGCATTACCTTTGATCATTTGGTTGACCGTTTCAAGTTGTGACTCTTCAACGTCGTCGTCGTGGAATTCCCTCAACGGTCGACACCTTCGAGTCATCTGGGTAGTACAAGATTGTGATTTTATTTCTTTACATATTTACTGATGAAATAAATTTTCACGAAAAAAAAAATCAATCACCTGGATCTGGCAAAAATAATCTCCGTTATAGCCTCGTTGGCATGGTAATCCAAAGGGGTTGTCTGGGCCACTCAAAGGGGGCGTCGCTCTTGAATACCTGTCGACACGATTGAATTTTACGTAATGCAATTTTACAAAGCATATAATAACCATTATTGCAACTATAAAAATCACACCTGAAAATTACCGTTTCCTTTGAATTCGCAGGTACGAAATGGTCCGAGTGACTGAAAACAGACTGGAGCCACCGGCGAATGGGCGGGGACTTTTCAGCTATCTATTCGATAAAGTTGAGTTTACCGATTCCATTTTCTGCTTACTATAACCTTCACATAATCAGTTGTTAAAAATCAGAAGACGTACCTAAAAATAATAAAATCAAAATAACCAAATAAATTGTTGATTGAAAACGTGATTCAACATTTAAATATTATTAACGACAATTGGGGATTAACTTCAGTAACCGATAAATGTTTTCCCCAATCTATCACAGCAATGCGACTTTTTAATTCAAGATGTGGTGCCGACATTTCAACGTAATAAAATAGTCGATCTGACAGCCTACTGGTTTTACGGAAATGTAGCGATCCTCATTCCCGCCCCTCACGAAACGGCCAACATCAACGCCGTCGTCAAACCATTTCAATGGCCGGTTCGTACACTCACAAATGGTAACATTTTCCTATTCAACATTTGTTAATCAATCGACAGGTTTGGCTAGGACTTGGCGTTTCAATCGCATGCGTCATCGCAATGTTGAATTTAATCCAGCGCTACTTGGATTATCGATCGACAATCGATGACGATTTAAAACACATTGAAGAAAATAAAAGTCAGAAAAGGGGTCGGATTGGCGTCAAGAAATGGCAAACTGGAAAGCAATTTTTCTACGTCTTGGGCAATTTGCTTTCGCAAGGTTATTATTATTTCTTCTCCACTTACTCGTTTGGCCAAGAGAAAAATTGTGATACCATATTCACTGGTACTTCATAATTAGGTGGCTTTTGTCCTTCGAAATGGATACCCTATCGATTTGTCGCTGGGGTGTGGACACTGGCCGCTTTCTTCTTCGTCCAGGCCTACACCTCAACTCTTATTACTTACATTGTGACACCAACGCAGCAACCGCTAATTAGTTCGGTCTACGACATAGCGGAAAGTAGCGACATCCAGTTATTCGTAAAAAAAGCGGGAACTCCAGACACTATCATTTCGGCAAGATCAAATTTAGTTTTAACGCATCGTTCAACATTTGATATTCTTTCAACTTAAAATTCGCAGAACAAAAACAACACGGGCCTCAACCTGAAACTACAAGAAAGACTCAACTCTAACCCAAATTCTCGATGTACTTTGGCGTCTGACTGCATCAATTTCATTACACCAGGATCAAGGAACGCCTATCTTGACGTAAAACATTTTTTTTTTCTTTCCCAAAAATTAAAAACTTTGTCGCCTTCAAATTTAATTATGAATTAGGCACATCTTTACCTGAAAGACGCAATCAGAGAAAACTTTCAAAAGACTGGGAAATGCAATTTGCAAATAGCGAAGGGGATATTTCTGTCGTCGTCTTCAACATTTGCCCTACCGAAAAACAGTCCCTACACCAAAAGTATCAACCGCGGGTAGGCAATCTAATTGACTCAATTTTCCACCGCTTTAATAACCCAAGTACTTTTTTCTATTGGCAATAAACTGGACAGACTATTGGATTTGCAACAAACTGGACTGCTGGACTACTGGGACCTGTGGTTTCGCCCCATGTCCCCTCAATGTACGGGAAATGTCCAAAGTGGGAAAGCAATGCCGAAAAACAAACTTGCTCCACTTTCCTTAAAAAATTTGACCGGCGCTTTTCTCGTCATTGCCGTTGGATTTGGCCTTTCCCTTTTGGCATTTCTATGCGAAAAAATCATTTCTATGTGTGACCGCCACAGCATCCGCACCCAAATCGTTCAAATCAGTAACCCCCAATAAATCGATCGAAATGCGGTGAAACCTCCCTTATTTTTGAAAACATGTACCTCGGTGGTTTTGGCCAAAGCCAAAAAGACATTCGATGCATGTATTGGCCTACAGAATCTCCATTATCAATAGCTCTGTTCTTACCTTGAACTTGGTATCGACTTATACCAGAGTGGCTGGGTGGCTAAATAACACGCACGATCAACGAATTTTATCCGATCTCAAATTTAGCACGAAATGTAGACTGCACGTCATCAATGCTCTCTGGTTTCCTGTAGAATTAAATTCAATTAGCTAGAGTTCTTGAAATACAATCAAACTAGAAATGCCAAATAAATTTTACCGCTCGAGGAAATCAAGGCAATTGCTGGTGATTACCGATGGAAGAAAATTCGGATTCTAGATTTCTGATTGTTAACTTCTTCTTTCATCTCCCATAGCTCCTTTCTAGAATAAAAGAAGAAGAAGAAATTAAAGAAATTAAATTAGGTAACTGAAAACTTCAAATTCGTCACTCCAGGATCAAACAACGTCTTCCTTGATGTAACTCAACAAATTTTTAAAGCTCGCCAAACTTTTCATACTATTCCTGTGTACAGTCACAGATCTATCACCTGGATGCCATCCGACAAGATTTTGCAAAGACTGGGAAATGCAATTGGCAGATAGCAAAAGAATGATTCACGCCAACGATCTCATCGTTCGCCTTACAAAAAAACAGTCCCTACACTAGAAGCATAAACCAAGGGTAAGCCAATGAAATGATAATTGGGAAAGTACCATCAGTAATTCTGATAAAATTGTTGACACGGTGGCAAATCAAATCAAAAGAATTTTAGAGTTGCATAAAATTGGATTGTTCGACTACTGGGACCTGTGTTTTCGACCCATGCCTCTTCAATGCATGGAAAATACCCAAAGTGGATACAAGAAACCGAAAAATAAACCGAAATCACTTTCCCTGAAAAATCTGACTGGCTCCCTTTTCACTTTTCTCTGTGAGAAATTCATCTCCCTAACTCACTGTTGCTCTAGTAAAAGTATAACTCCGTTCAAAACAAATGTTTGACGAACCACTGAGAGCTGTTTTACTATTAAATCGGCACCCCAAATCACTAACGAAATATCCATGTTAATAAAAAAGAAAATCTGGAATCCTTTACAGATTGCCAAAGACTAACCATCTTAACACAAGTGGCAAACCAGCCGAGTTCTCAATTCACTTATTAGACGGCCAATATTTTGCCATTTCATTTTAAAAGGTTTTGAACAAAACGCGAAATAAATTAAACTGCACAATAAAAAAGAATTCAGGATAATCGATTAATAATTGACTTTTAGAAATTAAAAAGATTGGGTCAAAGTGACACAGTTGATGGCTCCGTCGCAGATCGAGTCTACATATAGAGGCAGCACTGACGACTTGAGATTCAAATAGATTTCATCTGAGATTTTTCACCTGAACTTTGAAAACGTTTGCCAAAATCTGAAAAGAAAATGTTAGCGTCCGCTTGGTCATCTGTTGCGTCATATTTTTTTCCGGCGAAGAACTCTTTTACTTCTGCCGAACAAAACATTCTGCTGAATAGGCAGCAGCCGCCGACACAAAACCAACACGTCGGCCAACCCTATCCCATCGGCATGATGCCCTCACCATACTACCGATACGAGACGGGCTATCAAATCAACCAAATGCCAAACGTGTGGGCTCAACAGTTGCCACAACAACCGCAATACTACCAAGCACCTGACAGCCCACCTGACCAGTTTGTTGCCTCTCCAGCTTACGGATCGCAAGAAACAGCATTACCCGAACATCCGGAGGCATTGCAACAGCAATTTCACTACGGTCACTATTACCAGCAACCGCAACAAGGTCCTCCTCCCAGTCAATCTGCTTACGAAACTTCTCCCGGATACGTCGAGACGGTTCCCGGTTGTGATCCCAACAGTTGCTGCTGCACTTGCGCAGCCATGTTTCAACAAATCCCAAAGTTGGAACGTCGTTTGGACCAAATGGAAAGAGAGAACCACAATCTCCACGATCAGCTAATGAAAACAAAAAGCGAAATACATGAGCTCCGTCGGTCGTCTGACGCATCAAGAAACGGAACCGAGTCTCACGTGGGATTTGAAAATCCGATTCCATCCATGCCGGAAGTCGGCAACTACAATCCCGTTTACGAGGCACCCAATTTGCTAGACACCCACATCGCGAACCAGATGCGACATCTGTCGGTGGCATTGGAAGAACAACAGCGGCTTTCGGAAAATGATTGTCCGGCTATTTTGCCAGCAAGATCTAATAACCAAACTCAATCGCAAAATGGCTACGGGCTACTAGTAGAAATAGGCGAGACCGAACACCACCAATGCACAGCAAACTGGCCGTCTAGTATAAACAACACAAATGGTGGCAGGCCAATTCCACCGATGGCTCAGCCGAGACGACAGCCGATGCCTGGGCAATACAACTATACCGGATTCACAAACAATCATCGTTACGATGTCGATCCTCGTCAAAACTGGGCTGAAATGAACTTTAAGCAGTAAACTTGCGATAAACCAACGGGACTGGAGTAGTTGCGCTGATTATCATTCTTTTGTCTAACTCTTTCTGAAATTTGAATAAACGGGTTTTGTCCCTTAACTGATTTGTGATTGAATGTCTTTAACTTAACCATTAACTCAAAACGAACAGCAATGCTGCGATTTAAAAAGCGAGTTGGTTTGTGTCGCTTCGTAACTCTTAGCTACCTTTAGATTAAGTAAATTTAAATAGATCAAATCAAGCTGGAAAAGTTGCATACCTTGTCGTCGGTGCTTCCTGGCTCTCTTCGACTCGGATGAAACAAATAGTGGTCCTTTATCTTCATGTGGCACGTCCTTCATTCAAGAAACAAAAGAGTGCACAGAAATTAAGGATCAATAAAATAGAACAAAAGCTTTCACAGATTATTAAACTTAAGTTTAGATAAAGAAGTAAAACAACCATTGATCCATTTCTTATTGCTAAGAGTTACCGTTGTTGATTCGCTTGTACGGGATGTTTTAAACTGAAACATTACACCGGAGCTCGATATTTGGTTGGGACTAAATCAACAATACCTGAAACATTGATCGTCACCATAATAAATTACAAGTAACTAATGAGCAAACTTTCGAGGCATAAATTTGTAAGCACTAGAACATGAATGACGTCAAGGCTTTGCTTTAGAATTCCCAAAGTTCGAACAAACAACTGAATCGAACCGGCCCATCACGACAGAGAGAAAAGTTACCCGAAATGCAATTTACACGCGTGAATAAAACAATCGCGTATCGACCTGACTATCGTTCGAAACGAAAAGCAGTTTGACAGATTGCAGATAGTAACATTATATAAGATGTTAGATGTTGTCTCATCTACTCTTGAGGAGTCTTCGTTCGCCACGATCAACGAAAAGACAATTTCACAGTGTGGAAGTTAATCAAATCAGGATATTAAAAAAGATCCCGCTTTGGGATTTGCATTGGCTGGAGGTTTATAGGGAATATCTAACGAATTGAGTTGGTCTTGACAACGCATGAAAACAGGCTTATTTAACTTTAACTACTATGAGGTTTTCAATGTTACCTTTGCTCATTTGGTTGGCCGTTTTAAGTTGTGACTCAACTACGACGAATTTGAATTCCCTCAGCGGTCGGCACCTTCGCGTCATCTGGGTAGTAAAAAAGTTTGTGATTTATTTCTTTACATTTTTACTGAAATGAATTTCCTCGAAAATAACTACCTGGACTACCTGGATGGGGCACAACTTAATTATCTCCGTTGCAGCCTCGTTGGCATGGTAATCCAAAAGGGTTGTCAGGGCCACTCAAAGGAGGCGTCGCTCTAGAATACCTGTCGACCAGATTGAATTTCACGTAATAGAATTTTAAAAATCATTTGAAGTTATAGCAATATAGAAAAACATACCTATATCTTTCATTTGGCAGGTACGAAATGGTCCGAGTGACTGAAAACAGACTGGAGCCACCGGCGAATGGGCGGGGACTTTTCAGCTATTTGTTTGATCAAGTTGAGATTGATTTTCCAATATCCTATTATACTCGTCAGACTCCCAGTTCTTTTACAGTAGTAATAAGACGACCTTAGAAAGAATAAAATAAAAATAATAAAATTAATTTGTATAATTATCGGAAACTCTGAATCGATTTCGGTGACCAATCTTTTTACTTTTCGACTGATCTGTCACAGCAATGCGATTTTTTAATCCAAGACTTGGTGCCGACATTCCAGCGCAATAAAGTCGTCGATCTCACAACATACTGGATTTATGGGGATTTAGCTTTCCTCATTCCCGCCTCTGATGAAACGGCCAACATAGGCGCTGTCGTTAAACCCTTTCAATGGCCGGTTTGTAATACACTCACAATTGTTTAATATTCTTTTAAATATTAAACACAATTTGTTAATCCATTCGACAGGTTTGGTTGGGACTTGGCCTATCGATTGCATTCGTTATCGCGGTTTTGAATTTAATCCAGCGCTACCCGGAATATGCAATTGAAACTATTGTTCGACAAAACGAAAAGACGAATCAGACTGGTGGTCGACTTCGCGTCACGAAATGGCAAACTGGAAAACAATATCTCTTCGTCTTCGGCAATTTGCTCTCACAAGGTTTTATACTTTCGAAACTGATTTCTTTTGACTAGGGAAAGACACAGGTGCAAAAATCACAACTATTTTGATAATTAGGTGGTTTTTGCCCATCAAAATGGCTACCCTACCGACTAGTCACTGGGGTTTGGACCCTGGCCGCTTTCTTCTTCGTCCAGGCCTACACGTCGACTCTCATCACCTACGTAGTGACACCAGTACACCAACCGCTAATTACTTCTGCCTACGACATAGCTGAAAGAAGCGAAATCCAGTTATTCGTCAGAAAAGCAGGGACTCCAGATGCCATCATTTCGGCAAGATTAAATTTAGTTTTAACATGTCGTTCAACATTTAATTTTCTTTCAATTTAAAATTCGCAGAACAAAAACAACACGGGCCTGAACCTGAAACTACTAGAGAGACTCAACTCTAACCCAAATTCACGATGCACTTTCGCGTCGGACTGTATAAATATGGTTATCCCGGGATCAAGAAACGTCTTCGTCGATGTAAAATGTTTTTTCGTTAAAAAAAAAATCGAATGAAAACAAATCCTCATTTCAAGATTTAATATTTGAAATAGGCAAGTATTTACCTCCAAGACGCAATAAGAGACGGTTTTCAAAAGACTGGGAAATGTAACTTGCAAATAGCGAAAGGTACATTCATGCCAGTGTTTTCAACATTTGCCCTGCCGAAAAACAGTCCCCACACCAAATCTATTGACCAAGGGTAAGCAAAATAAGATTTTGACCGCTTTATTAAAAACTAAATTGCATTTTCTTTTTGTTACTGAATCCTCAAGACTATTGGAATTGCAACAAACTGGGATGATTGACTACTGGGACCTGTGGTTTCGTCCCATGCCCCCTCAATGTACGGGAAATGTCCACAGTGGGAAACAAATGCCGAAAAATAAACTGAAGCCTCTCTCCTTAAAAAACTTGACCGGCGCATTTCTGGTCATTGCCGTTGGATTCGGCCTTTCGCTTTTAGCATTTCTCGGTGAAAAAATCATTTCTTTACGTGAAAGTCGCCGTAAGCACAAGCAAACGAGCACGGGCAAACAGTAATGAAATATGTAATAGAAGCAAGATATTTCTAACTTTCTTTTTAACTTCTTATGGGTAGTCAAACTTTACTTAATTCGATGTAAGAAACCGGAGGAGAAACACGACCCATTATTCTATCTATCTAATGCGACTGACGCATCAAAAATAATGTTAATTGGATTTAGCACAGGGGACAAGCCAGGTCCCTATTTGGTGTCACCCTAAATTCTGTAATAAACCCCCTAAAGAATCGCATTTGAACAAGTAGCCTAACCCGAAAAGAATTTCTTTAATTGTTACCGAAATAAATTCACTGTTTTAGCGCCCGAATAACACATATTGAAAGCATTGTTACCTTGTTATTAAGTGTTATCTAATCCAATTCCATATTGAACACGAAACGAAGACCGTATATGATAATGCCATCTGGTATCCTAGTAATGAAATTTCATTAGCTTTTATTCTGTTAAACTTAAAGTCCTATAAATGTTACCCGTCAAAAACTTGAATGTGAATGCTGAAGGTGCTTATTACATAAGCCTCGAACATCCCTGTAATAGTTTATAAATGGATCAAACTGATTGAGCTTAAGCTTAACGAAACATTTATCTCGTTGGACAGAAGAATCACACTTATGAGAATAGAAAATCTGTTGAGGGATAAGAATCTTTAACATGTTAGAACGGGGATGAAGAATAGTTCCTCTAACACAAAACTGTTGAATGAACATGGTGGTGGAATAGATAGACAACCCATGTCGAAATTTTTAAAATGTATCCGAGTAATACAGCATCACTGAGATGACTCACTGAGGCTTGGTAAACAAAATTCTTTCTTCATAGCATCTTACATTAAGTTTAATAGAGTTTTCGTTATTTCACACACTTAAAACTCACATATGCTTCCGTGTGATTCACATGACAAAGGAAAACTTTGGTTTTACTATAGCCTCACTTGCACTTCAGATTACCCTTCTAAGTTGGTAAATGTTAACTACAGGGCAAGAAAGAAAAGATATACATACATATCTGCTTTTTTGAAAGTTGTACACTGGTTAATCAATCAAACGGGTACAAAATTATGGTTGACTAAATTTTGCCGCCAATCTTGCCACCAAACTTGCCGCCACGTTTGCTACTCCTCTACTGTCAAATGGCGTCGTCTGCTACTCCACTCGCCGTCTAATTCCGCCATTTTCCGCACAGAATTGCGCCAAAATGTATTTCCACAATTTATCCTTTTTGGAAATCGATATATTGATTTCAAAATGTTGGGAAGAAAATTCATAAAATTGGATACGTACAGTGTGCTAATATATCAACAAAATTATCTCTAAGTCTAAATATTATTGCAGAAGTGATAACGACTTGTTGCTTCACAATTTATCATTGTATTTCATTCTTCTTGCGATGAGGTTCCCACACCACAAATGGCTAAAGCAGCATTCATTGACTATATCTCTAAACGTATGGATGAGTCATCAATATGTAAATACCAACTGATAACTATCGGTCGTCACGGTCGATAACAGCCAAAATTCCATCCAGCCCCCAAACCTGGCCACAGGTAAAACTTGACGACAGACTATTCATATAGCCTCCCCAGAGATTATTGAACAATCAGTCTAGGAAATCAATCCAGCCAGATCGGACGTCAATTGATTCTATAGCTAAAATCATTTTTTCAAACTCCAATTATTACGAAATGGGCGATAAAATGCTTCGTCGTTTGGCGGTCGCCAACATGTTCGAGGGCTGCGTTGTCGTTTTATTGCAGGTAAAATTTCATTTAAAAATCTACTTGTCTAAAATGTTCATTCATTTAAATTTTAATTGCTTGACAGTTGGCAGTGCTGATAACCCTTCACGACTGGGTCGATTTCATTTGCATCGGTTTCTGGGGTGGAGTCCTGATGGGTATGACCGGCATGTGGACACTGCAGAGAAGACCCAAGCGAATGATCACCACAGCAGCTCTGTCCATGCTGGCTGGATTGTGCATGGTGGGTTTCTATTCGTGGCAAGTGTCCACCGTTGATTGCGAGAGCATAATCAGTCCGACCGCCGATCCAAACGCCCGCAAGAGCAGCAACTGGGAATCTGACCCCGATCTCTGTAAGTTTTGTGACTTAATTATTTCAGAATTAATTATTGTGAATTCATTTTGTTGAATAATATTATTTAGGCAGTTGGCGACTGGCATCCGACGTCCTGTTCATCATCCTGGGATGTTTGGCCATCGGCAACAACATTTTCCTGGCGGCTAGAGCTTCGACCCTAATCGGAGATAGGCGTGGCTCTCACTAATAATTGTCCCGGCCATATTATACCCTTTTGTTGTATAAATTCATTTGTTTGACTCATTATTAACTTGATAGAATATGACGTGTAGTAATTATTTTCACATTTAATTGTTGGACCTGCTAAATTTTACAAAATACAAAAATCCGATCTTATTTGATTTACCGGTTTCTTTTAAATAAGGAAATAATTCAATTAAATTACATTTAACCTTTGGAATCTCTTACCGGAACTCTTGGTATTAGTCACGACGATTAAATAATACAATGAGTCACATTTGTGAGTTAGTTCATACCTAGTAGCTGTTTGGCAGTGTAGTCCTACCAATAAAAATTAATTCCAGTAGAATTTGATTTCCTTATCACCAGACGACGGAGATATGTTGCCCAGGCGACACTATCGGCGGGATTCGATTATCAGTTGTAGCTTATTGAATAAACAGTCGAGCATCGAACACTGCCAGAGTTAAAAGTGCCGTTCAAAAATTTGAAAACGAAATTCAAATTATTCTTATATAGAAACAGTTGGACAATATAATGGCAGGCGACAAAATTCTTCGCCATCTGGCCATTGCCACCATGTTAGAGGGTTGTATTCTCGTGTTAATGCAGGTAAAAAGTTAGTAATTAAAACAAATTACGACGTTATAATTTTGGTTTGCGAAATTTACAAGTTGGCTGTTCTTATTACTCTGCACGACTGGGTCGATTGGATTTGCATCGGCTTCTGGGGTGGTGGTCTGATGATCATGGCCGGCATGTGGGCTCTTCAAAGAAGGTAAGAAATAATTCAATTCATTTTAAAAAGCTTGAAAACGAATTAATTGAAATTGTTTGATAAAGTCAAAAGAAAATGATTACAACATCAGCTCTAGCCATGATCGGCGGACTTTGCCTGGTGGGATTTTATTCGTGGCACGTCTCCACTGTCGATTGTAGCGAAATCGATGACAGAAACCAAAATCAATCGAGGAAAAGCCAATGGGAAGGAGATTCCGATCTATGTGAGTTTGAACCGTAATTAATAAAAACAGAACTAATAATAACACATTTAATTGGCGAATAATATTAGGTGACTGGCGATTGGCTTCCGACATCATGTTCATCATTTTAGGATTGGTGGCCATCGGAATCAACATGTTCATGGCGGTTAGAGGCTCGACATTGGCCGGTGCTCATTCCAGACGCAGTTCTAATTCATCGCATTCCGGCCACCATCATAATCACCACCCTCCTGCTCCGGTGGTTCATCCGGTTCCTGTTGTCCATCACCACACGACTTACGTGACTCCCGAAGCCACTTATTCCATCCCTTATAACCCCCATCAGCAGCAGCAGCAACAGGTGATGCCCGCAGGCTACCCTCATCCTCAGCAGCAGCCAGCGCTTTATCCGGTTTATCCGTCCCAACACCAGAATCCCCATCAACCGGCTTACAATCCAGGATATCCGGCGCCGGGAGCACCTCCTTATTACAAGGATTAGCATATGATATTATTGTGAAAAGATTTGTTTCTTATGCAAATGCAAATGATGTCCTGTATCATACTTTTTTTAATGTCTCTAAATAATTAAAATATTCAATGAATCATTGAGTTGTTTGTGCAATTCCAAATCGACGATATAAAAAGATTATTATTAAAAAAATTATTAATGACGCAATTGGATGAGCGTCAATCGAGTCTCTGCTTACGTCTTGGCGATGAATAAGGGAAAGAGATTAGAGTCAAACATGGCAGACAGCAGCATATGGTCTTTTAGAAAAATTTGAAACATGGACTTATTCTTATATCGGTCGACTTTGCGTAGTTTCTTATCGTCAATTTGCTGATAATAAAATTAAGTAAACCGTGATACGATGGCCAGTTTCTTTTCAGACCATAAATTTCTGTTCGACAGACTTGAAAGCGTCGAGCGGCTGCGGCCACAGCACCACAAACATCGTGAATCAATTTCTAGTTGTTTGAAATCAAAAAGTGAAAAAGTTTGAATTTCATTTGGCATCAAAATGGCCCCCCTCAGCAAAAAGCAAATGAAGAAATGGTTGGCGGTGGCCGGTTTGAACATCATTCTTGGCGCAATCGTCGCAATTGTCCAGGTATTACACCACCTTATCTATAATATCGTTTGGGTTAATTGACTGAAATGAATAATGTCAAACAGGTGGTCACTTTGGCTAAGCTTTACGAGTGGGTCGACTGGATCTGCCTTGGCCTCTGGTGCGGAGTTTTCATGATATCGGCCGGCACTCTCACCATCCGAAGACAGTGGGTGTCCATTGGCAAAATTTCAATTTCCAATATAATAATGATTCTAATAAATGTAATCTAAGTGAATGTCACTCACAGTTTCAGGTTGATTGCCAGTACTGTTTGCGCCATGCTGACTGGACTGGGATTAATCATCTTCTACGCCTGGAACCTCGGCGTCTATAATAATTTCAGTTACAGTTATTATGGCAATGATGGGTTCAACATCACCACTGGTCCGGAGGCCTACTGCTACTATTACGGTTATAACGATCAATTATGTAAGTCAGCCTGCACCTTTCAATGATCCGATCATCAGTTGATTTGGCGTACCATCTTCTTATATTAATTGTTAATCACAGGTGATTGGCGGATGGCGTCCGACATTATTTTCATCGTTTGCGGGAGCTTGGCCTTGATTGTCAACCTGCTCTTGACGATGAACGCAGAGGCGATTGTCATTTTCCCTCCCGATATCCGTTACCCGGTCAACCACGTCAACGCCTACCCGATGAGCACGACCAACACGACGTACGTGGTGACCAGCAACCAGCACCCAACCGCCTATTACCCAACAGCCAACCAGCAGACCGTCTACCAGGTGCCGGTCGTGACTTATCCATTCAACAACACGAACAATGGCGTCGTCTACCAGCAGACGTCGCCACCCGGCTATCCACCCGTGAACAACCAACAGCAGCAGCCGGTGTACTACACTCAAAGCAATCCGCCAGCTTACAGCGCCACCGCCAATAACTAAATAGAAACGACGAATTTCATTCTCTGTCGTGATGACAGAGACAGTTCATCATGTTCCTGTTGTCCATCACCACACGACTTACGTGACTCCCGAATGCCACTTATCCCATCCCTCATCATACCCATCAGCAACAGCGGTGATGCCCGCCAGCTACCCTCATCCTCAGCAGCAGCCAGCCCATTATCCGGTTTATCCATCCAAACACCAGAATCAACCGGCCCGCAACCGGCTTACAATCCAGGATATCCGGCGCCTGGAGCACCTCCTTATTACAAGGATTAGCATATTATGATATTATTGTGAAAAGATTTGTTTCTTATACAAATGCTCCTTGTCCTGTATCATAGGCCTACTTTTTAAAATAACTCTAAATAATTAAAATATTCAAATTCGATTCCATACAAATGTGAATCATTGCGTTGTTTGTGCAATTCCAAATCGACGATATAAAAAAATGATTATTGAAAAATGATTAATGACGCAATTGGACGAGCGTCAACCGAGTCTCTGCTGACGTAGCGACGTCTTGGCGATGAATAAGGGAAAGAGATAAGAGTCAAACATGGCGGACAGCAGTAAAAGCGGCCTTTTTGAAAATTTATAACATGAACTTATTCTTATATTGGCCGACGTTGCGTAGTATCTTACCGCCAATTTGCTGATAATAAAAAAGTACCGCGATGCAATGGCCATAGTTTCTGTCCAGGCTGCTGAATGGATTCTGTTTGACAGACTTGAAAGCGTCGCGACCCGCTGCGGTCACACATCACAAACATCGTGAATCAATTCCCAGTTGTTTGAAATCAAAAAGTGAAAAAGTTTGAATTTCATTTTTGGCATCAAAATGGCCCCCCTTAGCGAACAGGAAATGAAGAAATGGCGGGCGGTGGCCGGTTTGGACATCATTCTCGGGGCAATCGTCGCGATTGTCCAGGTACAATAGGCTAACTTACACCGCACCTTATCTATAATATCGTTTGGGTTATGCTAAAAAAATTAATGTTAAACAGTTAGCGACTTGGTTGACGCTCGGCCACGAGTTGGTCGACTGGATCATCTTTGGCTTCTGGGCTGGACTTTTCATGATATGTGCCGGCACTCACACCATCCGAAGAAAGTGGGTGTCGATTGGCAAAATTTAAATTTCTAATAATGATGATGCTGATTCTAAATAATCTATAAGTGAATTTCACTCACAGTCCCAAGTTGTTTTCCAATTCTATTTGCGCTTTGCTGAGTGGACTGGCACTAATCATCTTATACGCCTGGAACCTCGGCGTCTATAATAATCAAGAGGGTTATTACTACTACTGCATCTCTTACGGTTATTACGACACTTACACACAGATGTGTAAGTGCACTCGCCCACCTTTCGTGGTCATCCAGCATGCGAGCATCCAGCACTGATTTGTCATGTCTTCTTATGTATTCTTGTGTACTATAATCACAGGTCATTGGCGGATGGCGTCCGACATCATTTTCATCGTTTGCGGCTGCCTGGCCATGATGATCAACTTGGTCTTGTCGATGAACGCAAAGGCGATCGTCATTGTCCAGCCGATTGTCCGTTACCCAGTCAACAACGTCTACGGCACGACCAACACGACGTACATGGCGACCAGCAACCAGCACCCAGCCGCCAACCAGCAGACCGTCAACCAGGTGCCGGTCGTGACTTATCCATCCAACAACACGAACAAAGGCGTCGAACACGGCTACCAGACGTCGCCGCCCGGCTATCCGCCCGTGAATAATAACCAACAGCAGCAGCAGCAGCCGGTGTAGGCCTACTACACTCAAAGCAATCCGCCAGCTCACAGCGCCACCGCCAATAACTAAAAAATACGGCGAATTAAATTATCTGTCGTGATGTAATACAATACGTCTAACTTTGATATGTCCTGTATCATATTGAAATGTCCATATAGGTAATTAAAATTTGAAATTTTAATTCGGTAAGTGTGAATTAATCATTGTTTGCAATTGGAAATCCAAGATATTATGACTCTCAAAAAAGAAATGTGTGAATTATTGGTGACGCAATTTTATACGAGCGCCAATCGTCTCGTCTGCTTACGTGTTGGCAATGAATGTAAGGGAAAGATAAGGGTTCAAACATATGACTAGCAGTAAACGCGGCCTTTTTGAAAATTTATAACATGAACTTATTCTTGTATTGGCCGACGTTGCGTATAGTTTCTTATCGCCAATTTGCTGCTAATAAAAAAAGTACCGCGATGCAATGGCCATATAGTTTCTGTCCAGGCTGCTTTATGGATTCTGTTTGACACACTTGAAAGCGTCGCGACCGGCTGCGGTCACACATCACAAACATCGTGAATCAATTCCCATAGTTGTTTGAAATCAAAAAGTGAAAAAGTTTGAATTTCATTTTTGGCTTCAAAATGGCCCCCCTCAGCGAACAGGAAATGAAGAAATGGTTGGCGGTGGCCGGTTTGAACATCATTCTCGGCGCAATCGTCGCAATCGTCCAGGTATAATAAATTACACCGCACCTTATCTCTAATAATATCGTTTGGGTTAATTATGACTGAAATGAATTATGTCAAACAGGTGGCCACTTTGGCTACGCTTTACGAGTGGGTCGACTGGATCGGCATCGGTATCTGGCGCGGATGTTTCATGATATCGGCCGGCACTCTCACCATCCGAAGACAGTGGGTGTCCATTGGCAAAATTTAAATTTCTAATAATGATGATGCTGATTCTAAATAATCTATATAAGTGAATTTCACTCACAGTCCCAGGTTGATTTCCATGTCTGTTTGCGCCATGCTGAGTGGACTGGCGTTAATCATCTTTTACGCCTGGAACCTCGGCGTCTATAATAATTACGGGGGTTATTACTACAACTACCCGTATGAAAACGCCCCTTTGATTAATCACTGATAATTGAAGGATATTAGCTTGATTAATTTTCCAATGATTTTCGCCATCAAAATTCGGACATGATTATTACTGACTTAGCATAAATTTATCACTGAGAAATGAATGGTTTTTCTTTGATTTTCAAATCATATATTCACTTACTTTTGACTGATTTAAAGTGAAGTTTTCAATGCTTTTTTATTGATTGATTTTTCAATGCTTGTATCCAATGACTTTTTTTATAAAATTCAAAAGCTAAATTTTACTATACTAGTTTTCTTTCTCTGCCAGTTTTGAACTCCTGTTGTCGGTTTTCCTTACCCTTGTTCTCCTTTTTTATTTTACTTACTTACCTATTATCTGTTAGAATTAATTGTATCATTGGTTGAAATTTTCCGTATCGGGACTTGAACCATCGCAACATTGAGTGGTAGCCAGACTCTATAACCAACTACCTATGACGTTGGACATTCGATAAATTTAGTCAGTTCAAGTATCTAATTCATACGTATCTATATAGGGCGTTGTGATAAACAATTTTTTTTTCGAAGAAAAAGAAAAACGTGTTGGTGGTGTGTTTGGTATTTTTATAATCATTAAAAAATCTTTCACAAAATCATGAAATAACATATAAGAAAAATGCTTGAAGTAGGATAGAGTCCAGAAACGAAATATTTGTCATTGCAAAATCAATTAGCGGATAGAAATTATAACCGAGCCCGAAAAAAATCCTTCATTTATCACTAGAAACATCATTTGTCATTTAGGATATTAACGATTAAAGTAGGTCTCAAAATTATGGTATCTACCTTCATATTTACGATGATTGCGCTGTTCGCCTAGGAGTCGCTTTCGCGTTAAACCAAGACTACCACCCGTCTTACCATCATCATATGAAGAAGATACCAACTGAAATCATACTCAGAGTTATTTTCATTTATTCATATTTATAAGCCCCGATCTGGGTTTGAACACGGTACCTTTCGATCCATAGGAGCGTGCGATAACCATTGGCCTATGGTTGCACATTCGATTCTATATTAACCATGTTGACAACGCCGTGTGTTTCTTACATATGGAAATTCACCCTTAATATCATTGATTTCGACGCAACAAAATAATATAAGTCAATGATTCTTCACAAGAAGAACGTGAAAAGCATTCCAAAGGCTTTTCAGTGATAATTTATTGATATTTGAGAAATCATTTGTAATGGTATTCATTCACTATGTTCACTATTTAGTAATAATCGGCAATAAAGTCAATGAACTATCAGGAAAATATTAATCGGGATAACTAATGATTTACATTGATAATCAGTGAAAATCCAATGATTCTGGAAATCCCTGTCGTGATATTTTTCAACTGTGCTAGGCTGCTAGCCGTAGTAGTATAAAAATCAATAGCAAGCTGTATAAAAATCATTATAAAATCAAAATTACCGTTTGGGACTCATTGAACAATCATTTATTAATCATTGGAATGATTTCTTAGTGATAAATAGATGCTGATTATTGATTTGTAGGTGTCGATGAAGTATGGCAATAAAATGATAAGAAATTCAAAGGTTTACTGAAAATTACTGAAAATGTAAATATCAGTAGAAAATCAGTAATTTTTCAAAAGAATATATTCCATGGATTTTTACGTTATGTTCATTGATTAGTTCAATGACTAAGTTAAGTTTAATCACTGCAAAATACTTCATTTTCTGGATCTAATGATAAACCAATGAGTTTTTTGGACTCTGTTCTAATTTTTGAAATATCTTTGATTTTCCAACGATTTGTTACTGACTTTGTAAATTGATTTATCATAGAAAATCATCGCCAGTGATAATTGCGTGACATTCTTACTGACATTCTATGACATTTAAGACTGTCTATTGACTTGTTTATGCTTTTCATTGATCTGCAGTGATTTTCATTGACTCATTTCCATACGGGTACTGCTACTCTTACGGTTATTACGACGAAAATTTGTGTAAGTGCACCCGCCTACTTTCCATGCTGGTCATCCGTGCCAGAATCCAATAATCCATTGATTTGTCATGTCATGTTCTTATCTGTTCTTGTGTATTAATCACAGGGGATTGGCGGATGGCATCCGACATTATTTTCATCGTTTGCGGGAGCTTGGCCTTGATTGTCAACCTGCTCTTGACTATGAACGCAGAGGCGATCGTCATTGTCCAGCCGATTGTCCGTTACCCAGTCAACCACGTCTACCCGATCAGCACGAACAACACGACGTACATGGTGACCAGCAACCAGCACCCAGCCGTCTACCAGGAGCCGGTTGTGACTGATCCATCCAACAACACGAACAATGGCGTCATCTACCAGACGTCGCCGCCCGGCTATCCGCCCGTGCTGAATAATAACCAACAGCAACAGCAACTGGTGTACTACATTCACACCAGCAATCCGCCAGTTTACAGCGCCACCACTAACGTTTATTAGAAACGGCGAATCAAATTGTCTGCCGTTATATATTTATGCAATATTCATCACTTTTCCTGTATTATAAATATTAAAATATCCATTAGATAAAATTAAATGTTAAGTAATAATTTAATTCAAAAAGTGTGAATCCCATTCTTTGATGCAATTCGAAATATAAACGGTGTACGATTCTCAAAAGAAATGTGTCCGGTTATTATTCAATTATTGATGTTTGATGATGACGCAATTTTATAATGAGCGCCAATCGTTATTCGTCTGCTTACGTGATGTTAGCAATGAATAAGGGAAAAAAGATAAGGGTCAAACATGACAAGCAGCAAACGGCCTTTTAGAAAATAACATGGACTTATTCTTATATCGGCCGACTTTGCGTTATAGTTCTTATCGTCAATTTGCTGATAATAAAATGAAGTAAACCGTGATACGATGGCCTGTTTCTTTTCAGGCCATAAATTTCTGTTCGACAGATTTGAAAGCGTCGACCGGCTGCGGCCACACCAGAAACATCATGAATCAATTCCCAGTTGTTTTAAATAAAAAAGTGAAAAAGTTTGAATTTCATTTGGCATCAAAATGGCCCCAGTCAACGAAAAGCAAATGAAGAAATGGTGGACAGTGGCCGGTTTGAACATCATTCTCGGCGCAATCGTCGCAATTGTCCAGGTATTACATCACCTTATCTATAATATCGTTTGGGTTAATTGACTGAAATGAATCATGTCAAACAGGTGGCCACTTTGGCCAAGCTTTACGAGTGGGTCGACTGGATTTGCCTTGGCCTCTGGTGCGGAGTTTTCATGATATCGGCCGGCACTCTCACCATCCGAAGAAAGTGGGTGTCCATTGGCATAATTTGAATTTCCAATGTATATAATAATGATTCTAATAAATCTAATCTAAGTGAATTTCACTCACAGTTTCAGGTTGATTGCCAGTACTGTTTGCGCCATGCTGACTGGACTGGGATTAATCATCTTCTACGCCTGGAACCTCGGCGTTCTATAATAATTTCAGTTACAGTTATTATGGCAATGATGGGTTCAACATCACCACTGGTCCGGAAGCCTACTGCTACTATTACGGTTATAACGATCAATTATGTAAGTCACTCTGCACCTTTCACATTATCCGAGCATCAATTGATTGGCACATCTCCTCATATGTTAATCGCAGGCGACTGGCGGTTGGCGTCCGACATCATGTTCATCGTTTGCGGGAGCTTGGCATTGATTGTCAACCTGCTCTTGACCATGAACGCAGAGGCGATTGTCATTTTCCCACCAAGTGTCCTTTACCCAGTCAACAACGTCAACGCCTACCCGATGAGCACGACCAGCACGACGTACGTGATGACCAGCAACCAGCAGCCGGTTACCAGCAGACCGTCAACCAGGTGCCAGTCGTGACTGATCCATCCAACAACACGACCGGCAACGGAGTCATCTACCAGACGTCGCCGCCCGGCTATCCGCCCGTGAATAATAACCAACAGCAGCAGCAGCCGGTGCTGTACCTGTACTACACTCACACCAATCCGCCAGCTTACAGCGCCACCGCCAATAACTAAATAGAAACGACGAATTCCATTCTCTGTCGTGATGACAGAGACAGTTCATCCGGTTCCTGTTGTCCATCACCACACGACTTACGTGACTCCCGAATGCCACTTATCCCATCCCTTATCATCCCCATCAGCAACAGGTGATGCCATCCAGCATCCTCAGCAGCAGGCAGCCCATTATCCGGTTTATCTATCCCAACACCAGAATCCCCACCAACCGGCTTACAATCCAGGATATCCGGTGCCAGGGGCACCTCCTTATTACAAGGATTGATATAAATATTACCAAAAACTTTAGATGCTGTTCATTTCCTGTATCATATTTAAATACTGTCTATTAGATCAATAAATATTAAATAACGATTCGATTCGACAAGTTTAAATCACCGCAGTTACAAATCAACGATGACTCTCAAATGCGTCAATTAAATTATTAGAAATGATTCACGACGCAATCATACGAGCAATCGAGTCTCTGCTTACGTGCTGTTGGATGATAATTAAGCGAAAGATATAAGGGTCAACCATGACGGACAGCAAACGGCCATTTAGAAAATATTTAACATTGACATGTGATTCTATATCGGTCGATGTTGCGTCTATAGTTCTTATCGTCAATTTATTAGCTGATATTAAAAAAGTACCGCGAGTTTCTTTTACAGGCTGTATAAATTTTGTTCGACAGACTCCTATAAAGCGTCGACCTGCATGCTGCGGCCACCAAAACATCTTCGTGAATCAATCCCAATTGCAGACTAATATTGGTTCCAGGATGACGACAACACTCAAAGACAAGCAAATGAAGAAATGGTGGGCGGTGGCCGGTTTGAACATCATTCTCGGCTCAATCGTCTTTATTGTCCAGGTAATTAATTAGACCACCTTATCTAATATAACGTTTGCTGGGTAATGCTCAAATTAACATGTCCAACAGGTGGCCACTTTGTGTACGATGCAAGATCTGGTCGACTGGATCTGCATCGGCATCTGGGGCGGCTGTTTCGTGATGTTGGCCGGCTCTCTCACCATTAGAAGAAAGTTGGTGCTGCCAAATCAAACATTTGAATTTCCAATAATTGATTCTATATTAAAAATATGCCAATTTTCTGAGCAGTCCCAGGTTGATTCTCGTGTCCATTTGCGCCATGCTGAGTGGACTGGCGCTAGTCATCTTCTACGCCTGGAACCTCGGCATCTATTATCATTCCACGGGCAATTTTGATGAACTTTTTGTGCACCACTACTCGGCGTACTGCTCCACCTCCTATTTCGATTATTACAGATTTTGTAAGTCACCTCACCTTTCATCTATAGGAGAAATAAAAGCATTTGTCCATCTTCTTCTTCTATTAATCACAGGCGAGTGGCGGTTGACGTCCGACATTATTTTCATCGTTTGCGGGAGCTTGACCATGATTGTTAACCTGGTCAAGTCGATGAACGCCAAGGCGATCGTCATTGTCCGGCCGATTGTCAGCATCCGTCACTCGATCAACAACGACTACCCGATGAGCGCAACCAACACGACGTACATGGTGACCAGCAGCCAGCACTCTCCGGCCGGCAACGGCGTCATCTACCAGACAACGTCGCCCGGCTATCCGCCCGTGAATAATAACCAACAGCAGCAGCAGCCGGTGTACTACATTCAAACCAATCCGCCAACTTACAGCGCCACCGCCAATAACTAAAAAAAAAACTGTGAATTAAATTCTCTGTCGTGATGTAATACAATACGTCTAACTTTTATATGTCCTGTATCATATTGAAATGTCCATAGGTAATTAAAATTTGCAATTTTAATTCGGTAAGTGTGAATTAATCATTGTTTGCAATTGGAAATCCAAGATATTAGGACTCTCAAAAAAGAAATGTGTGAATTATTGGTGACGCAATTTTATACGAGCGCCAATCGTCTCGTCTGCTTACGCGTGTTGGCAATGAATGTAAGGGAAAGATAAGGGTTCAAACATATGACTAGCAGCAAACGCGGCCTTTTAGAAAATTTATAACATGAACTTATTCTTTATTGGCCGACGTTGCGTATTTTCTTATCGCCAATTTGATGATAATAAAAAAGTACCGCGATGCAATGGCCATAGTTTCTGTCCAGGCTGCTGAATGGATTCTGTTTGACAGACTTGAAAGCGTCGCGACCGGCTGCGGTCACAAATCACAAACATCGTGAATCAATTCCCAGTTGTTTGAAATCAAAAAGTGAAAAAGTTTGAATTTCATTTTTGGCATCAAAATGGCCCCCCTCAGCGAACAGGAAATGAAGAAATGGCGGGCGGTGGCCGGTTTGAACATCATTCTCGGCTCAATCGTCGCCAATGTCCAGGTATAATAACTTACACCGCACCTTATCTCTAATAATATCGTTTGGGTTAATTTTGACTGAAATGAATTATGTCAAACAGGTGGCCACTTTGATTTCGCTTCACGAGTTGGTCGGCTGGATCAGCATTGGCATCTGGGGCGGAGTTTTCATGATATCGGCCGGCACTCTCACCATCCGAAGAAAGTGGGTGTCCATTGGCAAAATTTCAATTTCCAATATAATAATGATTCTAATAAATGTAATCTAAGTGAATTTCACTCACAGTCCCAGGTTGAAGTCCATATCTATTTGCGCTTTGCTGAGTGGAGTGGCATTGAGCATCTTCTACACATGGAACCTCAGCGCTAATTATTCCGGGTCTGACTGCTATTACGCCGACGACAGTTTGTGTAAGTGCACCCGCCCACTTTTCATGGTCATTCGTTTCAGCATCCACTGATTTGGCATGTCATGCTCTTATATGTTCTTGTGTATTAATCACAGGTGATTGGCGGTTGGCGGCCGACATTATTTTCATCGTTTGCGGCTGCCTGGCCTGGATTGTCAACCTGCTCTTGACCATGAACGCAAAGGCGATCGTCATTGTCCAGCCGATTGTCCGTTACCCAGTCAATAACGTCTACCCGATCAGCACGACCAACACGACGTACATAGCGACCAGGACCCAGCACCCAGCCGGCTACCAGCAGACCGTCTACCATCAGGAGCCGGTTGTGACTGATCCATCCAACAACACGAACAATGGCGTCATCTACCAGACGTCGCCGCCCGGCTATCCGCCCGTGAATAATAACCAACAGCAACAGCAACCGGTGTACTACATTCACACCAGCAATCCGCCAGCTTACAGCGCCACCACTAACGTTTACTAGAAACGGCGCATCAAATTGTCTGTCGTTATGTATACAATATAATACGTCACTTGTCCTGCATCATATTAAAATATCCATTTGATCAAAGTAAATGTTGCAATAATTTAATTCGATAAGTGTGAATCCCATTCTTTGATGCAATTCGAAATATAAACGGTGTACGATTTTCAAAAGAAATGTGTCCGGCTATTATTCAATTATTGATGTTGGATGATGACGCAATTGTATAACGAGCGCCAATCGTTATTCGTCTGCTTACGTGTTGGCGATGAATGTATAAGGGGAAGATAAGGGTCAAACAAGACTAGCAGCAAACGGCCTTTTAGAAAATAACATTGACATTATATTCTTTATCGTCCGAGGTTGCGTAGTTTCTTATCGCCAATTTGCTGATAATAAAAAAGTACCGCGATGCAATGGCCATAGTTTCTGTCCAGGCTGCTTTATGGATTCTATTTGACAGACTTGAAAGCGTCGCGACCGGCTGCGGTCACACACCACAAACATCGTGAATCAATTCCCATCAGTTGTTTGAAATCAAAGTGAAAGTTGAAGTGAAAAAGTTTGAAATTCATTTTTGGCATCAAAATGGCCCCCCTCAGCGAACAGGACATGAAGAAATGGCGAGCGGTGGCCGGTTTGAACGTCATTCTTGGCTCAATCGTCGCAATTGTTCAGGTATTACACCACCATATTTCTATATAATGTCGTTTGGGTTAATTATGACTGATATGAATTATGTCAAACAGGTGGCCACTTTGATTTCGCTTTACGAGTGGGTCGACTGGATCGGCATCGGCATCTGGGGCGGATGTTTCATGATATCGGCCGGCACTCTCACCATCCGAAGAAAGTGGGTGTCAATTGGCAAAATTTGAATTTCCAAAAAATGATTCTAAATAATCTAAATGAATTTCACTCACAGTCCCAGGTTGATTTCCATGTCTATTTGCGCTTTGCTGAGTGGACTGGCGTTAATCATCTTCTACGCCTGGAACCTCGGCGTCTATAATAATCAAGAGGGTTATTACTACAACTACTGCTACTCTTACGGTTATTACGACGACAGTTTGTGTAAGTGCACCCGCCTACTTTCCATGCTGGTCATCCGTGCCAGAATCCAATAATCCATTGATTTGTCATGCCATGTTCTTATATTATGTTCTTGTGTATTAATCACAGGTGATTGGCGGATGGCGTCCGACATTATTTTCATCGTTTGCGGGAGCTTGGCCTTGATTGTCAACCTGCTCTTGACTATGAACGCAGAGGCGATCGTCATTGTCCGGCCGATTGTCCGTTACCCAGTCAACCACGTCTACCCGATCAGCACGAACAACACGACGTACATGGTGACCAGCAACCAGCACCCAGCCGCCTACCAGCAGACCATCTACCAGGTGCCGGTCGTGACTTATCCATTCAACAACACGAACAATGGCGTCATCTACCAGACGACGTCGCCGCCCGGCTATCCGCCCGTGAATAATAACCAACAGCAGGAGCAGCCGGTCTACATTCAAAACAATCCGCCAGCTTACAGCGCCACCACTAACGTTTACTAGAAACAGCCAATCAAATTGTCTGTCGTTATGTATACAATATAATACGTCACTTGTCCTGCATCATATTAAAGTATCCATTAGATAAAAGTAAATGTGTAATAATTTAATTCGACAATTGTGAATTCCGAATAAATCGAAATAAACGTTATATATAGCCTACGATTCTCAAAAGAAATGCTTGTGTCCGGTTATTATTCAGTTAGTGATGACGCAATTGTATAACGAGCGCCAATCGTTATTCGTCTGCTTACGTGTTGGCGATGAATGTATAAGGGAAAGATAAGGGTCAAACATGACTAACAGTAAAACGGCCTTTTCGAAAATAACATTGACATTATATTCTTTATCGGCCGACGTTGCGTAGTTCTTATCGTCAATTTGCTGATAATAAAATGAAGAAGATATACGATGGCCTGTTTCTTTTCAGGCCATAAATTTCTTTTCGACAGACTTGAAAGCGTCGAGCGGCTGTAGCCACAGCACCACAAACATCGTGAATCAATTTCTAGTTGTTTGAAATCAAAAAGTGAAAAAGTTTGAATTCCAATTGGAACCAAAATGGCCCCCCCTCAACGAAAAGGAAATGAAGAAATGGCGGGCGGTGGCCGGTTTGAACGTCATTCTCGGCTCAATCGTCTTGATTGTCCAGGTAATTCATTACACCAGCACCTTATCTAATATCGTTTGTTGGGTTATTATATGCTGTAAAATTCACGTCAAACAGGTAGCGACGTTATTTACGCTATACGAGTGGGTCGACTGGATCGGCATTGGCATTTGGGGCGGATGTTTCATGATGTCGGCCGGCACTCTCACCATCCAAAGAAAGTTGGTACCAATTATAATAATATTTATGAATCATTTTCCTAAATTCCAGCAATAGGCCTAATTATTTTAAAATCCAAATTCAAATTTCACTCACAGTCCGAGGTTGATTTCCATGTCTGTTTGCGCCATGCTGAGTGGACTGGCGTTAATCATCTTTTACGCCTGGAACCTCGGCATCTATAATAATTACAGTTATTATGGGTTGATAACCACTGGTCCGGAGGCCTACTGCGACTTTTACGGTTACAACGACCAATTATGTATAAGTTACCCTGCACCTTTCACATATGATCCGAGCATCAATTGCATATCTCCTTATTAATCACAGGCGATTGGCGGTTGGCGGCCGACATCATTTTCATCGTTTGCGGCTGCCTGGCCATGATGATCAACTTGGTCTTGTCGATGAACACCAAGGCCATCGTCGGCCGATCGTCCGTTACCCGGTCAACCACGTCAACGCCTACCCAATGAGCACGACCAACACGACGTACATGGTGACCAGCAACCAGCACCCAGCTACCTACTACCCAACAGCCAACCAGCAGACCGTCTACCAGGCGCCGGTCGTGACTTATCCATCAAACAACACGAACAACGGCGTCATCTACCAGACGACATCGCCCGGCTATCCGCCCGTGAACAACCAACAGCAGCAGCAACCGGTGTACTACACTCAAAGCAATCCGCCAACTTACAGCGCCACCGCCAATAACTAAATAAAGAAACGACGAATTCCATTCTCTGTCGTGATGACACAGACATTTCATCCGGTTCCTGTTGTCCATCACCACACGACTTACTTGACTCCCGAATGCCACTTATCCCATCCCTCGTCATCCCCATCAGCAACAGGTGATGCCATCCAGCTAACCTCATCCTAAGCAGCAGCCAGCTCATTATCCGGTTTATCCATCCCAACATCAGAATCCCCATCAACCGGCTTACAATCCCGGATATCCGGTGCCAGGGGCACCTCCTTATTACAAGGATTAGCATATGATATTATTGTGAAAATATTTGTTTCTTATGCAAATGCTCCTTGTCCTGCATTATACTTTTTTAAATGTCTCTAAAAAATTAAAATATTCAATGAATCATTGCGTTGTTTGATGTGCAATTCCAAATCGACGATATAAAAAGATTATTATTAAAAATGATTAATGACGCAATTGGCAATTGGATGAGCCTCAACCGAGTCTCTGCTTACGTCTTGGCGATGAATAAGGCAATAAGGGAAAGAGATAAGAGGCAAAAATGGCGGCCAGCAGCAAACGCGGCCTTTTTGAAAATTTATAACATGAACTTATTCTTATATTGCCAACGTTGCGTATCTTATCGCCAATTTGCTGATAATAAAAAAGTACCGCGATGCAATGGCCATAGTTTCTGTCCAGGCTGCTTTATGGATTCTGTTTGACAGACTTGAAAGCGTCGCGACCAGCTGCGGTCACACATCACAAACATCGTGAATCAATTCCCATTTGTTTGAAATCAAAAAGTGAAAAAGTTTGAATTTCATTTTTGGCATTAAAATGGCCCCCCTCAGCGAACAGGAAATGAAGAAATGGCGGGCGGTGGCCGGTTTGAACATCATTCTCGGCTCAATCGTCGCCAATGTCCAGGTATAATAACTTACACCGCACCTTATCTCTAATAATATCGTTTGGGTTAATTATATGACTGAAATGAATTATGTCAAACAGGTGGCCACTTTGATTGAGCTTCACGAGTTGTTCGACTGGTTCGGCATTGGCATTTGGGGCGGAGTTTTCATGATATCGGCCGGCACTCTCACCATCCGAAGAAAGTGGGTGTCCATTGGCAAAATTTCAATTTCCAATGTAATAATGATTCTTATAAATCTAATCTAAGTGAATTTCACTCACAGTCCCAGGTTGATTTTCATGTCTATTTGCGCTTTGCTGAGTGGACTGGCATTGATCATCTTCTACGCCTGGAACCTCGGCGTCTATTATAATAATCACAGTGGTCATTTATACTACTACTGCTACCTTTACATATACGCCGACGAAAATTCTTGTAAGTGCACGTGCCCACTTTTCATGGTCATTCGTTTCAGCATCCACTGATTTGGCATGTCATGCTCTTATATGTTCTTGTGTATTAATCACAGGTAATTGGCGGAAGGCGTCCGACATCATCTTCATCGTTTGCGGGAGCTTGGCCTTGATTGTCAACCTGCTCTTGACGATAAACTCAGAGGCGATAGTCATTGTCCGTCCGATTGTCCGTTACCCAGTCAACAACGTCTACCCGATCAGCACGACCATCAACACGACGTACATGGCGACCAGCAACCAGCACCCAGCCGCCTACCAGCAAACCGTCTACCAGGTGCCGGTCGTGACTGATCCATCCAACAACACGAACAAAGGCGTCGAACACGGCTACCAGACGTCACCGCCCGGCTATCCGCCCGTGAATAATAACAATCAGCAGCAAGCGCCGGTGCTGTACAACACTTTCACCAATCCGCCAGCTTACAGCACCACTACCACCACCGTTGAATAGAAACGGCGAATCAAATTGTTTGTCGTTATGTATACAATATGATATGTCACTTGTCCTGCATCATATTAAAATATCCATTAGATCAAAGTAAATGTTGCAATAATTTAATTCGACAAGTGTGAATCCCATTCTTTGAGGCAAATCAAAATAAACGGTTTACGATTTTCAAAAGAAATGTGTCCGGTTATTATTCAGTTAGTGATGACGCAATTGTATAACGAGCGCCAATCGTTATTCGTCTGCTTACGTGTTGGCGATGAATGTATAAGGGAAAGATAAGGGTCAAACAAGACTAGCAGCAAACGGCCTTTTAGAAAATAACATTCACTGTTAAAAAACTTAACAACTATTTCGGGGTTAAACGCCCTAAATTCTCGCTAGACCAGATCTGGGGTTCCCAAACCCGAAAAATTTGTATGGTATCGCAATACGAAACGTTCGGGGTTGTATAGAAGACAAATAAAAGATCCGACTTGGGCCGGAATCGAACCTTCAACCTTTAACTCGCTAGCTCAGCTCGCTAACCACTTGACCAATTGACATATAATCATATACATATTTATGAATTAGATTTGATTTCCTATACGTAAGGACTTAGAAAGTTTTATAGTCTTTGTTAGTATAGAAAATAAGAGTTAGAGGGTAGCGGGCGTGTTTGTCGAAAATACTAGTATTTAGACTTAATATTATACGATAGAATACTTACGTTTTCAGAAATCGATATAATTTTTAAGGAAAGGGATGCATGCTTGAAAATATTTCAAGTTGGAAAATTGATCTACTTGACAAGTAGTTTGCAAACACTTTGATTAATATAAAAATGAATAAACTATAAAAATTTTAAATGTACTTGAAATAATTCTATCGCTGCTGCATAGTTTATAGAAAAGCTGAACTTGTCATTATGTCTCTGCCGGTTGCCGACGGGATTACTTTGCTAATCATGACTAAAATCTATGTCCCAAGTATGCTTATATATTATGCACTCCCTAAATGTCTGGCCATGCCCAAAAATTTGGGGGTAGTTTTCCCCAAATATTTGTAGTTAAATTTGAAAAAATGAAAGTGGTACGTAAAACCCCAGAATTTTCGAAAAAAGTCAAAATTTCGTGCATTTACAAATTTTTGGTGGTTGGCAACCCCCCAAAATTGGTACCCTTTTTAACAGTGTTGACATTATACTGTATTCTTTATCGTCCGAGGTTGCGTAGTTCTTATCGTCAATTTGCTGATAATAAAATGAAGTAGATATGATGGCCTGTTTCTTTTCAGGCCATAAATTTCTTTTCGACAGACTTGAAAGCGTCGAGTGGCTGTGGCCACAGCACCACAAACATCGTGAATCAATTTCTAGTTGTTTGAAATCAAAAAGTGAAAAAGTTTGAATTTCATTTGGCATCAAAATGGGCCGAAAAGAAACGAAAAGAAAATGAAGAAATGGCGGGCGGTGGCCGGTTTGAACGTCATTCTCGGCTCAATCGTCTTGATTGTACAGGTAATTAATTACACCACCTTATCTAATATCGTTTGTTGGGTTATTATGCTATAACACTGTTAAAAACTTACCAACTATTTTGGGGTTAAACGCCCTAAATTCTCGGCAAATCAGATCTGGGGTTCCCAAACCCGAAAAATTTGTATCGTATCGCAATACGAAACGTTCGGGGTTGTATAGGAGAAAAATAAAAGATACGACTTGGGCCAGGATCAATCCTTCCACCTTTGAATTGCTAGCTAATCCCGATATCCACTAGACTTGTATGCTGGACTTGTAGGGGGAGAGGGGGGCTAGTTGGCAGGGTCACTTTTTGTGAATTTATTTGAATTTTTTTACCACACGTTCTGCAAATTGAATGAATGAATCAGATTCAGATTTCAATTCTCCTTGTATTGATCGTCTTGCTTTTTGAAATACATTGACACCAAATTCAGAAAATAAGAAAAACAGCAAAAAAAAATTCCTGCCAACCTGCCCCACCTACGGGGTAAGTTGCCGAACGGGGTGGGGTAGGTTGGCAGCAGTAACTAATGTGCCTCGTTCCTGCGATGTAAGGGATCCAATTTGTTTTTTGCCTCGCCTTCCAACAATTCTATCTGGAACTTGAACAGTTGTAATTCCAGTTTCATCTACGTTCCAAATTTCCAGTGGAGTTAATTTGTATTTAAACAATACAATGTCAAGGTTGTTAAAAAAGCAGTCAACATTGTATTGGTTGAAGCTGCTGGCTCGTGCTAGGGATGTGGCTTCTGGTTTCCTAGAATTTCAGAAATAAATTAAGTTTCTCATGAGATTGAAAACAACTAAGCATTGATAAAAGCAAACCTTGTAGATAAAGATGGGTTCCTCTTGATGAAACTTCCAAACCAGTCTTTTCCAGCAGCGGAAGTAGATTCCCATGACTTGAGCATTTTACACTCAAGAAAAGTAGCGTAGCTGAAAGCTAATTTCCTTACTTCCATGGGACTTAGTCCAAAGTAGATATCGCTTGCCTTGGTGATGTAGGCTACAAGTTCTTTCTCTTGGTCTGCAGTGAAGATCTAGTTTACAAAAAAAATTTATCGTCAACTCACCATTTACCAAAAACAACTGTTTATACATTATTACCTTTCTTGAAGAATAGCCACATGTTAAGGGAAGTGAATCTTCGTCAACATCAGCCTCTTTGTTGGCAGAGACCACAGAGAGGTATCGAAAAAGACTCCTACTCAATTCAAACTCTCTAGGCAGGATCAACAACTCCCCAATTGTGATTCCTAACCATATCTGTGGCTTTCAAAACATTTTCACGTGAAACATTTTCACAATTTCTCATCTGAAAGAGAAAAATAACCCACGTTATGCTTTCTTATGAACACGACAACTGACAACACGCTTCTTCAAATTTCTGCCAACTTACCCCACAGGCTGCTTTTCGTATTCATAAATCAATAACTAAAAAACTGTTTAAGGCAGACCTGTCACGTATGTTTTAAAAGAAAGATGGACACTTATTCTATGTTTGACAGTAGATGTTCTGAAACTTTAGAGTTCTATACTATAAGACAAACAAAAAGTTGTGAGAGGACCAAAAAAAACTTTTGACCAAATTTTTTTTCTTTCTGCTATAACTTCTGTTTGAGGCGTCGTATCCTTTTGAAATTTTGAATGAGCCATCTAGGGGTGGTCTTTCATATTTGGTATAAAATGCTCGATATGTTTTGGTCTGTAAGGGGCGTAACTAGCAAACTGCCAACTTACCCCACCTGCCAACTAGCCCCCCTCTCCCCTATAACGATGCTATATTTATGAAATAAATTTGAATTCCTGTTTACGTAAGGACTTAGAAAGTTTTATAGTCTTTGTTAGTATAGAAAATAAGAGTTAGAGGGTATAGCGGGCGTGTTTGTCGAAAATACTAGTACTTAGACTTAATATTATACGTTAGACTACTGTAACAGTTGGTAACAGGCAGTAAAGACACGTAAACGAAGTGAGGGAGAACAGCTTGTATTGACGAGACACAGGTCTAGATGTTACCTACAGTAACAGTGTACATCGTATAGTCTCCACGGAGTCTCAGGTGGGCTCCGCTTAAGTAGTGGTGGGTTGCTGACGTGGCTGTGCCTTGCGGGCACAGACTGGAGGTCAGTTTCCAGACGATCCAGATACGTGTTGATCACGTGCATCTGGCGTGCGGCTTGCCAGCTACTACCTATTAAGGAGTGTGTCGAGGCTGTCGCTAAGTGAACGGTTAAGAAACCGTTACACTACTTACGTTTTCAGAAATCGATATAATTTTTAAGGAAAGGGATGCATGCTTGAAAATATTGCAAGTTGGAAAATGTGATATGTATAAATGAAAATTGATCTACTTAACTAGTAATATGCAAGTACTTTGATTAATATAAAAATAAATAAACATAAACTATAAAAATGTTAAATGTACTTGAAATAATTCTATCGCTGCTGCATAGTTTATAGAGAAAAGCTGAACGTGTCATTATGTCTCTGCCGGTTGCCGACGGGATGGCTTTGCTAATCATGACTAAAATCTATGTCCTAAGTAGGACTATGCACTCCCTAAATGTCTGGCCATGCCCAAAAATTTGGGGGTAATTTTACCCAAATATTTGTAGTTAAATTTGAAAAAAATGAGATTGGTGCGTAAAACCCCGAAATTAGCAAAAAGCGTCACAATTTTGTACATTCACCTATTTTTGGTAGTTGACAACCCCAAAAAATTGGTACCCTTTTTAACAGTGAAAATTCACGTCAAACAAGTAGTGACGTTATTTACGCTGTACGAGTGGGTCGACTGGATCGGCATTGGCATTTGGGGCGGATGTTTCATGATGTCGGCCGGCACTCTCACCATCCAAAGAAAGTTGGTACCAATTACAATAATATGAATCATTTCCTAAATTCCAATAATTATTTTAAAATCCAAATTCAAATTTCACTCACAGTCCGACATTGATTTCCATGTCTGTTTGCGCCATGCTGAGTGGACTGGCGTTAATCATCTTTTACGCCTGGAACCTCGGCGTCTATAATAATTACAGTAGTTATTATGGGTAGATAACCACTGGTCCTGAGGCCTACTGCTACTATTACAATTATAACGACGATTTATGTAAGTTACCCTGCACCTTTCACATTATCCGAGCATCAATTGATTGGCACATCTCCTCGTATGTTAATCGCAGGTGATTGGCGGTTTACGTCCGACATTATTTTCATCGTTTGTGGGTGCCAGGCCTTGATTTTTAATCTGTTATTGACGATGAACGCAAAGGATATCGTCATTGTCCGGCAGATTGTCCGTTACCTACTCAACAAAGTCTACGGCACGACCAACACGACGAACATGGCGACCAGCAACCACCACCCAGCCGGCTACCAGCACACCGTCTACCAGGTGTCTGTCGTGACTTATCCATCAAACAACACGAACAATGGCTTCATGTAGCCTACCAGACGACATCGCCCGGCTATCCGCCCGTGAACAACCAACAGCAGCAGCAACCGGTGTACTACACTCAAAGCAATCCGCCAACTTACAGCGCCACCACCAATAACTAAATAGAAACGACGAATTCCATTCTCTGTCGTGATGACAGAGACAGCTCATCCGGTTCCTGTTGTCCATCACCACACGACTTACGTGACTCCCGAATGCCACTTATCCCATCCCTTATCATCCCCATCAGCAACAGCGGTGATGCCCGCCGGCTACCCTCATCCTCAGCAGCAGCCAGTCCATTATCCGGTTTATCCATCCCAACATCAGAATCCCCATCAACCGGCTTACAATCCCGGATATCCGGTGCCAGGAGCCCCTCCATATTACAAGGATTAGCATATGATATTATTGTGAAAAGATTTGTTATTATGCAAATGTTCCTTGCCCTGTATTATTATACTTTTTTAAATGTCTCTAAAAAATTAAAATATTCAATGAATCATTGCGTTGTTTGTCCAAATCGACGATATAAAAAGATTATTTTTTTTTTATGATTAATGACGCAATTGGATGAGCGTCAACCGAGTCTCTGCTTACGTCGTGGCGATGAATAAGGGAAAGAGATAGGCTAACAGTCAAAAATGGCGGACAGCAGTAAACGCGGCCTTTTAGAAAATTTATAACATGAACATTATTCTTTATTGGCCGACGTTGCGTAGTTTATTATCGCCAATTTGATAATAGGCCTAATAAAAAGTACCGCGATGCAATGAACATAGTTTCTGTCCAGGCTGCTTTATGGAATCTGTTTGACAGACTTGAAAGCGTCGCGACCAGCTGCGGTCACACATCACAAACATCGTGAATCAATTCCCAGTTGTTTGAAATCAAAAAGTGAAAAAGTTTGAATTTCATTTTTGGCATCAAAATGGCCCCCCTCAGCGAACAGGAAATGAAGAAATGGCGGGCGGTGGCCGGTTTGAACATCATTCTCGGCGCAATCGTCGCAATTGTTCAGGTATAATAACTTACACCGCACCTTTCCTAATAATATCGTTTGGGTTAATTATATGACTGAAATGAATTATGTCAAACAGGTGGCCACTTTGATTTCGCTTCACGAGTTGGTCGACTGGTTCGGCATTGGCATTTGGGGCGGAGTTTTCATGATATCGGCCGGCACCCTCACCATCCGAAGAAAGTGGGTGTTCATTGGCAAAATTTCAATTTCCAATAAAAATGATTCTAAATAATCTAAGTAAATTTCACTCACAGTCCCAGGTTGATTTTCATGTCTATTTGCGCTTTGCTGAGTGGAGTGGCTTTGATCATCTTCTACGCCTTGATCCTCGGCGTCTATATTAATCGCGGGTACTACTGCTATTACGCCGACGACAGTTTGTGTAAGTGCACCCGTTCACTTTTCATGGTCATTCGTTTCAGCATCCACTGATTTGGCATGTCATGCTCTTATATGTTCTTGTGTATTAATCACAGGTGATTGGCGGATGGCGTCCGACATTATTTTCATCGTTTGCGGCTGCCTGGCCTTAATTGTCAACCTGCTCTTGACGATAAACTCAGAGGAGATCGTCATTGTCCAGCCGATTGTCCTTTACCCATTCAACAACGTCTACCCGATCAGCACGACCAACACGACGTACATGGCGACCAGCAACCAGCACCCAGCCGGCTACCAGCAGACCGTCAACCAGGTGCCGGTCGTGACTGATCCATCCAACAACACGAACAATGGCGTCAGCTACCAGACGTCGCCGCCCGGCTATCCGCCCGTGAATAATAACCAACAGCAACAGCAACAGCAACCGGTGTACTACATTCAAACCAGCAATCCGCCAGCTTACAGCGCCACCACTAACGTTTACTAGAAACGGCCAATCAAATTGTCTGTCGTTATGTATACAATATAATATACGTCACTTGTCCTGTATCATATTAAAATATCCATCTGATCAAAGTAAATGTTGCAATAATTTAATTCGACAAGTGTGAATCCCATTCTTTGATGCAATTCGAAATAAACGGTGTACGATTTTCAAATGAAATGTGTCCGGTTATTATTCAATTATTGATGATGACGCAATTGTATATAACGAGCGCCAATCGTTATTCGTCTGCTTACGTGTGGGCGATGAATGTATAAGGGAAAGATAAAAGTAAAACATGACTTACAGTAAAACGGCCTTTTAGAAAATAACATTGACATTATATTCTTTATCGTCCGAGGTTGCGTAGTTCTTATCGTCAATTTGCTGATAATAAAATGAAGAAGATATACGATGGGCTTTTTCTTTTCAGGCCATAAATTTCTTTTCGACAGACTTGAAAGCGTCGAGCGGCTGCGGCCACAGCACCACAAACATCGTGAATCAATTTCTAGTTGTTTGAAATCAAAAAGTGAAAAGGTTTGAATTCCAATTGGAATCAAAATGGCCCCCCTCAACGAAAAGGAAATGAAGAAATGGCGGGCGGTGGCCGGTTTGAACGTCATTCTCGGCTCAATCGTCTTGATTGTACAGGTAATTAAATACACCAGCACCTTATCTAATATCGTTTGTTGGGTTATTATATGCTGTAAAATTCACGTCAAACAGGTAGCGACGTTATTTACGCTGTACGAGTGGGTCGACTGGATCGGCATTGGCATTTGGGGCGGATGTTTCATGATGTCGGCCGGCACTCTCACCATCCAAAGAAAGTTGGTACCAATTATAATAATATTTATGAATCATTTTCCTAAATTTCAATAAATATTTTAAAATCAAATTCAAATTTCACTCACAGTCCGAGGTTGATTTCCATGTCTGTTTGCGCCATGCTGAGTGGACTGGCGTTAATTATCTTTTACGCCTGGAACCTCGGCGTCTATAATAATTACAGTAGTTATTATGGGTTCATAACCACTGGTCCTGAGGCCTACTGCTACTATTACGGTTATAACGACCAATTATGTAAGTTACCCTGCACCTTTTACATATGATCCGAGCATTAATTGCATATCTCCTTATTAATCACAGGCGATTGGCGGTTGGTGGCCGACATTATTTTCATCGTTTGCGGCTGCCTGGCCATGATGATCAACTTGATCTTGTCGATGAACGCCAAGGCCATCGTCGTTGTCCGTCCGATCGTCCGTTACCCGGTCAACCACGTCAACGCCTACCCGATGAGCACGACCAACACGACGTACATGGTGACCAGCAACCAGCACCCAGCCACCTACTACCCAACAGCCAACCAGCAGACCGTCTACCAGGTGCCGGTCGTGACTTATCCATCCAACAACACGAACAATGGCGTCGTCTACCAGCAGACGTCGCCGCCCGGCTATCCACCCGTGAACAACCAACAGCAGCAGCCGGTGTACTACACTCAAACCAATCCGCCAACTTACGCTACAACTGCTTACTAATAGAGCGGCAAATTCTATTCTATTTTCTATCGTTATATAATATTATAACACGTCTATAATCAAATAATAGGCTACCCTTGTCTTTATTTGAATGTTGGCGAATTATTATTCCGCTCGTTTGGGGAAATGAGCGCAATTCTGATTGGCTTTTTCGACTATAAATGTAAATGTGTTACTACTAAAATACAATTCACATCTTGAGATTTTGCCTTCGGTTATAGGAGAGAGAAATCGAATCAGTTTCAGTTTTGGTTTGCCCCTTTATCATCATCTCGGCCTCGTTATCGTGATTGACCTTTGTGATTTGACTAGACTGGCTATTATATTTAGATTGCGTGCACGGGGTAACGAAACAGCTTTGATGCACACATATGGTGCAACGAGATTGACGTGTCAACATTTGACTTCCGCATTAATACGGAATAATCATACTGGAAAATTTCACTGGCGATATCAAACGCTTTTAATTATTAGTGTATTAACAATTTTTTTGTGCATATTCAGGAATATTAGAACTCAATTATGACGTCAATTTCAGATGAATAAAATAATTGGAAAGATTTATAGGAAGGGCGAATTGAATTTTGGATCATCCTCATCATCTAGGCTATTAAGCGCATCCAGCAACGTTGCTAGGCCAATCGCAAGCGTAAATGTCTGGCCGGTAAATGGTTCCCGCTTGAGCGCAGGTCTATACAAACCAAAAAATTACATTTAAATTAAAGAAAATTAATATAAAATGAATTGAATTCACTTACGAAGAGATAAGCGTCGCCATTGGAGCACATGTAAAAGGTTTTGGAGCAAGTGGAGGCCGGATTGGGGTAGTTGCCGTCCACTTTGCCCGTGCAATCGAACCAGGACGGGTCGCGGGTCGTCGGTTTCGGGGTTGTTGTTGTTGTGGTTGTTGTTGTTGTGGTGGTTGTTGTTGTGGTTGTGATGGGCTTCAATCCGGTGATGCCTCCAATCCAGTCCAGGTATCCCCTGACACGTACAAAGACGTTGGGTTTCCTGGCCGTCGGACATCCGACGGAACTGTCACCCACTCCGGCCACTCCGACGACGAACCACCGGTCCCATTCGGCGTTGTAGAAATTCATCGGACCACCGTCGTCGCCCTTTTCACATCAATTCAAATTTTTTCTATAAAATTCAGAAATTTGCATATAACAGAATTGGTAATTTACGTAGCAGAAGCGACGCCCCTGAGATCCGTCGCTGCAGATGACCTTTTCGCCGGAGAAGGAGCCCAATCCGGCCGTCTGCTGGCACTGGCCGTTAGTCCCGAAAGAAGAGATGACGGTCGTCTCCGTTTGGCGCAAAACCGGACTAAATCCGCTGTCCACTAAATCAAATGATACAGGCATTTGAATGGCAAATCTAATCTATAATTAAATCAAAAGTGAATTGAATTTACCGGTACTGGAGAAGTTTCCCCATCCGGCCAGGACCACCGGATCGTTGACTTGATCGGAATCACCGGCAAAAGGCAGACAAGCCGGCTGAACAAATTCTGAATATAATAATGCAATCATTAATATCATTTTAAATTCAACGTTAATGTTTTTAAAATAATTATACCGTTGAGATAGGCGGGATAGGGGAGCCGGATGAGGGCGATATCGTCCTCGACTTGGCCGTAATTCCAATCGGGATGAGACTTCAAATTAGAACCGGAATTGACGTCAAAGATTTGCTGATTGGACGATGAGAGTGGAGGAGAAGTGACGTCGTGAGCGCCCAGCGTGACTTTGACGCTGATGACTCCGAAGAGGCAATGGGCCGCCGTGAGGACGTGATTGGCGTCGATGAGAATTCCGCCGCATTCGGCAGCGTCGCCGCTCCAGAATTTGACTTTCAGGTGGGCCATCCAGGGGAAGGCGTTGGGCGTGGCCTCCCAGCCTCCAGCGATCCTGGAAGTGACCATCGATCGTCCGCATTCAACATCTGTATTCAAGTGAAGAATAATACATCAAATTTAATAGAATTAAGATCTGCATTTGATAATGAAATCAGATGATAGTTGATTACCTTGCTGGTGAGTTGGATGCACCAGGAAGAGCAGAGCGGCCAGGACTAGGAAATGGCCGGCCATACGAATTTGATTGCTGGCCATTGTTGGTTGTAGAGTTTGTTCAAGTGCAGACGATAGCTCCCGGAATACTCGTGACTGTACATCGCTGGCGGCTCAGTTTAAATAGGCAGAACATTTTGGCTCAGATCTGATGTGGTCTCATTTCCTGTTTGATAAGGAAAATTATAGTTGTGGACTTTTTTAATTCCCCGGTGCTGGTTTCGTTATTAATCTCGCGTTATAAATGCGAGATATTGACTAAAGCCCTAAATAATCACACTCGTAATATGGCTACCGCTTTTCATATGCGCCATTGTGTTTTTTATTATCTGAAAAGAATTTGTTAAATAGGGGGAAGCTTAAATATTATTCCGACACCGAAATACGTAAGTTCCACGAATCGATATAGAATCAAGAATTACAGGACTGACGACATATTACCTTCCGGCAATGAATTTCATTTTAAGTTGGCAAATTCCGTCCCTATATGCTCATCATTTAAAAATAAGAACAGAAAAACAAAATTGCAAAAGAATATTATGTTTAATATCAAGCCAGAATCAACGCCATCTGCTGAAGTCTACAGCACGTCATTTCTCCCCGACTCTTACTAAAATAACTGGTTCAGGCTACTTAAAAATAAACAAGGCAATATAAATTGGCGCCAGTAGATATAATATCGGATAAGTCGAAAGTGTCGTTGTGCGGGTTTATATGTAGATAATGATGCGGGGTTCTTTGGATAGCTTCTCATTGATTACACAACCGAGAAGTTTTAGGAGGTTTCACCGTTTTGACTGGATCTGAGCCCTGCAAAATGTGTCATAATTGAAATAAGCCATTAAATTAGTCAATTAAATAGCTAGCAGCTCAACATGTTAATGATACCCTTTCCATTTTTGTTAGAAAATGATTATTTCAGTCCTCGTTAGAACAAAAGAAAAGGCGAGAAGCGCTTAATGTGATTTAAATGTGTTGGAATATCAACAGCTGGGCAGTTGGAATGTGTGTGGCGATTTGAGCTATAACGCTCCCCATTTTTATACCGGCGCTTGAATAATTAGGTAAATTAAATCCTTGAAATTAGCATACGTCGTCCTTAAACTATTATTGGCTCCAGCAACTCAATTACACAAAAGTGATTTCCAATTGGGTAATACGCTGTATACAGCGTACAATGAAATACACGCCACAAGAGACAAGACTATCTTATGAAACATTAAAAAGTCCTTTTGCATTTTAATTATCTCAACTATAATAGAGCCGAGAATAAAAGTGGCGCAATCAAGGATCAGCAGTGGATTGGGCAAACTGTATAGAATGAAGGTTATAAATTACTGATTGCACCTTTCAAACTATTAATTCAATTTGCTTGCGTCAGCAGAAAAGAAATAAAAAGATAGACATTTAATCCCCAAGATAATTTATTAAATGAAAAGAAGAAAATAATAAAATTTCTGTATTTTTCGTATCAAGAAATTACATCAGAAAAATAAGAAGATAATAAAATGATTTGCTGATTAATATTAATATTAGAATTAATTGCTGTTGCATCCGGGGACGTTGGAAGGCCAATCGCAGGCGTTGATATTCGGCCGGTAAACCAATCCGTTAGAGCACGTCTATCAATCAATCAATCAAATTTAATGCAAATTAAATATGTCCCACTTTTATTATTTCGTAAAAAAAAATCTATGAATAATTCAATCTATTTAGTCTTTCGAGGTTAAATGTATATACTCACGAAGGTGTGGTAATTGTATTGAGAGCACATGAAGAAATTCGGCGAGCAACTAGCCGTCGGGTAATTTCCAGACGATTTGCCCAGGCAACTGAATTCGCCCATTTCGTGCAACGGCATCACGTCATGGGTTTTCGTCGGCCAAGTTGGCCGACCAGTTGGCCAACTGATGGTCGTTTTCAACGTTGTTGATTTCGTCGTGTAAGTCTCAGGTAATAACGTCGGGAATTGCCTCATCCGATTCTTCCTCATCTTATTAGTAGTGGCGGGAGATTTGAAATCGGCCAATTTGCTGGGCGGAACCACGCCCGAATGGTCGCGGATAAAATCCAGTTGACTGCGGACGCGGGTCAGAAGGTTCGGCCTTTTATTATCGTTCATCCGCTTGCTGGTTTTCATCCGGCAGCTTCCGGAATTGGCTCTTCCGGCCACTCCGACGACGAACCACCTGTCCAATTTTGGGTTGTAATAATTCAACGGCCCACCATCGTCGCCCTGATTTAAATTACAATTTTACAAATATTTTAAGATTATTATTAATTTTGATCAAATATAAAATTACGTAACAGAAGCGACGATTTTGGGATCCATCGGTGCAGATGACACTGTCGCCGGAGAAGGGCCCAACTCCGGCCAACTTTTGGCAATGGCCGTCGCTCCCGAACGAAGAGATGACGGTCGTGTTGACTCGACGCAAAACGGGACTGGATTCCCGCAGGCAACACTGGTGATCTGATGACGCAATTAATACGAAAATTTATTTTGATTGATTTAATTTAATTGTATAAACCTCCGGTTGATTGGCCCCATCCGGTAAAGACGACGGAATCGTTGACTTGATCGGGATCGTGAGCGAACGGCAGACAGGCCGGCTGGACGTAATCTAATCCAATTATTTAATTCGTGAATTAATTCATTTAAATTTAAATCAATTAGAATTAATTTTATTACCGTTAAGAATGACGGGTTTCGATAGTAAAATGACGGCAATGTCGTGTTCCAGCAGGTTGGCGGTAATTTCCGGGACGGCCAGAACTTTCCAGTTGAGGATTTGGTGATGGGCGCGGTCGCTGCTGCCGGGAGTGACGTCACGGGAGCCCAGGGTGATGTTGATGAGGCTGAAAAGTCTGTCGGTGCCGTCTTCGACGATGCAATGGGCGGCCGTGAGGATGTGCTGGTCGCTGATGAGCGTCCCACCGCAGGTGAAATATTTCCCGCTGGGATTTTGAACGAGGAGGTGAGCCACCCACGGGAACTCGTTGAACAGCAAATTCGGCCGTCCGCATTGAACCGGAGCTGTTGTACGTATAAATATTAACAGAAATCAATTGGAAATGTCAATTTTCAATTGAATAATTTGTGTAATTACTTAATAATTAATTGATTAATAATTGTGTAATAATAAACAGAAATCCATTTAAAATAGAAGAAGATCAAATCAATTAGTTAAATTACCTTTTTGATGAGTTTCACCTGCCAGGGATAATAACAGGATAATAACATAAAATAAAGGTAGAATGGAAAACACGCTGGACGAGTTATTACTATTGGCAATGGCCATTTGGAAACAATCAAACAATATAACGGCCGGTTATTAGACACTTGCGACTGATGGCCAGGATCGTCGTTGACTGTGCTATGCTGATGCCGTTCAGATTTCAACTGGTGACCCAAATGGACTTTTCTATATTTCATTTTCTATTTTCTGCGCGTCGTGAGATATGTGATGTGTTAGGCAATTTATAATTATGCGCTAATATAATAACCTTGGTGAAAAAGTTGCCTTTTCTTCTGGAATTCGATTGCACAAAACATTGGCGTATAGGCTACATATAGTTCATGATTGAATTGAATTAAACAGATGCTGATGCTCCTTCTACGGAGCTACATGATCAATTGTCGAGTAAAAATTCACGAATGCAGTAATACGTAATGGACTACTTTATTGGAATTGATAGGAAGTGATTAATACATTCTTGACTTGCAGCCAAGAAAATCGACAATCGATTGGAAAATTAAATCAGAATCGGATATTTCCAGGATATTTCTTAATGACATCCGGCGACGTTGGAAGGATAATCGCAGACGCCAATTTCCTCCCGATAAACCAAATTAGAAGGGCAGTTCTGCAACGAAATGAAGAATTAGATCCACTTATCTTTGATTTCAATGTAGAATAACTTACGAAGAGATGGGCGTTGCCGTTTGAGCACGTGTAAAATGTATTGGAGCAGCTGGATTCCGGATTGGGGTAGTTGCCGTTGGCTTTACCAGCACAGCTGAAAGTTGTCGGTGATGGGTTGGTAATTGATGTCGTAGTGGTTGGGGTTGTTGTCTTCTGAGTCGTCCTTACAGTCGTCTCGGTGGACGTCGTTGTTGGGCTTTTTGTTGAAGTTGACTGGGTAATAGTTTGAGTTGTTGTTGGGGCGTCGGTTGGAGCGTCGGTTGGTGCGTCGGTTGGTGCGTCGGTTGGTGCGTCGGTTGGTGCGTCGGTTGGTGCGTCGGTTGGTGCGTCGGTTGGTGCGTCGGTTGGTGCGTCGGTTGGTGCATCGGTTGGTGCATCGGTTGGTGCATCGGTTGGTGCGTCGGTTGGTGCGTCGGTTGGTGCGTCGGTTGGTGCGTCGGTTGGAGCGTCGGTTGGTGCGTCGGTTGGTGCATCGGTTGGTGCGTCGGTTGGTGCGTCGGTTGGTGCGTCGGTTGGTGCGTCGGTTGGAGCGTCGGTTGGAGCGTCGGTTGGTGCGTCGGTTGGTGCATCCGTCGAGGCTGTTTGAGTTGTTGTCGGTGTCGTTTTAATTGTTGTCGTCGTCCGAATCATCAAAGGGGTGGTGCTAAAGTCGGACCCTGGTGCGATGATTTGCTGGACCCACGTCGAATAGGAGCTCAACCTTGTGTAGCCGGAAGGGTAACCCATCTGGCAACCTGCGGCCGACCAGAAGGAAGCGATCCCGATCTGTTTCCACGTTCCATCCGGCTGTTTTAAATTCAACGGCCCGCCATTGTCGCCCTGTTTCAATTGCAAGTCAAATTATTCTGTATTTTCATTTCGGTGAAGTGGCGAATAAAAAAAATGGCTTACCCCGCATATTCCGTTACTATTTCCTCCACTGGTACACATCATACTCTCCGTAATAGGGACGCTGTAGTACGACTGGCATAGGGAATTGGAGATGACCGGAACCGTCACTTTACGGAGAACCTGGCTACTGCTAGTAGAACCTTGAAGCCAACAAATACAAGATCACCAGCTCATGTTGGTATAATTGGTATTGTACGTATGTAATAATAGATGTTTTGGCGAGAGATATAAAAACCCTGTTATTACCATCAGAAGTTCTACCCCATCCGGCAACGGTGGCATACTCGCCAGCGTAACTCGGCTCGATTGGATTGGCCAAACAAACTGGGCGGATGTATTCTGTTTAATAATAGAAATTGTTGCATGGGTTTGAATTCAATAGGAACAAATTGCGAACAAATGATTGTAATAATTATTACGGGTAAAGGTGACGGCGGTATAGAGATAGACGAGCGCAATATTGTCAAAGGCCGTGTCCCAATCCCATCCACTGTGAACCAATAGGCCTTTTCCCTCGTACATTTTGGCATTCGCCTCGGTGAATAAACTCGAGCGATTGTGCAATCCCAGGTAGACGAGGATCGACTTTGTTTTTTCGCTGTTTAAATGCGGCCGGATCAAAGCAGAAGAAACAAAGTCAATTATTCAATTCATTTCTGGATGCGCAGTTAAATAATTAATATGGATAGACTCACTTTGGTACTGTCGCACAGGCGGCCGCCGTGAGAATCCATCGTTCAGACACCAAACTTCCTGTGCAACTGTAGATCTTGCCACTTTCCATTTCTACCTGGAGGTAGGCTTGCCACGGAAATTCGTTGGGGGCCGTTTCTACTCCGCCGACGATCTTTCCGTCGACCATGCGATTGACATCATTGGCCACTCCGCAATCGGCAAACGAAGATCTCTCCGCTGCCATTATAAAAGTTAAATTAATTGATAAGCATTATGCATGTGAATTTATTACGTAACTTACCATTTGAAACAGCTGGATCGTCTAAAGTTGTTGACGACAGGCCCTTGACGGAGAGCGGATGAACGACGACGTTAGTAACTGAAGACGCCAGCGGAATAACCGAACAGAAACCCAAAGTGGCCACACCCACACAGATGCTGACGACCGTAAGAGCAAAGTTAGATCTGATGCTTTTGACAGACATGCTAATCAGCTATGAAAACAGGAGCCAATGACGCGCTGACTCTCAAATTCAACGTTTCTTATATAGCCCTTCGACTTGACTGGATTATTCAACTACGCAATAAGCCAATAAAATGAAGAGGATATATTTAATCGCAAGGTTCACGAGGTAGCTATATTCCTCTAAATTGTTTACTATTACCTTTTGAAAATGCCGCTTCCATTGATCGTGCAATATTGTGAAATTGAAACGTTATTCTGTTGATCGGCACGTTCGTTTCACTTTATTGGCTAGCAGCGCCAAAATCCCAACTTGTTGTTTACTGCGCTCGTAATTTTCCTTATTGGGGCCTCATTTCTTTTGAAAGTATATGGCTGGTGATTACCTTTGAAACTCTAATCACAAAAGAAAAATGGCCTCTTTCATTTCGAAATAAAAAACACGATTCAATTCGTTTTACAGCACCGCGCGAAGGGCATTATGTACGATAAGATATGAAGATGATAACATCGGGTTATTTGTTTTTGTATCCCTACTGGTTTTATTTCCCGTGTTTGAAATTTTAAAAAATTATTTGCAAATAAGGTTAACCTTGGGGGAATTTGGGGATGTTTGGCTTTTAATCGTCTTAAATTAATTGTCGTTCCTTCCACGGAGTTGAAGAAATGGTTAAGTGAAAATTCATGAAAACATATATTTTTTTGAATGCGCTAAATGAATCATTTTTAAAAATATAATATTGATTTCCAAGTCCTTTAGGATCGATTTTTATCATTTCCATCGATATCAATCATGCAAATTAGAAGACGATGTGTCGTCTGCTTTCTCTTGTTTCTTTCATCTTTGTTTGATAGTTTCGAAAGAGAGACTATGGAGAGACAAAGGAAAAAGTTTAAGATTACAAGGAAAATGGTGTAGGAATCTTAGAGTCTTATACCATGACAAGGAGAAAGAATGATTAGCCCCTTTTATTGGAACTCACACGCGGCTGCACGAAAAATAGCACAACAAATTAAATCTCGAAAATTTGGTTGTCAACTCTGATGTCGTGGCTCTTCAACAACATCTTCACTCCATACTGTTAAATAGGTAGATAAAACTAATGGTGTGAATGCATTGATTGTCGAAGCTCTAATTGAAGAGTTAAACCTGTTCAAAATTTCAAATTTGTGAAGTGGTTAGTTTGCGTGGCAGTTGATTTGCCATTTATTATTTACACTGGTAACCTTTTCCTTTTCGCAGGTTGGAGGTGAGAGCTAGCCATCATAATCAATAAATCATAACGACAAGATCAGTCAGTTCTGCATTATGCTGGTATTGACCTGTCGTCAGCAGAAATCTCAGCAGTTTCAGTCATCACCTGAGTAATGATATTTGTTATTGTTTCTGTTAATAATTTTCGTAACAAAATTATTATTTTTTATTAAGAAAAACAACATCTCCCTTGATTGGAGAAATTATCAATGTCGAGGTCATCCTGGTGGAATCAACTTTATATTCTGTGAATGGCCGGAGTGTGGACTGTGGATGACTCATGGCTATCTTTCCCAGGCAAAAAGGTAGGACAAATTCATCTCTATTCTTCCTCTTTGACTGTTTGGTGAGTTTTATATTGATCTCTGTTTTTTATAAATCTTGACATAGTACGGGGTAGGATTATTCCGGAGATAGGCAGTTGACTCAAACTCGTTTCTCTTGCCGTTGACTCAGCCAGGGTTGATTAAAATTACTCTTTTGTAGAACGACTACAAATCAGGCATGTTTTATTTTGTACCTCACAACTTTTTCTGTGGGTAAACCATCTTATTCGAAAACATTTGAACTTTTGAACACGGCAAGCAAAGTGCAACTAAAACATTTTATGACCAAGAGGGACCTCTGCTGGCACCTGCCCGTCCACAATCTTGACTTACAGCCAAGACAATTGAGTACACTACTAGTCTACTACATTAGAATTTAAAATCACAATCTTCCAGTTATTCCTAATAGCATCCGGCCACGTTGGAAGGATAATCGCAGACGTCAATTTCCTCCCGATAAACCAAAGTAGAAGCGCAGTTCTGCAACGAAATGAAGAATTAGATCCACTTATCTTTGATTTGAGCCTATCTAAGATTTTAACTTACGAAGAGATAGGCGTTTCCGTTTGAGCACGTGTAAAATGTGTTAGAGCATCTGGATTCCGGATTGGGGTAGTTGCCGTTGGCTTTAACAGCGCAGCTGAATGGTACCGGTTGGTCGGTGGTTGATGTCGTGGTGGTTGAAGTTGTTGTCTTCTCAGTCGACGTTGTTGTTATCTTTTGAGTTGTTGATGTTGTTGGCCCTGTTGTCGTCGTTGGTTCAGTGCCATTTGTCGTCGATGAACAGTCGGCTGGACTGGAAACTCTCGTGTGATTTTGAATGAATTCCAGGTGAGCCTGGACCCGTGTAAAAATATTTGGCCCATTGATTCCGTCGTCAAAAGAGTTCCCTCTTCCGGCTACTCCGAGGATGGACCATCTTCCGCATTCCACGTTGTAGTAATTCATCGGCCCTCCGTCGTCGCCCTTTTCACATACAGTACCAACAACACAGTCAATTTTCGATTAATTTTTAAGCTATTGAAACAATAAGAAATTACATAGCGGGGACGATGCCCTTGAGATCCGTCGCTGCAGACGACTTTTTCGCCGGAGAAGTTGCCAATTCCGGCCGCTTGTTGGCACTGGCCGTCGGTCCCAAACGAAGAGATGACGGTCGTTTCCGTTTTGCGCAAAACGGAACTGAAAGAACCGGATGAATCGTGTTGTCCCCATCCGGTGAGGACGACGGAATCGTTGACGTGATCCGGATCGTCTTCAGCCGGCAGACAAGCCGGTTGGACGTAATCTATTTGGGTGGAAACCAAAAAACAGATTTATTGATTTCGGATTGAATTGAAATTAGATTTGATATAGTTACACACCTGTGAAATTGACTGGGCTCGAAAGTGTGACGATGGCGATGTTGCTCTCGACATTCCAGTTCAAATAAAAGACAATTCGATTCCAGTCAAATTGTTGATGGTGGCCGTCGTCGTTGTTAATGTCGTGGGCTCCCAGGGTGATGTTCACAATTTGATTCCTTAAATCGTTTTCGTTTTGGACGCAGTGGGCAGCTGTTAGGACGTGTCGATCGCTGATGAGGGTCCCCCCGACAAGTGAATAATAGCCCGTCAATACTTTTCATTTGGATGTGGGCCATCCAGGGGAACTGGCCGGGAATGGCCTCACTTCCTCCCGCAATCCTCGACGTGAATTTCGGTCGGCCGCACTCAAATGTTGGCGCTTGATTTTAAAAAATTGAAAAAGGCAAATCAAATTTCGGAAAATTAATTTGAATACAATTAACTCTAATTTACCTTGTTGGGTTGACTCGGCCGGGAAAGCGAAAATGCCTAGAAACAGCAAAACCAAAAGAGTTGCAGAGTTGCTCATTTTTCTTTGACTTGAATAATTTGATAGTTATTCATTCGATAGATGTTTTGACAAAGCGTTTGATGTTGAACTGATGTCCATCTCTCTGCCCGAGGCGCTTATATACACGGCAGTCGTGTGCTAATTAATCGACTATACGAATGGTATTATCTGGGGCTTTTTTTGTTACTTAATTTTTCCCACCAATGAATACGTCACTGGATGTTGAACATGAAATGGATGTTGAACATCCAGTGACGTATTTCTGAAAGTGCCGCGCCGTCGTTCCATTGGCCAGATTCCTGAGTTTATTCCCCTGCGGCGACTCAAGTGAATTCGATTCAACTCCTCTGAAACGACGCTTGATTTTTAAATAATATTTGATGAAACCAGATTTAAGCACGAAATGACTCACACTATTTCATATCATATTAACAATCCGTCTATCCGAAATTCCGGCTTCTGCAAGGCTTATAAGGGGGCAATATAATTATTTCGGCGGGGAATTCAAGTGTCGCAGATATAAATGAATATCAGACTTTTATTAAAGGGGAATGTTGTGCGCAATATGTTTTTTCAAAATTGCCAAACCACCAAATGAACATTCTGCTGTTTAGTAGCGCGCCGGCCTTAGTTCTTTTTATGGCACCGAAGATTACAAGGGGATTAGGCCCCTATTGCGCTTATCTCTTACGAGCCGCTCATTTCATCTCGGCAGTTTGGCTTCGTCACAAGCAAATCTTTTATGACTTCCAATTTTTGACGCGGTATATTTGATTCAGACGACAATTGTAGACAAAGAATGAATCAGTTTGGCCATTATTATGCGGTATATTTATCCAATCGTGAGCGTATCATTTGTCGTCGACAGTTATATCATTATCTTTACATTTTTTAGTTCGTTTGGCTGGAATTATAGCGAGTGGATATGCATATGTGCGATGGCTGATTTCAATTATTGCTGGCTTGTTATTTTTCTTTTAGTTGAGTGCTGCGTTTTAATTGCTCTGTATTACACAACTCAACAGGAAACTGATTGAAACGAGCGACAGGGACAGAAAGGAAAAGGCTTGACTGCTGCCGGAAGGTTGTGGGGATGTAGTTGTCCTAGCGGAAGTAGAGCTGATAGTGACTGTGCTGCTGCTGGATGGCGCCGTTGTTACTGAAGTTGTTGTTGAAGTTACAGGTGTGGTTGTGGAGACTGTTGCTGCAGTTGTTGTTGTTGTGGATGGTTTTGTTGTTGTGGATACTGTTGTCGTAGTTGTTGTTGTTGGGACGGTTGAGGTGTCGATTGAGGTGTCGGTTGAGGTGTCGATTGAGGTGTCGGTTGAGGTTTCGGTTGTGGTGTCGGTTGGTTCGTCCGTGGTGGTTGTAGTTGTTGTGGTTGTGATGGGCTTCAATCCGGTGATGCCTCCGATCCAGTCCAGGTATCCCCTGACACGTACAAAGACGTTGGGTTTCCTGGCCGTCGGACATCCGACGGAACTGTCACCCACTCCGGCCACTCCGACGACGAACCACCGGTCCCATTCGGCGTTGTAGAAATTCATCGGACCACCGTCGTCGCCCTTTTCACATCAATTCAAATTAGTTCTATCAAATTCAGAAATTTGCATATTATAGAATAAGAAATTTACGTGGCAGAAGCGACGCCCTTGAGATCCGTCGCTGCAGATGACCTTTTCGCCGGAGAAGGAGCCCAATCCGGCCGTCTGCTGGCACTGGCCGTTAGTCCCGAACGAAGAAATGACGGTCGTCTCCGTTTGGCGCAAAACCGGACTAAATCCGCTGTCCACTGATGAATCAAATAATGATGCATTTGAATGGCAAATCTAATCTATAATTGAATTAAAAGTGAATTGAATTTACCAGCACTGGAGAAATTTCCCCATCCGGCCAGGACCACCGGATCGTTGACTTGGTCGGAATCACCGGCAAAAGGCAGACAAGCCGGTTGGACAAATTCTGAATAATTAATGTCATAATTATCATTTTAAATTCAACGTTAATGTTTTTAAAATATAATACCGTTGAAATAGGCGGGATAGGGGAGCCGGATGAGGGCGATATCGTCCTCGACTTGGCCGTAATTCCAATCGGGATGAGACTTCAAATTAGAACCGGAATCGACGTCAAAGATTTGCTGATTGGACGATGAGAGCGGAGGAGAAGTGACGTCGTGAGCGCCCAGCGTGACTTTGAGGCTGATGACTCCGAAGAGGCAATGGGCAGCCGTGAGGACGTGATGGGCGTCGATGAGAATTCCGCCGCATGAGGAGGCTTCGCCGCTCCAGAATTTTAATTTCAGGTGGGTCATCCACGGGAAGGCGTTGGGCGTGGCCTCCATCCCTCCAGCGATCCTGGAAGTGACCATCGATCGTCCGCATTCAACATCTGTATAACATTCAAGTGTAGAATACACATCAAATTGAATGTAATTAAGATCAGCATTTGATCATGAAATCAGATGATAGTTGATTACCTTGCTGGTGAGTTGGATGCACCAGGAAGAGCAGAGCGGCCACGACTAGGAAATGCTGCTGGGTGATTCGAATTTGATTGCTGGCCATTGTTGGTTGTAGAGTTTGTTCAAGTGCAGACAACAGGTCCCGGGATACTCGTGACTGTACCTCGCTGGAGGCTCAGTTTAAATAGGCAGAACATTTTGGCTCAGATCTGATGTGGTCTCATTTCCTTTTTGACAAGGAAAATTAGTCCTCAGCTATGAAAACAGGAGCGAATGACGCACTGACTCTCGAATTCAACGTTTCTTAAATACCTACCTTCGACTTGACTGGATTATTCACATACGCAATAAGCCAATAAAGTTAAGGGGATATTTAATCGCAAGGTTCACGAGGTAGCTATATTTTCCTCTAAATTGTTTACCGGTACTACCTTTTGAAAATGTCCCTTCTATTGGTCGTGCAATATTGTGAAATTGAAACGTTATTCTGTTAATCAGCACGTTCGTTTCACTTTATTGGCTAGCAGCGCAAAAATCCCGGCTCGTTGATTTACTGCCCTCGTTATTTTCCTTATTGGGGCCTCACATTCTATTGAAATATATGGCTGGTGATTAAATTTTAAACTCTAAAGTCTAAACACTAAAATATGGCTTGTTTTCTTCCGAAATCCAAACACGATTCAATTCGTTTTACAGTTCACCGAGTGCAATATGTACGGTAAGATATGAAGATGATAACATTGGGTTTGCTTTTATATCCCTGCTGGTTTTACCGTTTTATTTCGCGTGTTTTAAGTTTCAAAAAAAATATTTGCAAGCAAGGTTAACTTTGGGGAATGGGGATGTTTATTGGCCTTTAATTGTCGTCATTGTCGTAAATTAGTTGTCGTTCCTTCCACGGAGTTGAAGAAATGGTTAAGTGGAAAATCATGGATGCAGTGTAATGGACTAGCCTACTTTATTAGAATTAGCAGAGCTTTAGACTGCAGGAGTCTATAGCTCTGGAATTAGGAACTGATTAATACATTCTTGACTTGCAGAGTTGCAGCCAAGAAAATCGACAATTTGAAAATTAAAGCAGAGTCCGGTTTTTCTTAATAGCATCCGGCAACGTTGGAAGGATAATCGCAGACGCCAATTTCCTCCCGATAAACCAAATCAGAAGCGCAGTTCTGTAAACAAACCAAGAATTAGATTGATTTATCTTTGATTCAATGTCAGAAAACTTACGAAAAGGTAAGCGTTGCCGTTTGAGCACGTGTAAAATGTATTGGAGCAGCTGGAGGCTGGATTGGGGTAGTTGCCGTTGGCTTTACCAGCGCAATTGAATGTTACCGGTGGGTTGGTAATTGATGCCTCGGTACTTGTTGTTGTTGTTGCCTCGGTAGTTGTTGTTGTTGTCTTCTCAGTTGTCGTTTCAGTCGTCGTCGTTGTTGGGCTTTTCGTTGATGTCGACTGGGAAATAGTTTGAGTTGTTGTTGGAGTGCCAGTCGGTGTAGTTTTAATTGTTGTCGTCAACGTCGTCCGGATCATCAAAGGGGTGGTGCTAAAGTCGGACCCTGGTGCGATGATTTGCTGGACCCACGTCGAATAGGAGCTCAACCTTGTGTAGCCGGAAGGGTAACCCATCTGGCAACCTGCGGCCGACCAGAAGGAAGCGATCCCGATCTGTTTCCACGTTCCATCCGGCTGTTTTAAATTCAACGGCCCGCCATTGTCGCCCTGTTTCAATTGCAAGTCAAATTATTCTGTATTTTCATTTCGGTGAAGTGGCGAATAAAAAAAATGGCTTACCCCGCATATTCCGTTACTATTTCCTCCACTGGTACACATCATACTCTCCGTAATAGGGACGCTGTAGTACGACTGGCATAGGGAATTGGAGATGACCGGAACCGTCACTTTACGGAGAACCTGGCTACTGCTAGTAGAACCTTGAAGCCAACAAATACAAGATCACTAGCTCATGTTGGTATAATTGGTATTGTACGTATGTAATAATAGATGTTTTGGCGAGAGATATAAAAACCCTGTTATTACCATCAGAAGTTCTACCCCATCCGGCAACGGTGGCATAATCGCCGGCGTAACTCGGCCCGTTGGGAGCGGCCAAACAAACTGGGCGGATGTATTCTGTTTTATAATAGAAATTGTGGCATGGGTTTGAATTCAATAGGAACAAATTGTGAACAAATGATTGCAATAATTATTACGGGTAAAGGTGACGGCGGTATAGAGATAGACGAGAGCAATGTTGTTATCGAACTGGTTTGGATCCCATCCACTGTGAAGCAATAGTCCTTGTCCCTCGTACATTTTCCAAGTCGTTTCGGTGGATGAGCTCGAGCGATTGTGCAATCCCAGGTAGACGAGGATCGACTTTGTTTTTTCGCTGTTTAAATGCGGCCGGATCAAAGCAGACGAAACAAAGTCAATTATTCAATTCATTTCTGGATGCGCATTTAAATAATTAATATGGATAGACTCACTTTGGTACTGTCGCACAGGCGGCCGCCGTGAGAATCCATCGTTCAGACACCAAACTTCCTGTGCAACTGTAGATCTTGCCACTTTCCATTTCTACCTGGAGGTAGGCTTGCCACGGGAACTCGTTGGGGGCCGTTTCTACTCCGCCGACGATCTTACCGTCGGCCATCCGATTGACATCATTGGCCACTCCGCAATCGGCAAACGAAGATCTCTCCACTTTATGTAATGTAATTAAATTAAACCAAACATTCATGTGCATATAGTACGAATGATTGTATAATTTACCATTTGATACAGCCCATGTTGTTGACGACAGACCCTTGACGGAGAGCGGATGAACGACGACGTTAGTAACTGAAGACGCCAACGGAATAATCGAACAGAAACCCAAAGTGGCCACTCCCAGACAGATGACGACCGTAAGAGCAAAGTTAGATCTGATGCTTTTGACAGACATGATGTTATTCAGCTATGAAAACAGGAGCCAATGACGCGCTGACTCTCAAATTCAACGTTTCTTAAATACCTTCGACTCGACTGGATTTTGCACATACGCAATAAGCCAATAAAATGAAGAGGATATATTTAATCGCAAGGTTCACGAGGTAGCAGTACATTCCTCTAAATTATTTACTATTACCTTTTGAAAATGCCGCTTCTATTGGTCGTACGATATTGTGAAATTGAAACGTTATTCTGTTGATCAGCACGTTTGTTTCACTTTATTGGCTAGCAGCGCCAAAATCCCAACTTGTTGTTTACTGCGCTCGTTATTTTCCTTATTAGGGTCTCACATTCTATTGAATGTATATGGCTGGTGATTACCTTTGAAACTCTAATCACAAAAGAAAAATGGCCTCTTTCAACTCTCGAAATAAAAAACACGATTCAATTCGTTTTACAGCACCGCGCGAAGGGCATTAATGTACGATAAGATATGAAGATGATAACATCGGATTATTTGTTTTTGTATCCCAATTGGTTTTATTTCCCGTGTCTGAAATTTAAACAAAATTATTTGAAAATAAGGTTAACCTTGGGGGAATTTGGGGATGTTTGGCCTTTAATTGTCGTAAGTTAATTGTCATAAATTAATTGTCATTCCTTCCATGAAAAAATGGTTTAATTGAAAAATCACGAATATTTTTTTATTGAACTGTTCTATTGTAGGCTAACATTCCAACTACTACAAAAGAAATAATAATTAAAAAAAATACAATATCGACTTTCATGAGTCGATAGACCTGTAGAATCGATATTTATCATTTCCATCGATATTAATCATGCAAATTAGAAGACGACGTGCCGTCTGATAAAGAGAGTAAAAGTTCGAAAAACAGAGTAAGATACCAATTTTTAAGACTACAAAGAGAAGAAATGAATAACCCTTTTTTTTAGAACTCACACGTGAGTGCACGAAAAATAGCACAAAAAATAATCACTAAAATGTGGTTGTGTTTGAACACTGCTGATGTGGCTCTTCATGATCTTCACTCCATGCTGTTTGGTAGGTAGATGAAACTAAGGATGCAAATGAACTGATTCTAGTAGCTTAACTGAGAGAGTTAAACCTGTTCAATGTTCCTTGTAGCTGCTGATCGTGTTCATGTTTATGTGTGTCATTTGATTTGCCATTTGCTGGCACTGTCTAACCTTTTCCTTTGTGCTGGTTGGAAGTGAGAGCCAGTCATCATACCCACGAGAAAAGTCAGTTCTGCATTGTGCTGTTATTGACGTGTTGTCGGCAGCAATCTCTGCAGCAGTCATCACCTGGATAATGAAATTTGTTACGTTTAGTACTGTGACTTGCTAGATATTGTTACTGATGCATGACTTGCACAAATGCATTGAAGTACATGAAACAGTTTTGTATTTTCCATTTAGATAAACAGCATCAAGGGCCTCTAGATTGGAGAAACTACCAATGTCGTTGTCGATCGAGTGGGACGGATCTCTTCTTTACATTTCTTCAAATGTCCTCGTGAGTGTGACTGGGAATATTCACGAGGACACCCTTTTCCCTATCTCAACTGATGAACGAGTCAACCAGGCAGAAAGGTAGGACTAAATTGATCTCTATTCTTCCTTTTTGACTGTTTGGTGAGTTTAATTATTAAAACTTGACGTAGTACAGAGTATTTAGGATTATTCCGGAGCAAGGCAGTTGACTGAAAATGTTTATTCTTGCCGCTTTTGTTGACTCAGCCAGGGTTATTATTAAAATTACTCTTTTGTATTACGACTTCATATCAGGCTTGTTTTGTATCTCACCACTCTGGTGGTGGATTTAAACAATCAAATTCAAAAACATTTGAGCTTTAAACACGTCAAGCAAAGTGCAACTAAAACATTTTATGACCAAGAGGGACCTGCCGGCACCTCCGTACAATCTTGACTTGTGTTAGCCAAAACAATTGAATACTACATTAGAATATAAAATCACAATCTTCCAGTTATTCCTATTAGCATCCGGCCACGTTGGAAGGATAATCGCAGACGCCAATTTCCTCCCGATAAACCAAAGTAGAAGCGCAGTTCTGCAACGAAATGAAGAATTAGATCCACTTATCTTTGATTTCAATGTAGGATAACTTACGAAGAGATAGGCGTTCCCGTTTGAGCACGTGTAAAATGTGTTAGAGCATCTAGAGGCTGGATTGGGGTAGTTGCCGTTGGCTTTACCAGCGCAGCTGAATGTTACCGGTCGGTTGGTGGTTGATGCCGTGGTGGTTGGGGTTGTTGTCTTCTCAGTCGACGTTGTTGTTATCTTTTGAGTTGTTGATGATCAGTCGGCTGGACTGGAAACTCTCGTGTGACTTTGAATGAATTCCAGGTGAGCCTGGAGTCCTGGACCCGTGTGAAAATATTTGGCCCATTGATTCCGTCGTCAAAAGAGTTCCCTCTTCCGGCTACTCCGAGGATGGACCATCTTCCGCATTCCACGTTGTAGTAATTCATCGGCCCTCCGTCGTCGCCCTTTTCACATACAGTACCAACAACACAGCAGTCAATTTTCGATTAATTTTTAAGCTATTGAAACAATAAGAAATTACATAGCGGGGACGATGCCCTTGAGATCCGTCGCTGCAGACGACTTTTTCGCCGGAGAAGTTGCCAATTCCGGCCGCTTGTTGGCACTGGCCGTCGGTCCCAAACGAAGAGATGACGGTCGTTTCCGTTTGGCGCAAAACGGAACTGAAAGAACCGGATGAATCGTGTTGTCCCCATCCGGTGAGGACGACGGAATCGTTGACGTGATCCGGATCGTCTTCAGCCGGCAGACAAGCCGGTTGGACGTAATCTATTTGGGTGGAACCAAAAAATCAAATTGATTGATTTCGGATTGAATTGAAATTAGATTTGATATAGTTAAACATCACCCGTGAAATTGACTGGTCTGGAAAGTGTGACGATGGCGACGTCGCTCTCCACATTCCAGTTCGAATAAAAGACAATTCGATTTCAGTCGAATTTCTGATGGTGGCCGTAGTCCTTGTTAATGTCGTGGGCTCCCAGGGTGATGTTCACAATACGATTCCTTGAATCGTCTTCGTATTGGACGCAGTGGGCAGCTGTTAGGACGTGTCGATCGCTGATGAGGGTCCCCCCGACAAGTGAATAATAGCCCGTCAATACTTTTCATTTGGATGTGGGCCATCCACGGGAACTGGCCGGGATGGGTCTCACTTCCTCCCGCAATCCTTGACGTGAATTTCGACCGGCCGCACTCAAATGTTGGCGCTTGATTTTAAAAAATTGAAAAGGCAAATCAAATTTCGGAAAATTAATTTGAATACAATTTAGTGTTGTATTATCTTGTTGTGTTGACTCGGCCAGGAAAGCCAAAATGCCTAGAAATAGCAGAACCAAAAGAGTTGCAGAGTTTCTCATTTTTCTTTTACTTTGAGAATTTGTTATTTTGAACAAGTGTTTGATGTTGAACTGATGTTCATCTCTCTGCCCGAGGCGCTTATATACACGGCAGTCGTGTGCTAATTAATCGACTACACGAATGGTATTATCTGGGGCTTTTTTTGTTACTTAATTTTTCACACCAATTTCAACATCCAGTTGACGTATTTCTGAAAGTGCCGTGCCGTCTGAATTGCAAATTGCCACATCCCCTAGATAATTCCCTTGCGGCGACTCAATTGAATTTAATTCAACTCCTCTGAAACGACACTTGATTTTTAAATAATATTTGATGAAACCAGATTTAAGCACGAAATGACTCACACTATTTTATATCATATTTAAAATCCGTCTTTCCGAGATTCCGGCTTCTGCAAGGCTTATAAGGGGGCAATATAATTATTTCTGCGGGGAATTCAAGTGTCGCAGATATAAATGAATATCAGACTTTTATTAAAGGGGAATGTTGTGTGCAATATGTTTTTCAAAATTGCCAGCAAACCACCAAATGAACATTGTGCTGTTTAGTAGCGCGCCGGTCTTAGTTCTTTTTATGGCACCGAAGATTACAAGGGGATTATTGCGCTTATCTCTTACGAGCCGCTCATTTCATCACAGCAGTTTGGCTTCGTCACTTTATAACTTTTATAACTTCCAATTTTTGACGCGGTATATTTGATTCAGACGAAAATTGTAGACAAAGAATGAATCAGTTTGGCCATTATTATGCGGTATATTTATCCAGTCGTGAGCGTATTATTTGTCGTCGACAGTTATATCATTATTTATACATTGTTTAGTTCGTTTGGCTGGAATTAAAGCGAGTGGATATGCATATGTGCGATGGCTGATTTCAATTATTGCTGGCTGATTATTTTTCTTTTAGTTGAGTGCTGCGTTTTAATTGCTCTGTATTACACAACTCAACAGGAAACTGATTGAAACGAGCGACAGGGACAGAAAGGAAAAGGTTTGACTGCCGGAAGATGGTGCGGATGTAGTTGGCCTAGCGGAAGTAGAGCTGATAGTGACTGTGCTGCTGCTGGATTGCGCCGTTGTTACTGAAGTTGTTGTTGAAGTTACAGGTGTGGTTGTGGAGACTGTTGCTGCAGTTGTTGTTGTGGTTGGGACGGTTGTTGTTGAAACTGCTGTTACAGGTGTTCCGGTTGTGGATACTGTTGTTGTGGCTGGTGTTGTTGTGGATACTGTTGGTGTGGCTGGTGTTGTTGTGGATACTGTTGTCGCAGTTGTTGTTGTGGTTGGGACGGTTGTTGTTGAAGCTGCTGTTACGGGTGTTCCGGTTGTGGATACTGTTGTTGTTGTTGTTGTGGATGCTGTTGTTGTTGTGGCGTCGGTTGAGGTGTCGGTTGAGGTTTCGGTTGTGGTGTCCGTCGTTGGATCAGCCGTAGTGTTAGTTGGTTCATCTGTTGGGGCGTCCGTGGGGGCGTCGGTTGGGGCGTCGGTTGGGGCATCGGTTGGAGCGTCGGTTGGGGCGTCGGTCGGGGCTTCCGTCGGTGCATATGTTGAGGCTTCGGTTGTTATTTCTTTTGCAAGGTTTTCCTCTGTGAGCTCATTGTGTAGCGGAGCAAAGGGCTGAATGACCTGCTCCATAAAAATTACAATTCCAAATCAAAATTGCTAACAAAGGAATCACCCAATAATATCAGGCGATGCTGAATTCAGATATCAATCATAGTATATTCAGGTAATATCAGGTACCTTGGCACGGATCTCGGGTGAAAGGACGAGCTGCTGCTGGTGTATGTCGTAATAATCACCAGCAGAGGCCGAACGAATAATTGAACAAGAACCCAAAGTCCCTGTTAAAGCCACGACAGCCATTGCTATTACAACCACAAAACTGAATTAAGAAGACATTTTTTGGGATGCGGGTTAGTTAGGAGACAACTTGAGACAATCGCGTAACAACTATGGAGCGCTCGACTTCATTATTTCCTTTATATGTAGGCTATAGCATTGAAAAGTGATACAGGATACAGCTTTTACTCAGAGTTGAAACTAGCTCACCGAAACGTGAGCTTAGCTCAAGCTCTCCGCTCATGGCTTAAAAGTGAGCGGAGCTCAAGCTCAAGCTCGCACAAAAAAAAAGATGAGCTTCGCTCAAGCTCACGTTCGCTCAAGCTCATTTCCAAGTTTTATTTTAATTAATAAAATGCAACTGGCAACAGGGTTTTTTGGTTTAAAATTTGAATTTAATGAAGCCTATAGCATCGAATTAATTGGAGTCGAATCCAAGGGTTCCGCAACACAAATTTACTTTAAAATTAAAGGGATAAACAAAGAAAAATAAAAAAATTTACAAAGAAGGGTGCTTACGAACGACTCCCCACCCTACTTCCTCATCCCTACTCTTACCCTTCCTAGTCTTCCTACCTTTTTATTTTTTTAAAAAAGAAATAAAACCTTTTGTAAAAAAGGAAATTGACGCAAGGAAAAAGTAAAAAATAAATAAAAATTAAAAGCTAATTTAAGTTGCGGACCCTGATGGGATAAACCTCAAAATTAGAATAAAAACAGTAAATTAAAAATTTCTCTAAGTTAGACATTTTATGCGAGTCCGGTGGGAAATTTTGTATAATTTAGCAAATAAATTTCAATTTTGGCCGTTAGATGGCGCCACAGGCGTGAGCAAAAGCTCATGAGGCAAAAGCTCAAGCTCAAGCTCACACTTTTCCAAAAAGAGCGGAGCTCAAGCTCAAAGCTCACAAAATGAGTGAGCTTTTGAGCTAAAGCTCAAGCTCTCGTGAAGCTCGTTTCAACTCTATTTACTATCTAAATGCTGTATGACTGTTTCAAAACTAATCTGACGTGAATTTAGGTTTATTGCCATGGCATAAAAACTGTTGAAATCGTGAACTGCATGTATAGCTATTAAACAGTTAGACATTTTGTGATATCGCAAGACAAATAGCCTACGCCATCGTAACTACACCGTCAATGCAACACATCTAGCTAGTCATCTATTAAGCTAGCTTTTTATAATGACTCTACATAAGCTCACTCAGGTTAATATCATAAATGATAGCTGGGAATTCAAGTGTTGGCACATGCGCGACAATTCTTTTAGGTTACGACTCTTCTCCCCAAATTCAGAACTGACAAACCTGACATTGTATTATAGCTGCATTCGGGTTAAAATAATACAGGCTATTTTACCCTTCGGTCCCTAATATAGGCTACAATAGCAACCCTCATTGCCTGAGAAATATCAAATGGCGATGATGCTGGGGAATAAACCGTAGTGAATCCACAATCTTCAACAGTATAGTAGGCCTATAGAGAACATCGTTTCATTATTTGATAGACCTAGCTGCCTAGTCGCCATTTTAGCCTCAGTTTTTTTGTTTTCACAAAACATTTCGGCAACATTTCAGTTCATCATTGAATTGAAATCACCGAACAAAGCACTATGCAGCTGCTGTCTGGCATCACAGAACCCACGAAAATGTCAACTTAATCATTCTAAAATGAAATGAAAGAATGGGTTCTGTTGCGCCTTTTCTTAATTTTAATTGATTTTTCCTGGGACAGTTCAGAAGCAAATGGGAACTGCCATTATTGCGTTTGCGATATCAAATTTTGTCTATATTACAAAAAGTGAACCATCTGTGAACGTATCCGCTCCGCTAACAAATTAAATTTAAACCTTATCTACCCACCCAGATGATAGTATCCTGTAGAAAAAAAAGATGGCCAAATGGACGTTATAAATTGAACAGATAGAAGGATAAATCAAACTGAAACCATAATCTTTGAAAACTCGTCTGCGTACATGGAATGAGAGAATGAATATTTTAAAAAATATTTTTTATAATGTTTTATTTATTGTTCGATCATGAGTACAATATGTTATACACCCAAATTAAAATAGGAAATTTGACACCGAAACTAAAATTTTGTAAGGTAGCAGTACACACGTTGTTCATAAACTTAATGATTCGATTAATGGTATGTGACCTAATGCTGTCCAATCGTTAAGCTGACCAGGACACTGATTGAAACAAGCGACAAGGAGAGAAAGGAAAAGGTTTGGCTGCTTGACGACGGTGTCGTAGATGTAGTAGCAGGGGTTGTTGTTTTGATCGTGGTTGAAGTTGCTGTCGGAGTCGTTGTTGGTTTCGATGTGGAAGTTGTTGTTGTTGTCGTGGTTGGTTTAGTTGTGGAAGTTGTTGTAGTTGTGGTCGGCATTGGAGTTGTTGTGGTTGTTGGTGTAGTAGTGGTTGTTGTAGTAGTTGTGGGTGCTGGTGTAGTAGTGGTTGTTGGTGTAGTAATGGTTGTTGTTGGAGTCGTCGTAGGAGTTGTTTCCGGAGTAGTTGTGGTTGCTGGTGTAGTAGTGGTTGTTGGTGTAGTAGTGGTTGTTGTTGGAGTCGTCGTAGGAGTTGTTTCCGGAGTAGTTGTGGTTGCTGGTGTAGTAGTAGTTGTTGGTGTAGTAGTGGTTGTTGTTGGAGTCGTCGTAGGAGTTGTTTCCGGAGTAGTTGTGGTTGCTGGTGTAGTAGTAGTTGTTGGTGTAGTAGTGGTTGTTGTTGGAGTCGTCGTAGGAGTTGTTTCCGGAGTAGTTGTGGTTGCTGGTGTAGGAGTGGTTGTTGGTGTAGTAGTGGTTGTTGTTGGAGTCGTCGTAGGAGTTGTTTCCGGAGTAGTTGTGGTTGCTGGTGTAGGAGTGGTTGTTGGTGTAGTAGTGGTTGTTGTTGGAGTCGTCGTAGGAGTTGTTTCCGGAGTAGTTGTGGTTGCTGGTGTAGGAGTGGTTGTTGGTGTAGTAGTGGTTGTTGTTGGAGTCGTCGTAGGAGTTGTTTCCGGAGTAGTTGAAGTAGTATCGTCTATTCTCTGTTGAATATCCTGCAAGACAAACGCGATAATTAATGCATCACATTTCGGTTTTAACAGATAGGACGCTCCATATTTGACAGCGTACGAAAACTACATTACTAATTCTATAAGAAATAGTTTAACAGTCATACCTTGAGATCCAGCAACTTGACGTTGGAATACTGCGGCTGTAAGTTATAAACGTTAATGTCAGACTTTGCCAACGGAATCGTCGAACAGTGACCCAAAGTGGCCGCCACCAGGACGATGCTGGCCGTTACGATAGCAGTTCCGAGTGAAAATTTGACAGACATGGCGACGAGCGAATGATCAACCCTGGGAAGGAAATCGTCTAGCAGCAACTAATAGACAGCGTCTGACTCTCTCTGAATGTTTCGCAGCATTTTATAGAGAGAGTTATTGAGATAGTGTCTTCTCTTACAATCTACATACTCGAGGTTGGGCTCAAGGGCCAAACCTTATCGAAATAGTTACTGTAAGTTTTTTTTTTTCGTTTTTAACATCCGGCATGACATTTAGCATGATGACGTTCATTTGCTTGGCTATATCTATTCACACAACAGATAATGCACATTTTACCTGCTCCTTAAAAAATTATTTCATGACGGTATGAGTAAGTTATGTCGGCTAAAGCCAAATGGCAAATGCCGAAAGAGATATAGTCTCAAATCAAATTGACCCCAGCGGTCATCAAAACGACAGCGAAGATAACAAAGAATCTATTCAAGATCTTTCCACGTCTTTCCAGACATAATTGCAAGTGCTGGGCGTTGCTGCTTATTAATAAGCTCCAAATGGTGTGATGGCTTGGCGCTCTCTGCTTCAATGTTTTTCAAGTGCTTTTAGGTGTCGAAACCGGTCAGGGCCTGATGCCAATGGTGTTAATTAGTCTAGATTGTATTATGCTGTTATCTTTGTGAGATTTGATGGTTATTGCTTCACGCGCGGTTGACTCACGACCGAATCTTATGTGCGACTTCATATAATAATACGACGAGCTTTCAGCACGAGCACAGTTCTTTGTTTATTCTAATGAAGATATCATTGGTCTCAACATCCACTCGTTTTAAAAGCAATTATCTTTTTTTTTTTCAAATCCTGCCCAAAAAGCGCACGACTAATATGTAAATAATGGTAGTTCTATTATCTTAAAAGGTATGTACATTTCACGTTACAGAGCAACGGTATATAATATAGAAGAATCACAACAATTGGCCCATTTTTGACGTGACATTTTCAACACGTTACCGTCACGAAATCAACGGTTTCTGCATCCGGCGACATTGAAAGGGTAATCGCATACGCCAATTTCTGCACGGTAAACCAAACCGGAATGACACGGCTGTATATATAAATATAATGAGATTTGTTTATGATTCTCTCCAATAGCTCGGCAGTTGAGATTAATTGAATGAACTTACGAAGAGGTAAGCGTTTCCGTTCGAACATTTATAGAAATTTGCAGAGCAACTGGAGGCCGGATTCGGGTAGTTGCCATCCGTTATTCCCTTGCAGGTGAAGGGTAACGGTTGGTCAGTTGTTGTCACAGTTGTTGTCTCCATCATCGTCTCAAAATTATTAGTTCCATGTTCTGTTGTTTCCTGATCAGAAATGCTGCAGCCGGTTACACTGGAAGGATAATTGCATTCGCCGAATGTTGCATCGTAAACCAAACCGGAAGGACACGGCTGTATGTACATAGTAAGAATTTTGGTTATTCTCCAATTGAAGTAAAATTATTGATTAATCGAAAACTCACGGTGAGGTAATCGTATTCGTGGGAACATGTGTAGAAATTTGTAGAGCAACTGGAGGCTGGATTCGGGTAGTTGCCATCCGTTTTGCCCATGCAGAAGGCTATGGGTTTCTCAGTTGTTGTCACAGTAGTTCTACTTATCTCTGTCGTCGTCGTAGTTGTTGGTGTAGTAGTGGTTGTTGATGTAGTAGTGGTTGTAGGAGTAGTTGTGGTTGTTGGTGTAGTAGTGGTTGTTGGAGTAGTTGTGGTTGTTGTTGTAGTAGTGGTTATTGGAGTAGTTGTGGTTGCTGGTGTAGTAGTGGTTGTTGGAGTAGTTGTGGTTGCTGGTGTAGTAGTGGTTGTTGGAGTAGTTGTGGTTGCTGGTGTAGTAGTGGTTGTTGGAGTAGTTGTGGTTGCTGGTGTAGTAGTGGTTGTTGGAGTAGTTGTGGTTGTTGTTGTAGTAGTGGTTATTGGAGTAGTTGTGGTTGCTGGTGTAGTAGTGGTTGTTGGAGTAGTTGTGGTTGCTGGTGTAGTAGTGGTTTTTGGTTTAGTAGTGGTTGTTGTTGGAGTCGTCGTAGGAGTTGTTTCAGGAGTAGTTGTGGTTGCTGGTGTAGTAGTGGTTGGTGGTGTAGTAGTGGTTGTTGTTGGAGTCGTCGTAGGAGTTGTTTCTTGATCAGAAATGCTGCAGCCGGTTACATTGGAAGGATAATTGCATTCGCCGAGTTTTGCATCGTAAATCAAACCGGAATCACACGCCTGTTTGTACATAGTAAGAATTTTGGTTATTCTCCAATTGAAGTATAATTATTGATTAATCGAAAACTCACGGTGAGGTAATCGTATCCGTGGGAGCATGTGTAGAAATTTGTAGAGCAACTGGAGGCCGGATTCGGGTAGTTGCCATCCGTTTTGCCCATACAGAAGGCTATGGGTTTCTCAGTTGTTGTTGTCACAGTAGTACTTCTTATCTCTGTCGTCGTCTCAGAAATGTTTCCACCTTCTGGCGTCGTTGTGTAAACATTTTCAATTGGTGGAACAACGCCCGAATAATCACGAATGAAATCGAGTCGATTTCCCACTCGGGTGAACACGTTGATGGTTTTATGGCTACTGTTACAGTCACTAGTTTCACCCCTTCCGGCTACTCCGAGGACGAACCACCTCTTCAATTCAACGTTGTAATAATTCATCGGTCCGCCATCGTTACTCTTTAAAGGAAATTCTGTAATGTTTATAAAGTCCTATTTAAAAAGATTAATAATTATTATTACGTTGCAGTTCTGGCCGGATCCTTGTTCAGTACAGATGACGTCATTAGCCGATAACGCCGGGACTTTTCTTGCCGTTTGTTGGCACTGACCGCCAGATAAAACTGTCGTCTGGATTTTACGCAAAACGGATCTGAATGAGTTGTACTCACCCCATCCGGTTAGAACGACGGAATCGTTCACGTGATTGGTGTCATCCGCAAACGGAAGACAAGCCGATTGGACGTAATCTAAAAATAAGGAATGAATAAATACCCTAAGTAATTAAAAATTGATTTTTATGGTTAGGTACCTGTGAAAGTGACTGGTTTCGAGAGAGTAACGATGGCAATGTCGGGTTCCATTGATTCAATTCCGGCCGGAATCACAATTTTCTTCCAGTCGAATACTTGGCCGGAACTCTCACCAAATTTGATGACGTTAGTACCCAAGGTGATTTTCAAAAGATCATAAATTTTATTAGTCTGGTTGTGAACGACGCAACGAGTTGTTGTCAGGACGTGAGTGCCGCTGATAAGAGTCCCGCCGCAATGAAACAATTGCCCATCGCTGTCACGAATAAGCAAATGGGCCATCCACGGGAACTCGTTGGCCATCGTCTGACTCCCTCCGACGTTCCTGGACGTGAATGTTGATCGGCCGCATTCAAATGTTGGCGCTGCATTACATTCGTGGAAAAAATGAAAGAGTTATCAATTAAGTTAATTACTTTAATTTTAATTTTATTAATTACCTTGTTGGGTTTGATGGGCCAAGAGGAAAACCACAAAGACGGAAGACACAACACCTGACACCTTTGCAGCGGAGTTTCTGTGGGCGACCATATTGGTTATTTCTTTAATTGGATTCCGATTAATTTAGGGTGAAGGACTTGGCTGTTGCTTGACCGATATCTTCTGAAGTTCGAGGCCATTTCAGTTGGCCCTTTAGACGTTCGCTCACTGCTACGCTAATTCGGCACTCCCTCCGTTTATTACGAGCTCTTATCAACTGATCATAATCATATGTTTATGGGATTTAATGAGCATGAAATGCGCAGACAATAAAAGTTTTGAATAAATTTTCAAGTTTAGTCATATTTTCCCTTGTGGATGTTCCGCCAAGCTTATTAGCCCATGAATAACGTCTGGACAACAATTTGACAGTAATTCCTTCTGAGTGGCAGGCAGCCGATTGACACAATCGACAATAAATCGGGAGCATAATTAAATAATTATTACGTATTACACTGTAGCAAGTGAAAGTCTAAAGACAAAAATTAAGCTTCTCCTCTACGAATTCATATCAATTTACATATTTGCATGTCTCGAAATTCGAAAAAGACGAAAATTAATTAGTAATTTTTCGGGGGAAGAAAAGACACAAATTGGCAGCACCGCTTCCAGTTCTGACGGAAGATCGTCTGCAGTGCAGCACAAAAATTAACAAGTGCACACGCCGGTTGTTGGATGAAAATGTCATTTAGAGGCAGAACTCTTCTGGGTAAATGTTTCAGCCATTAAATTGGTTGATTACAATAAGTATATGATAAACAAGTGTGTTCACTCAAACTTTCTTTCGTTTCTCCCAGATTCTCCTCATTCGGCGTTTGTTACCCACTGGTGTCTCATCCCTCTACACGTGTTAGAAACAAAGTAGCATAGCAAAAGAAATGTTTCATATATCTTATCGGTAAAGGAAGTAAGACATGGACTGTTTTTCAGATTTTTGAAGAGTTCCATGCTGAGGCTGCATTGAAAATTCAACCTTGAATCAAACCACTGCTGAAAAATATTGATTGCTGCAATACAATTTTGTTCCGTCACTCAGCTCAAACACAGCAATGTCAACAAAAAGTCTAATCCTTTCAAGTACAGTGTGACTGCTGGAGTTGTCCCTGCACATGAAGAAAAAAATACTGACAAAGTGATTTCAAATCGTGAGCACCAGCCACACCTACCGATGTGACTGCCAGGCACTATATTTAGCTGAAATAACAAGAATTCCATTAACAAGTCAATTGTTTGCCATTATGCAAGTGGTGATTGTTTTCACTGAACCGAGTTACTCGAATATCCGATGCAATTCAACAAAGTCAGACATGAAGAGTCCATCTCGGACGACATGAGCAACAATATGTAAAAGTAACACTTCTGCAGCTCTTGATTGTATGTATTCTTTAAGAATTGTATCAGTAATTTTTAATATTTTAACATAATTCCTTATTTCTCTTCTCAGACTCGAGAATCTTTAGATTATGATAGACGTGTGCAATTACTTGGTCATTGCAAGAAGCATCATTGTTACATTCAACTGGCAACATAAAAGACGGGGGAAACAAAACTATTGCCGTCCAGGACCTTATGACGTGGTACAGCAGTGTGGCCCCATCATATTCGAACAATTGTTTCCAGTCTGGGGTAAGACCGAATTGGAAAAAAAGCCTTTTGTCAAGAGCTTTACAATTTCAGTCAGAAGTCACATGGCCTCCACGACCCAGTTGCCAAACAAACATTGAGGTGCATACAATTCAACTACCCAGGTTTTTCAAAAAAAAATCTAATAATTCGTTGTATTTTAGATAACAACAACTCCTTTCGTACGGTCGTCACAATTGAAAAAGAAGATTTGTCGATGCAATCAAAACAAAAACGGAAATATTGAAACTGTAGACGCTGTGAAAAGGTGTGCATGACGATTTCGTGTATGAGTCTGAACTATAAACCTTTGCCGTGTTCTCTCCATCATGCATCCGCCAATTCCGTCGTGCTCGAGTCCGTGATCACATCCAACTTCAATGACAGACAACACCTGAACGTGAAAGATAAAAAGGGAAGAACTAAAAGAGGTGATGCACCAACTATGTACTGCCCATTACTGCGTCCCAAAGCATTAATCACCGAGTAATAGAAAATATTTTTATTCCCGAACTAATAATCCTTGAAACATTCTTTTTAACAGATCTGGAAACACAACAGTGAAGAATTCTATCTTCACGCTCAATAGGTGTGATGCTAATTGTCTGCAACCTTTTGCGATTTTTATCCTTTTTTTCCCATCACGTCTGGCGTATTCAACTTTACTGCGATTTGTGGGTGGATGCCTGACCGTATTTCCCCAGGCTTAAAGGTAGGGCGCATCTCTATTCTTCCTTTTTTACTATTAGGTGGCGTTGTTATAAATCGTGATGTAGTTCGGAGTACGATTATTCCTCAGCTAGGCGGTTGACCGTTTTCTCTTGCTGTTTATGTTGACTCAACCAGGGTTGATTAAAATAACTCATTTGTAGAAACGAATGCAGATCAGGTCCGATTGTGTATACCTACCAGCTTTAGCACCTCCTCGTCTTTGGCCAATTTTGATTGAATCAATGAATATGTACCAGTTTTGGATGGAATTTAAAACGTTTATTGTTTCTTAAACCCTTTAGTAGGCGAAAGAAACATGTGCAACACCATTACAATGAGAGGTGCAAGTTTTTAAAACAACACTGATTGTAACTAGAAAAAAAAACTAAAATAAGCATTTAAGCGTTTTTGTCTGTAATTAATTTTTTTTTTAAATGCCAGTTATTCTAAAACCCATTAGTTAAGTAGGATTATTGTAGGTTCCTGATGTTCGGTAACGTTGATGACTGTACTCGATTCTACTTGCAACTGCGTACGACGGCGTTTGCCTAAATTTGAAATAATAATCTCACAAAGAAAAGCCAACAGGGAAAGACTTAATCCAACTAAAAGGACAATGAATGCGCCAGTCAAATTTTTCATGTTAAGACGCGTTAGTTTGTTTCCCTTTGATTTTTTTTCACTTTGCGGTTTTCCGGTACATTGAGGAGGCATTGGGCGGAACCACGAGTCCCAATGGTCGATCAGACCAATTTGTTGCATTTCCAGTATTCTTTTTTGAATTATTATTTTGGCGCCGTTGTTTGAAGAGTTAGAATTTTAATGAGAAATAGAAGCACATTTTTAATTTATTAGCTTATTACCCTTGGGTTATAGTTTTGGTGTAGGGGCTGTTTGTTGGCAAGGCAAATGATGCTGCGATACTCAGGAATCCTTCTTTCGCCAATTGCAAATTGCATTTTCCAGTCTTTTTGAACTCTGTCCTGATTACGTCATTGAGGTAACTTTTCGCCTAGAATAATTTATAAAACGTTGTTATGCAAACACGAATTTCGTTCACACAATTAATTTAAAAAAAACTAAATGTTGGTTTACATCGACGTAAACATTTCTTGATCCTGGTGTAATCAATCCAATGCATTCGGACACAACTGGGCAAACAGATTTATCAAACGAATTTAGCCTGTCTCGTAATTTCGTGTATAGACCCGTCTCATTGGCAGTCTGTTGAAAATCAAAAGTTTTGTTCTATCGTAATTATTAATTCGATCGTTTGTATTTGAACTTACCAAAAGTAACGTATTGATGAATCCCGCTTCTCTGACAAGTAAATTGATATCAGTACTGTCGGCAATGTCGTAAACAGAATTGATTAGCGGGTGATGGATTGGTGTCACGACGTAAGTGAAGAGAGTCGACGTGTAGGCCTGAACGAAGATGAAAGCGGCCAGGGTCCACACGCCAGCGACTGTTCGAAATGGTAGCCGTTTCGATGTACAAGTTCCGCCTATTATATGCCAGAAATATTCGTCTTTCTTTTATTTGTTGTTTTCTTTAATCTCTAAAGTAATATTGAACCTTGTGATAGCAAATTCCCGAAAACGTAAAGATACTCTTTACTGAGTACGTTTACGTCACGACGACCATTTTGCAGGTTTTCACTTTCACGGGGTTTGTTTCCTAGCGGATCTAATGTGGATCGATATGCTAAGTAGCGTAACATTAAATTTAAAACCATAACAACGCAAACGATCGATACGCCAAGTCCCAGCCAAACCTTTTAAATCATTTAGTGAATGTATTTAAAAAGTTTTGTTATTAAAAAACAAATTCGATTATTCCAACCGGCCATTGAAATGGTTTGACGACGGCGTTGATGTTGGCTGATTCGTCAGCGATGGGAATGAGGAATGCAAATTGGTCGTATGCCCAAGGCAATGTATAGTCGGACATCTTAAGGCGCCGAGGTGTCAGCGCCACTTCGTGAACCAAAAAATCGCATTGCTGTGATAAACCAAACCACACAAAAATTCTATGTTTGATCACTTTCAAATTTTGTTGTGATTTTCTAGAGATTGAACTTATTATGTGAAGGAGACGTTCTATAGGTTTAAAGGGTTATTTTATTCATGCAAGTGCGTCTCTAATCAATTTTATATTCTAGAATGTTTCATTGAATAAGGAATAAACTTAACATTTTCCCACAGGTAATTGTAAAGTCCTCTTCCGTTTGGTGGTGGCTCCAGCACATTTTCACTCACCCTGACCATTTCATACCTGGAACATGAAAACGGACGTAGTTTGGTCAGTGCATTCATTCAGGAACCCATGAATTGTGGGAAATGTAAATGAATAGGAACTTCTTTTGGTTTGGTTTTTTAGTTACGTGAAATTCCAGCGTTGTGACAGGGTTTCGAGAATGACACCTCCTTTGAGCGGCCCCGTCAATCCTTTGGGATTTCCACTCCAACGTCTCTGAAATTGGAGTAAAATTGAATGCCAGGTATAATATAGAATGGAGAAAATCTTAGCAGCAATCAAGTAAAACTAATTTAAACATGTTTTACCCAGATAGTGCGAAGGTGTTTGCCATTGAGCGGATTCGATGTCGACGAGGAGCGGATGAAAATGCTGAACCAAAACAAGAAAATCAAAAAAGGTAATGCCAAATACATTGATCTTTGAGGGTAGATTAGACTAACGTCTCTAGGCACAGAGTGAACACATCCGCCGAAGCTGTGGATGCATTTATAGAGGGTAATGTTGTTCCAATTGCGGGATCGATATCTCTGAAATTGAAATGCGACCATCGTTAGCTGTCTATTCTAGCTAGATCCTTCAAATTTCGTACTGAATATTTAACCACCACAGCCTACGTGACATGATATGTTTCCTAAGTATGATGCTTCAGGGGCTATTGCTTAAAATAACATGCATATGAGTTTGGGAATTTGACCGAGATGATCTACTCATCTGTCAATCATGTGATTTCACAGAGATGTTCCATAATTTATATCTTTTTGGTAGATATTTCTCGGTACCAATGCAACTTGACATCATTCGTCGATCGATAACTACATAGATACTACGAAAGTTTTAACCTTGGCGGTTTCTGGGGGAGGACGAGGTGATGATGATTTTCGTCAGTAGAATATTGCGTGAGGATCGAGATTTTTTAGGATTTTAAACATTTCTTGTAACAACGCAAGATGGCTATAGCATGGCTTAGACTGTTTTTCAGCCTTTCCACTCTTTTTAACATGTGAGATTAATTATTTTTCTAATAGTTAGTAATTTCTCTTTTACCTGAATCTTGATAGTTGGATGACGTTGAGCTGGCGAAAGCTATACGTTCCGTCCAGTCGCCCGTGGTCCGTGGATGCTAAGGAATATGTTGGCTGTCACTAGGTGACTAAAATTATGTCCGCTAGATAGCGCATACGGCGTATTTTTCTTTTCAGAAGGTTTCTTCATAAAAATATAAAAATCCTGTCTGGATTCTTAAATGTTACTAAATGTTAATTATATGTGTGTGAATTTTGTTATTTGTGTTGTATCATGTAACCTACAATTTCTACTTGGCAATTTCATCTGATCATGTGGCTTGGAGTTGGAGCAGCTGTACATTTTGCCAAAATGTCGTCTCTATTTCCTGTGAACGTTTCGTCAAAAACACTTCAGGACTATTAAAGTAAATATGTTTAACTTTCTAACTGTGAGACTACAGATTTAGTTATTTGGTGATTATCTCTTAACTTATTTGTTGTAGGATTTTCAGTTGTTTATTGGAAAAGCTTGATAACTGTATAAACCTTTGCTACATTTATTCTGAGGGATTGCATAGCTTAAGATAACTTCCATCATTTTTAAAATGTCATTTGAGACTTTTTTCCTTGATAGTAATTAAGTTTTTATTTTTTATATTTATAGGATTAATTGGTAATGTCTGATCTGAGCTCCTTCGTTGCTGCCCAATGTGCCATGGATTTGACGTGGCCACCTGGTTAAATGCTGTTCCTCTTGCTACCTGTACTGCTGTGTGTCTCGTCACATGAAGAAACACTTCAGAACAATTGAAGTAATTATTTCAATCAACTTTCTAATTGTGTGGCTAATGATCATGACGATAGTAATTTTTTTTTGCAGCCTCCTTTTAAAATATGGAACTTCAGCCATCCTATCTAGCATTTCTGTGCGTGGAATTCTATTTTACCTTTGCTTTGAACTTCAATAGCAGTAACACCAAATGAAGTGCAGTAAGGTGACTATCTTATTCAGTTAATTCTAAAATTAAACATGTTGAGTTAGAAGTAAAACTTCAAAAGTTTTCAAGAACAAAGCTTTGCTTTCTATTTTTTAGTTTGTAACATTTTTGGATTTCACCAATAACAGTTTTTTTTTTTTCAATCATGTACTTAGTTCTGGACCGTGTTAAGGGAAACTGATTGTTCACTAGATAGGTTGATACAGTAAGATTATTTCTTTCAGAATGACTGTATTTAAATCTTAGGTGAGTCATCTAGTTTCATGTAAATATTGTTTCAACAATAGCTATCAGATAATGTTTTCAGAAAGTTTGGGTTAACTACTGAAAACCACACAAAGTAACAATTATTTGTCTTTTCAGACAACATTTCCATTGATGCTGAAGATTAATTCATTTCCTTTTGGTTATAGGTTTATTGTTTACGTTCCCGTAGTTGCCGTCCGATGTGGGACATTGTTGCACCCTATGCTGGTGAAAGATATTTTTGCATCAAGTTGCAACAACATAAAGTAACAATTATTTGTCTTTTCAGACAACATTGCCATTGATGCTGAAGATTAATTTTTTTCCTATTGGTTATAGGTTTATCGTTTACGTTCCCTTAGTTGCTGTCCAATGTAGGACGTTGTTGCAGCCTATGCTGGTGAAAGATTTTTTTGCATCAAGTTAAACTGGCTGTTCCTTTGCAGTTGCAACATTATGTCGTTGAATTGTCATTGTGTCTGCAGTTTACCGTTTATTTGTTAAAAAGGAACAAAAACAGAAATATTTGGAATTTCTTTGTCAAAAAATAATAAACATGTTTTTGGGATTGGGAAAGGAAAGTAGAGGATGTTGCGAGGGGGGATTTGAATTTAAAAAAATGTCGAGGTTTGCTGTTACAAAGTACCGTTGGTAGATAAAGAAAACACTTTATAACCTATAATCCCATAAACACACCTAACATTTCCCAAACCCCTTTTAACCTATAATCCCAAACATATATCTTCATATCATTTCCCCCCACCCCTATCCCTAGATATCAACCCTTAAACGTTTCATGTAACACTTGTAAAATGCAATATAAATGTTACATTTGACTAAAACATTTAAACCTTTGTTTCCACGTAACAGGAAACATTTAGGACGTCGTTTGGAAAAGCAGTGTCGAATTGATCGACTACGCCGGAAATGTCCTAGCCGCTTTCGGTAAATCCATGACACCTCAAGAGTTTGCACCGTACTTTGCTGAACTGTTGCCGGCTATTCTTCGCAGGGCGGTGAGTTTATTTCATTTCTTTAAGTCGACGTGGTGTACAAATGGTTACAAGCATCGAAGGCTCTAAATACGTTTTATCGTGACACAAATATTTTTGAATTCCCCAGAAAAAATCAAGGCACCGATAGCTTCGTGACGCACGCACAGCCGGCTTCACTGCTTCTTACGCTGCTACGCAACTTGTCTTACTTCACTGACGAGTTTGACCACTAATTCAGTGATCGCTTCCGTCCACTATGACACACCTGTGGTCACCCACCACCGGGACTATGTCCAGGTACCAGACAATTGACTTATTTTTTTAAATTTTACCACTAGTGAGAGTTAGTCTAAGTGCAGTTAAACACTAAAGACTAATTAGTTTGAAATGATTTTCACTTTTCTTCACAGAACAAATGTGCTTTGTGCAAAGGTACTCAATTTTCTGTTTTATAGATTCCGTTTCCCAAAATTTAAATCGATTACTTAGATTTTACCTAACTTGCCAGTCGTTAAAGATCGATACGAAAGCTAATTAACTTTAACAAACGTTTCTCTTTTTTCAGCTTCAGAGAAAACTTAACCTTTATTACCAAATGGTGCCACACTCAGTAATCGAATTCTTTTACATTCCAGCAGTAGTTGATCAAATGCCACCGTAAATTGCTGATTTCATTTGATCAACTACAGGATTAAATGCAAAAGAACAACAAGGTCCAGCCTACAGTCCATAGCTGGCCAAGAGAATTTCTGTTTTACTCCCTCGACCAACTACGGAGAGTTGACTGACGAAGGAACATTGGATGGCCAGCCTTTTAAATGAAATATGAAGGCCATCAACTTGTAAAAAAAGGGCAATCTCAAGGTTTTCAACCTGTGATAGAAAACTATTCAAGGTTAATGTAGTGATATTGGAGATTTCAAATTTTCAAGGTAAACGTAGGGAGATAATGAAATCCAGGGGGACAGCAGCTATTCATGTATTTTTTAAAATATTTTTTTCAAACTATGGATTTTGGATTTGTAATGTTGAGGTATATAATTACTGGTGATTGTTAATTATTTTTATTGGTATTCAAATGCGTGCCTTTTTGCGAAAAGTATGTTATCGATTCTTTAAATTGTCCAATTCAATCTGCCACGAGTTTAAACCGGTTTAAACTTCTAAGTTAGTTGCGTATCGTTAGTTGAACCAATAAAAGAACTTGTAAAGCTTTCCTAAAATCAGTAAAATGAATTGAAATCAGCGCTAATTGAAATCGTGTAAAGCGTTGATAACTAGTCCGTCAGATGGCTCCGTTGAGTGTTAACAGCTGATTGGTATTTTTGTCTGTCCGCCGCTGAATGATTGTCTCCGAGTCTGAAAATCGTGAGTTTTTTTATTGAATATTAAGCATCAATCATGTCGTGAACTCATTACATGAATAATTTTTTGTGTTTGTAAACATCTTAATATTCTAATTCTTAATTTTCTCGTTAATATTAGATATTTTGGCCAGGCAGCAGTAACAGAGATACTTCATGGAATAGATGTCGGACGAAGAATCATGAGCATTTTTCCCAGCCCATTAGGAGGTTAGTTAGTAATTCCGTCATCATAATAGTCAGTAGAGTTGTTTTCAGGTAATCTTAATTCCCTTCGTTCTCAAAAAAAAAACTGCAAAATTCCCAAAAGAGTAATGAGTTTTTCTTTGATTTCCTTCCCAAATGCTCAACCCCTAAGAATTGAAATAGAAAGATTATGAAAGCTCAAATATAAGAATTAAACATGTTTCAAATTTGTGAAATGAGAAATGTTAGTACCCGACTAGCATTTATCATGTATGCCCCCTTGCGATGGCAGTTTGTTCACACTGATTAACCTTCTTTTCCTATATGTGCAGATTTGATGATGACCAATTCATTGTAACAACAAGATATGCAAGCTTGTGCTGGATCTGTCATCATAGCAACAGTATCAGAATCACCAATTGGGTAATGATGTTTCTTCCCTTTTTTTCGTGTGACTTGCTAGATACGTTAAAGACACATGACTTGGGTATTACATGGGTACTTAAAATTCTCCCATTATTTAAAGATTAAAACTATCCTGCTTTCCCCTTTACAACTTTTCCTTATTTATTTACAAATTTTATTTTGATGACTAGTAGCCCTCTTGAAGTTTTAATTAGAGAAATTACCCATGTTCACCGAGTTACTATTTTTCTTGAGTGTGTGTGTTCACGAGGATTTCCCCCCTCAATCGTCCAAGAGTTCAAGTTGGTTCTCGAACATTCAGCTGTCAATTATTGAATCACGCCGTGAGAGCCGCCCCATCCATTGTTTTCACAAATTTCCCCCAGCCTCTTTGCCGGGCAGGCTTCCGTCGTGTTCGGATCTTTTGTAATAGTTTAGCAGCTTTGACCGAGTCTTTGTACGCTAACGTGTCCACAGAAAATGTCAATATTCGTGATCACTTGATCAACCATCTCGGTACCTCCAATTAGCATTTAATCATTTGATGTGGCTGCCGTTTTTGGATCGACAGGCGGTACTATTGCAGAAGACTTGGCACCTGACGACATCCCCGAATTTGACATTTGTTTTGAAAGATGACGTGGAATCGAGTGCTGAACGAAAAAGAAGGAATCGTTGCTTGAACGAAGATCTCGTCGCTATCATGGGTAAATGTTCATTTTTATTTCGAGTCGGAAATCTATTCTATCTTGGTTTTAGTTGTTGAAAACTAGTCACATTCGAAAAATAATGTCCAATTGTTTATTGCATAGTTAATTATGGTGTTGTGTTGCTGTTGGGCGTTGTATCGTTGATGTCGACCACGAGAGAAAATCTTACAAAAGGAAAGAGAAAGGGCAACAGAAGTAAATCGAGTGAGCATCTCCGACACGGCAACAGCTGCATTCTTCGTCGTATTATCAGGTCGCAATTACGGGTAAATATTCTGTATTTCTACGTGGAATTTTGTATCAATTTCTATTTCTTTCTATTAGATAATCTGTCCGTTATTTTTGAATATTTAATGTAGTCTGGTTAACTATGCTGTAAAATGCTATTGGTTGTTGTATCGTCGATGGCTGGCTGCACGGCTGGTGTACCGATGTCTCCTGGATGAGGCGGATACCAAATCGCAACACCGCCGCCTTACTACACAACAATATACGCAAAGACCAGTTACTACACCGAGGTTGCACAGTTTGGTTTACAGTTAAACCCCCAAGGATCCAGATTATTACACCACAACTTGTGCTGCTCTTCGAGCTACACCACCAAAGCGCTAGAGTACTACACCGAGGCACCTACTGAGACTACGCAACTACGTGTGCTGCCCCAACCTACGACACCGAGGCTCCAGCTTATTACACCACTAAAGCTGTCGAATACTACACAGGAACCCCCAAGTACGATAGAAATCAGTCGAGTGAGCTTCTCCGATACTTTTTCACGGCAGCCCCGAAGTTTAGAATAAACTTCGCTTCAAACAGTGGAACGGCAAAGAGTGAAGGTGAGCTCCTTATTACTGTAATTATGTGGAACATGTACTAATGACTTGTTTTTCTTCCTTGTCTGCTTTACGAACACGACGAATTCTACTGCAATCGCGTCGAATTGAATAGCAAAGGCGTAGCATTCGTTCGTGTACACCGCGTCGTTAAATTTGACATTGTCGTACCATCACCAACGACAAGTGACTATTGCCACAGGTAAACATTTTATTCCAAACGAAATTCGTTTTTAAAAGTCTCAATGATTATACCTTAATGAAATGTTGAATAAATTTGATAGTCTTCTTGCTCGATAGAATGAGTCTATTTAAACTGCTAGCAATTTATTTCTGTGAATTAGTTCTACGAATAGAATTAGTTCTAGGAATTCCTATAAAAATAGCCTTTATTTTCTTGTTAGGTGGTAAACAAAAATCTTTTCCAATCCCTGAGCGGTGCCCTTAAAAATGTCCACGATTACGTCACGCTGTCCCGCAACATCGATGGCGCTAACACATGCCGAGTCCTCTAAATGTTTAACCAATGGACAGTGTTAATGTGTTGCCCAAAACTTATGTTGAGGCTGCAATTTTGGAAGACGACGAGGTCGCATTGACCTTATACGATGGTCAAAAGGTAAACAATTATTTCAGTTCATGTTTTAGCGATTTCAATTAAAACCTAGAATTCATTTCAGCAGATTCAAACTATGTCGTCGCTGTTGTCGGTAGGGACGCAACAACGGATTTGGCTGTCGCTTCTGGTTTTGGAAATAGATTCAAATTTTGGTGGTTATCGAGTCAATACCGAGCTTGAAGCACGATCGAACGTCTGGCTGGTAAGAATCCTTGAACATTTTATTTCATATTAATTTCATTGCTTAAAACTTATTGTAACTTTTAGTGCTTAAAACTTGACCAACAATGACTGCTCTGATATTGTTGTTAGATAGTACATGAAGTTCTTGTTAAATTAGATTTTAATTATTGGGTTTGGACTTCATTTTTTATTAGGCTGGAGATGTTGCGTTCTTTCGTGATATAAAATTGGGTCGTCGTCGTATGGAATATCACCATGCTGTTGTATCAGGGCGATTGGTTGGAGAGAACAATACTGGTCACCATGTGCATTCTTCGTCGTAATATCAGTACGCAATCGGGTAAATATTCTGTTTCATGGAGTTTGTATTAATTATTTGTTTTTTATCTGTTGATGTACCATATTGAATATTGATGTTTAAATTGTTTACCGCATAGTTGATGATGGTGTTGTGCTGTTGCTGTTTGCCGTGTCGTTGGAGGCTGGGTCGATCACTGGTGTACCGATGTCTCCTGGGTATGGTGGATACCAAAGCACCACACCGCCGCCTTACTACACAACGACAACATTCGCAACAACCGGTTACTACACTGAGGCACAATTACTACACCACCAAGGCTCCAGAGTATTACACCGCAGCAAATGCTGCCCCTAGGCTCCCAAGTGCTACACCACCAAGTCACCGAAGTACTACACGTATGTTGCCCCAGCTTACTACACCGAGGTTCCCAAGTATTACCTAGTTCCTAGCTACTACACCGAGGCTCCATCTTATGACACCACCAAAGCGGCTAAATACTACACCGAGCCGCCCAAGTACTACACCAACAAGGCTCCAGAGTATTACACCACAACTTGTGCTTCCCCGAGCCACTACACCGAAGCCCCGAAGTATTACTCTGCCCCAAGCTACACAACTGCAACTGAGGCGGCCAAGTATTACGCAGCCCCGACTAACTAACAGTGGCTGTTCCTTCGTACTACGTTGAACCGGAATACTACACCGAGGCTCCAGTTTACTACACCACAACCTACGTTACACCTTCTACACACTACACCGAGGCCCATATGTACTACACTACTAAGGCACCTGAGTATGATAACACTACTTACGCTGCTCCGACCAACTACACCGAAGCTCCGAAGTATTACTCTATCCCGAGTTACTACACCATTAAGGCACCTGAATATTACACCACACCCTACGCTTCTCCCACCTATTACAGGGACTTTTCTAAATCCTAGAGTCGAATTTTGAATTTCAGTAATTATGTTCAGATTTTTCGGTCATATCTTAATAATTACTAGTCACTGGGAATTGGGGATCTTTCAAGAGAAATAATTTTTTTTTAACCTGGGTTATCATTTTGTACGACTTGTCTTGCCACCTAAAAGTCTTTAGACATTGCGACGTTTTCAGAATTTTGTTGGATCTTTCCTATTACGTATGTTGGAGGTGGCTATTTCTCTAGTCGCTCTGCATTCCGACATGTTCTAGTGTTTGGACGAACTTTATTTACAGGGCAAGATTCGAAAGAAACGTATTGTGGTGTTAACTAAAAAATTGCGATGTTAACAGTTATGTTTTTAACTTAAGTTGGGGTAAAAAAGGTGTTGTAGATCATGTTTGGTTTGTCACAGCAATTTATTTGAAAAATCTGAAGATGATCAGGCACAAAAATATACAAGTCAAATGCTAAACAATTTTTTATTACAAGTTTTGTGACATGTCAAACAAAAAACTTTAAAAGGAATTGCTTTATTGTCCCACCTCCACCCACAATTCCACCACATTTTACAATCACATACAGACACACATACACTTAAGTTAACCCGTTGGCTGCCACGCCATACAACCCGAGGTTGTTTTCGACCCGAGGTTGGACTTGCCATTGCTGACAAGTCCGTGCTGACAAGGGGGGGGACTAAGGTGGCTGTGCATTGCCTTATAACAGGCTTGCCTTGCGGCAAAGTTTGGGCTTGGCGACATTCCGACCTCGCGGCATGAAATCCACGAGGCCGACCAGCGCGGCCCGTGCAAAGGAGCTAGGGGAGAACAAAGGCGTGGCAGACAACGGGTTAACTAACACAAACGAACACACATTACAAACAACAAATGATGATCCGCGCTGACACTTTGGAGATACCGGCGACGTTATGGTGTCCATCTTCTCGAAATTTCCTCTGCATTACCTGAATAAAGAGACAACAATTCTTATTTACTGACATGCCAATGAAAGTTACATAATACAGAAAGAAACAATAATTAGGTTTTTTAGCTCAAAGATTTAAATATGCAATTTTTTAAGTTTAAATCAAGTTTGAAATGTTGAGAACTGTAAACAGAACAAAGTTCACTTGCTAGTCTTTAAAAAAAAATTCCGGAAGTACACCGGAAGTAACCACAGCGCCTCAACCATTGAGCTGTCGTCAAATTAAACCACATATTCGTGATCCCCATGAAATTTGGGGTCGATTAAGTGTGATTCAAACGAAATCCAAAATTTGGCCAAAATCGAGAATTTTCCTGAACTATAGTTCAGGAAAATTTTTGAAACCGGAAGTACGAATACGTAAAAAACAAAACATGAACTTCACCACTAATTTGACGAGGATCACGAATTTGTGGTTCTTTCGTACGTCAGATGAATATTTACTAAACTACAGACTGAAATGAGTAAACCGGAAGTAGAAATAAAAAATCAAATATCGAAAACCTAACAAGTGAGCTTTGTTGGGGGAATAGTTATCGTTAGTTATCACTAAATATTTCAACAAAATAACTGCCAATAACTGTTTAAAGAGATGTGCAAAGTAACTGAAACTGACTGTTTTGACAGCTACAAATTTGCAAAAAGCCATCTAGCGTTAGAAAAAAGAAACGTCATAGTAAAACTTTGTTTATGCGCAAGAAGGGCCTGATTTTGGAATTTTTACACAGACACAGAGTTTGACGCAACTAGATTATTAGTAGATAATCTACGAAAGTAAGTCAATTGTCCGGTACCTGGCCATAATCCCGTGGTGAGTAACTGCAGGTGTGTAACAGCAAAGGGTAGCGACCACGGAAGTGTTCCAACTCGTCGGTGAAGTAAGACAAGTTGTAGCAGCAAAAGCAGTGAAGCTAGATGAGTGTACATCGGGAAGATGAGGATGGAGCAAAACGTTGCTGGAAGTCCTTCCGTCATGGACAAAGGTCAGCACTGGCTTAAGAATCTATTGCATGCTCTGTAAAAAAAAATGTATTGCATTAATGAAAATATAACAGTTAATAAAGCATTTCAATCTTTACCTTAACTATACACTGAAAGTTTCATGATAAAAAACCGTAAAAATGGAAATCACAGCAACCAACAGCCTTACTCCTCAGGTTGAGGTAAATTTCCTGATGCTAAAGAAAGTGTCATGAAGTATTGCAGTAGCGTGGTGATATTGATGCTTACCTTTATCATATGGGTTAATGGTGATGAATTTAATAAGGCATTTGACGTGGTGTGATTGGTGTGGTAGCAGTAATGGGGAAATACCTTGTCTCCACACATTTTTTTTCCACGATACATAGGCTTCACACATGAGTTTTTGGCTTTTGACAGCATGAGGATGTAATGAATGGAAAGTGACTGAGCGCTTAAGTAAACTTGACTGCCATCATGGACTGACAGTATGCATCTAGAATTTGAAGAAAGAAGTCGGTATAATATCAATAGATAAGTATAAACTAGGTCAAGGTAAACCTACATAAGATACGAAGCTCAATTTAGTATATGAATCACGTGAATATAAGCATAAATTAGCAACAACTAGTTTCGCTCATTTCCCCTCTTTTCACGACGTAGGAACAACAAGGGCGACAGTAGCGACATCTAGTAATGAGTTTTGAATCCTAAGTTGGTTGCACAGTCACAGCTGGTCGCAGACATGACATTACACGTCGTTCGTTACTTTCATTAGTTACTTCAAATTTCAAAACAAATTGAAAAGTTAAAAAACGGAGATCGGATATTAAGTTAACTGTTTTTAAGTAATAGATCACACAATCTTTATCTAATGATTCTTACTGCATTCTTGACTTGTTTTCAGATAGTTCAGCTGTAGTTTTCATGTACCTACCTGGTGAAATAGGTGCTCGACAGCCTCGACTCGAGTGCTCGTGAAAATAGAAATAAAATGGCTAATCCAATAATGCAAGTCTGAAAGCTGTGTCTTCTGAATCTCAATGATCTCTGCTGCAAGGTTATTTTAAGAAAATTTATTTTATTAACTTTGTTCTTGAATGTTTCTAATGTTCCCGTTATCTTTTCCCTTTGAGTTTTTGTATATCTTCTAGATATGCCTTTTCCAGATCTAACTCTTTGCTGCTATCTGTTTTGCAGACAACAGTATTCAGCTACTCAAGATTTTGTGGTGATGTTGGTTGATCTGATCACCACTTACAGTTCTAATTTAGGACAATGTAGGATTGATAGATTTGAGGTATTGCTTTCTCTCACTACAATATCGTTGAAAAACTATATCTAAACATACTTTCCTTTCAGGAGAATCCCTCTCCGCTGTTATAGTTGTTTGGAAATCAACAAGAGATTGTTGGATTTGAAGATTGATAATTTGTGTAGATGTAGCTAAATGACTAGTGCATGCCCTTCTTTTCTGTGGCCTCGTTTCCCTAACTAACCATTAACCAACGCCGTTGGTCACTCACCCGCTGTAATAACCAGGAGGAGGTAGGGCTCTGGTCGAATGGGGATTGGGAAGGGTCATGATCTGAGGAAAACTTTAGTAAGGACATGGACTAGGAATTTTATTATGAAAACTGCACCATAGCAAAATTTGCCTTGCACCACTTTTTCTTCTTCGGTTACTCTTGTCATTTGTTGGGCTTTAGCCTAGTTAAAGTGTATCTTTCTTATATTGAATTGATTTTTCTTATATGTAATAGATTTTTATTAAATTAATTGAAAATTACATAACAATAAATTTTAAAAACAATGTTTTTACACAAATGTTTATATTTTGGCGATTAGTTTAAATTATTGTAACTTTAGAATTCGTTGAGTATTTGTATGATAATTGGCAGAAATACGGCCTTGTTAGATGATTATTCATTATACCTAAGTTTCAAACCGTAAGTTCACTTGACATAAATTGATTTATCACACTATGTGGCATTGATATTGAACAATCTGCTTGCTAGCGAACTTCGCTACTCTTCCAAATGTGTTGCTGTTATTTATATATCAATCTAGCCATGGTATAAGATCAAAATTGTTTCTCAAAAACCCTATATCTAGTAGATGAATACGATGATATTATTACCCAATACCCCGTTTCTGAACGATATATATGATCAAAATTATTACCCAAAAACCCAACAAATCTACAGTTTAGACGAAATTAATACTCCACCTAAACGCCACAATAACGTATGCAGCAATACCCATTTCATCGTCGAAATAATTAATAAATAAAAACTTCTGCAGTAAATTCAATGAGAAGGGAAGATAAGGAATATGAAGGATATTTGGTTATGAAGTAAGAACCAGGTAACTCTGGGTATGCATAGGTGGTAACATCAAATGAAGTTAAATACATTGGGATTGGTCGATAAATTCACACAATTCCTTTGCGGAAATTATGAACATTTCATATCATCAAATATACATTTGAAAATTTATAAATTTATGTTCTGATGTATCTTCATGGCAGGAAGCCGGGAACACATTCGGCACTGGCACTGGCACCTATCCGCTTCTCAGATTCATTAAGTTACAAACCTGCAATAAAATACAGAAGATAAAAAAAAATATTACACAATACAAATGAATTGAAACTTAGTTGTTATCCTGTAAGAGATCAATAATTAAAATAACAATATATTTAAAAACCATACTGCCCTATAAACCTCTACATATATAATATATTCCCTATAACCATACCACCCCTAAACTCTAGTATCTAACTTGGATTGATTTCATATAAAAAACGGATTAAATAATAAAAATAGATAACTCAATGAAATGAAATAAGCTTCTTCTGACAATAAACAAAATTGGACGTAGATGGAGAGCAGGGAAAACTAAGTAGTTGCTCAATGGGTAGAAAGGGTCTCGGGTAAGATTGAAGCACGATGTATTAGAAGCCTATTACATCGTGATTGAAGCAAGCAGTAATACCCAACACTAAAGATATTTCTAGTTTTCTATTCTATTGATCATATTTAGTTGTTTACCATAGATTTTCCTTTTGCAAGCATGAAATCATGTAGTTTTCTCATTGATGATCATCAAGTCCATGTCAACCACATGGTGGTGACTTATGGTGAGACTGACTCAACGTGGAAGGCAAGTCTAAAGAGCAGTAAAGAGAGCATTAAAATACACAGTGTTGATTGCGAGCCCGAAGGGCGAAGCTAATAATCGCATACGCAGAAAAAAAAAAGCCATGTCACTTTGTCTGTATGTATGTATGTATGTATGTAACGCTCCATAGCTCGGGCTTTTTACGACACATTTCAGACTTTTTGGTCTTAAAAATTAGACAAAAAATATGCGGTGCGACCAGAACAAAAATAATTTCATTTACTTAATTAGTTCTCCTGTAATTAATGAAAAACTGTTAAAATAATTGCTTAACGACTAGTGACATCTGGCGGTGGCGACTACAACTTTTTCACTTAATGACTGGTGACATCTTGCGGTGGCGACTACAACTTTTTCACCTTAGGTTTAAATTCCACTTTACATTCTTAACGTGCTTGTCATTTACTTAACGTGTTAAGTTTAAAATAAATTCTTTCTTGTCTAATATTTTTAATTGAAATATATTCGTTATGGATGGTTAAACATGATTAAAAACCACCAGATGTCCATAGCATCGCCGTGATGACGCAATCATTGGTGTCCCAACCATGACGCAACAACCAGATTTGCATTTATGTTTTGTAGTTATTTGACTAAACGATGGTTATTTTTTAAATTCAATTATTGAACTTTATGTGTAAAAATAGGAACATATGAGTTGAGCAAACTAAACGTTAATAACTTGCAAGAATATTGAACTGTGACAGAAAAATCCTGTTTTAAGACAAAAAAGTCTGAAGAAAAGTGTGAATAACAGATTCACAACAGATTTCAGACTTTTTTGTCTTAAAAATTATACAAAAAATATGCGGTGCTGCCAGAACAAGAATAATTTTATTTACTTTGATAATGGATTGAATTAAAAGACGAAAAATAGATTTTTGGTTATGACGCTGGCATGATAATGAAGAGGGTCATGGTTCAAGTCTAATTATAGATTTACTTTTTTTTAGAATAAAAATATTGTTTTGACCCATGCCCTTTGACTCAGACAAAACAAAATATCGCGATAGAATTTTTTTCCAGAAAATTTCAGAGAAAAAACAGAATTTACAGAAAAATTCTGAAAAATTAGGATGGCATTTAGCAAAAAATCCGACTTAACAATAGGCCCTGAATTTTTATTTAAGACAGTTTTCAACTGGCTTACGATTATCCCTTCGCGGCGAGCTGATAAGCTTGCTTTTCTATCTTAATCGCATACGCAGAAAAAAAAAAGCCATGTCACTTTGTCTGTATGTATGTATGTATGTATGTAACGCTCCATAGCTCGGGCGTTTTACGATACATTTTTGACTTTTTGGTCTTAAAAATTAGACAAAAAATATGCGGTGCGACCAGAACAAAAATAATTTCATTTACTTAATTAGTTCTCCCGTAATTAATGAAAAACTGCTAAAATAACAGCTTAATGACTAGTGACATCTGGCGGTGGCGACTACAACTTTCTTACTTTAGGTCAAAATAAATCACCACCAGATGTCCATAGCATCGCCGTGATGACGCAATCTGTGATGTCCCGACCATGACGCAATAACCAGATTTGCATTTATGTTTTGCAGTAATTAAACTAAAGGGTGGTTATTTTTAAATTTCAATCACTGAATTTATGTGTAAAAATAGGAAAGCCGTGATGACGCAATAATTGATGACCCAACCTTGACGCAACAACCAGATTTGCATTTATGTTTTGTAGTTATTTGACTAAAAGATCGTTATTTTTAAATTCAATTATTGAACTTTATGTGTAAAAATTGGAAAATATGAGTTGATCAAAGCAAACGTAAATAACTTGCAAGGATATTGAACTGTGTCAGAAAAATTCCGTTTTAAGACCAAAAAGTCTGTGAAGAAAAGTGTGAATTGTGAATAAGTCCGACCTAACAATAGGCCCTGAATTTTTTATTTAAGACAGTTTTCAACTGGCTTACGACTATCCCTTCGCGGCGAGCTGATAAGCTTGCTTTTCTATCTTATGTAAATAAAGAACTGAAATTACTTTTACAGTAAAGATGATAGATACCGAAAGTTAATTTAATCCGACGTGATGTGGGTTGTCGACTACTCCTTCACTAAAGGCACGACAAGTCGTACAGTATCGCCAAGAACAATAACTGAATCTGAATGACAGATAGAGACTGCCCGACTGCGATACGACAACGAATGGCAAGAGCCAACATGTCTGGACACATCAAATCAGTTGACTTTTCGCCATCTGGTGGTGGTTGACTAATGTATTAAGCTATAAACGTCACCGTCTATTACGCAACAGAAAGCAAATGATTCAACGCAAATAAAAAAAGTCTACTAGTAAAACATTGCAGAAAGACGAGTCTTTTCCTAAAGAGCTGGAAGCTTTCATCAATGAGCTGGAAACCTACTGCCGTACTGCGGGCGCTCTGGTCGAACTACAGTTAACCATTAGGCTACAAAATTAAGGTAAAATGAAAATAAAAATCCCTGTAACAAGATTACCTATATTCCTGACACTCTTGGCAATTGCAAAGTCACAGCCTTTGCTGAAACATTCTTACAAAAACGTTTGCTTTTGATACGCTAGCAAACAAATTCGCTCCATAATCTTCATTCCTCTGACATTATTTGAAGTTTACAATTAACCTGAGGTATTTGAATTTGCACGTCATCATAAAACGTTTTTCCCAGTGGTAAAACAAAAAGATTGAAGCTCGTTTTAGCAAACCTGAATTCTGCCCACTAATCCAGCTTGTTCCAATAAATATGAAATCTTTAAAATCACTAACGATGACTAACCTCTTGGTGACTGGCACGGGAGTGGCGATGGAATTTCCTCCCCTTTCTTGTCGATCCTTGGCAGGTAACCTTGTTCCATTCCCGTGGGTCCAACCTGAAAAATAAATCAGACAATGGAACTTTATTACCATAACAGGATGGAATTTCAATAGGGTGAAAAATTTCGTTTGATCGTCGATCGATGTTTGCTATCCATGCTATCCTTAAAGCATATCTCGTAACAAATAAATGTAATCAAGGGGTTAGAGAATAAACAAATGAATATTACACTTGTTATCAACTTCAACTTTACCAGAATTTTACCTTTTTTGATGAGTTGATTTAACTGTCATGGTGGATTTGAACACCCTGATCTTTCTCCGGGGAAATAACAGAGGTGTATCTAGATGACTTACACCCATTATTGAACCTCCCCTTTGTAAAGTTCCATTTCTTGTTAAGCCAATCTCTTTAAATGAACCTGTAAGAAAAATAAACTGAGAACTTTATTACTTAACACTAAAATTTAAGAAGTTTAACATATGATATGTATGTGACTTACTGGAGGTCCAGCACAAGCAAAACTGTGCTGTTACGTTGGCTGGCCCAGCCTCAAATCTGCTGCACAGAGGAAAAGGTTACATTAAAGTGCAAACAAACTGTCATGCATTGACAAGGGTATAAATAATACTAGCAGGAAGTAACAATCCACAAAATTGTAACAAGTTAAGCTCTTCTATTTAAGCTTCCATAGTTATCCCATTTCTATTGAGTATTTACCTGCCATGGGCTAGAGAAGAGCACTGGCCAAAGTTGAAATAACGATGACCACATTTAGGTTATTTTATTTCCGTGCATCCACATTCAAAAAAGTGCTCGTTCCGTTTTCTTTGAAATCTTATAATTTCGATTATTCTCCTTTCGAAACTTTTATCATGCTTGTATGATGAAAGAAATTGAGGATGAAATGAAATTTGTAAACGAAAACTAAAGCAGACTAAAAATTCCATTCTTCTTAGTTGGTGAACTTACCGCTGTGGGCGCCCTATCCCAGACCGGGATTCCGAAAACCTTCAATTCAAAATGCAATTAAAAGATTAAAATAAATTGCAATACATTTTAAACTAATTGAAAAATGTGCGTTATTCCTTGAAATATGATCACAATTCAGTACGAAAGTTAAAAAGCATTAACGTAATTAGAAATCTGATTAAAACAAGAGGAAATGGACGGATGCAAATTGGGATTACCCTGGCAAGTCTATATAGGCAACCCCTAACGGCATTTGACTACATAGCAGTTTTCAATTGCAAACACCCAATTTACCCGAGGTGAAAATGATCGACATTTTAGCAGTCACTATATTGGCTTTTCTTTTTGCTTATGTCTGCTGGGACATAGGCAGGGATGGTATCTTCATGGATTTATTCAGTCGAAAGACCGATATACAAACTCGGCTTTCGGCTGTTAACCAGATTAAGACTGAACCCGACGTTTCTTGCGCAACCAAACTTGCAATGGACAAAGGTGTTTCGACTCCCAGCGGAGATGACTTGAACCAACAAATTGGTCTTCCTTTGATGGCGAAAGACGATGATCAAAGCCTGACTGTATTGGAAAAAGAACGCTTGGAAAATGAGTTGAGTCTAGTTCAATCCAAACTGACAGACTCCTCATCAAAGTTGCAAATATTTCAGAACGTACACGACGAGTTGGCAACTACCAAAATCGAACTGGAAGAAAATAAAAGTCTTATTACTCTCTAAGAAACGCTGTGTTGAAAAAGGGAAACATGACCATGCTTTGAAAATATTCTAAATTCTATGTTTTCAAAACGGAAACACAAAGTTTAAAAAAAGGAGTAAATTTCTTTTTCTCATTTTTACCTTCGCGCCACTTTTGACATTAAACCTAATAAACGCCCCTCATTAAACGACACATGATTTAACTAAACATTGCGTTAAGAAAAGGTAAACATGTTAACTTTTTGCATCTCTTTGGCGGGATGTAAAAAACAGAAGGTAGAATAATTATTCAACATACTTAATAAAAGGTCCATGCCACTTATTTGATATGGCTGCGATGGGTATTGAACTCGGGACTCCCGGGTCCCAGTTCGATGCTGATCCACTGTGCCATTCTAGATATATTTAGAATCTTTCACAATCATGGCATATTAGACGATGGGCGTTGGGACCTTTGAAAATTTTTCCGAATATCCAAACATCACTTCCAATTCGCTTCGTAGCACCCATCACACGCACCACACAAATGAATTAAAAAACATTATGTGAGCCATTTGGCGACACACTCGATGCATAGATATGCTTAGTCAACTATATCGACGGACAAACTAGATGTATAGGCCATTTCACGCACCGTGCCTATGCACGTTACGTATGTTTAGGCAATACGCATACATATAGCATACGAAAGAAACAGTACCTAATGAAAAGCTTTTTTTACACTAATTGTATTAAAGTATGTTGACTGATAGTACTTTTGGGACTTAAAGTACTTAATCTCTTGAATCGTACTTATTTGAAAAAGTTGTTTATGGCTTTCTTGAAACTATGTTTGGAATTGTCCCCTCAATGAATTTTTTTATCTAATAAAATGAATATATAGAGGATGCAGAGGATTAGATTTTTACCAAATTAAGTATAAATGCATTAGCTGCAAATTAAGGTATTCAACTTTAAAGTTAATTCATTTATTTATGTAAATAAAATTTTGTAAGAATTTCGAGAAATATGCAAATAAGGGGAGGGATAACAAGGCCATGGCTTCCAGCATAGCCTGGGGTTCTTTCGGGGCGGTTAGGTTAAAAACAAAAAGAAAACAAATGTGTTTGGTTGGGGGGAATCATTTTTGTTTCGAAAAAAATTTCTAAACATCGTGTGTCGGAGGAGGTGACAAACAAGTCATGTTTAGATATAGCAAAACATTAGTTTCCTTTTAGAACACAGCGTTTCTTAGAGAGTACTGACATTACAGAGAAAAATCTTCGCTTGACAAATGATGACTCGCGGTTAAGGCGAAAAATTGAAGACCGGGATAGAATTATCGAATCCAGTGCGATTGATCAAAACCTGATTGTATTGGAAAACGAACGTTTGAAGAATGAGTTGAGTTTGCTTCAATCCGAATTGACAGACTCCTCATCAAAGCTGCAAATGTTTCAGAACGTACACGACGAGTTGGCAACTACCAAAAGCGAACTGGAATATAGCAAACGTGTAATAACTGAAATCAGCGAGTTAAATCTCCGCTTAACATATGAGGAATTGGAAAAAGAACGCTTGGAGAATGAGTTGATTCTAGTTCAATCCCAACTGACAGATTTCCATTCTCAGGTGCGACAATTCCACATCGAGTTGGAACCTATCATATGCGAACTAGAGGAAAAGAAACGTGTCATTACTGACATTACAAAGAAAAATCTCCGCTTGACAAATCAGGATTCGCGTCTGAGGCGAGAAATAGAAGACAGGAATAGACTGATCGCATTCAGTCAGGCGGAAGTGGAAAAACTACGAGTATCCCTTAACAACCATACCGACACAATCGAGCAACTACTGGATCATATTCTGAGTAGTCAAACCCCGAAGAATGACGAGGAAGTAAGAATTGAAGTCGAAAAACCCAATGAGATCCCGGCGGCGATAGAACAAGTTAAAACTCTCCAAAACAACCCAGAGAGTCTCAAGTTTCAAACGCTGGAAGCTATTCTCACCATCGAGAATTTATCTGACGAAATTATGGTCGAGAATCAGGAACTGGATGAAGCACCAGGAGAGCCAGTTTCTGAACCCATAAACATTCCGGTTGAAGAACATCCATCCAACCAACAACTTGGAATGGAAAAGAAACAGCCAAAGAGTCTGTCGGAGAGTATGGCCGAGACCATTGTCGACACCGGAAATGTGACTAACAAAGATCCGGTGGGTGAAACCGAACTACTTGAAATTGCGGAAGAGTCGATTATACCTGAGGAAAGTGAAGAAGTTGAGGAACAACCACCAGCAGAGGCTCAATCAAAGAGCACTGATAATCAATTCTGTCATAAGCCTGAAGATCCACAGGTAGAGCCCCAAATTACCGAACAATCTGAACTTTTAAATAATCGGGCAATGGATGAGAGACCGGAAGAACCCAGCACAGAGATCGTTCATAAACCCAAGGACACTCCGGCTCAAGTACCTCTGTCTAGCGCACATGAACTTGAAAAGGACGAAAAAAGGGCGGAACCGAAGAGTCTGAACGAGAATTGGCATCAGACGATTGACGATACCAGAAATGTGACTAACGAAGATCCAGTGCTGGGTGAAAATGAACAACTTGAAATCGCCGAAGACACGATTATACCTGAGGAAAGTGAACAAGTTAAGGAACAGATATCAAAGGCTCAGTCCAAGAGCACTGATAATCAATTCCGTCCTAAGGCTAGAGATCCACAGGTACAGCCCCAAATTCCCGAAAAATCTGAATTGATCAAAAAGATTGACATTCAACCCCGCCAAGTACCAAAAGACCCACACGCATTGCCCCCAATAGCCGAAAAATCTCAACTTCTACAAAATCGGGCAATGGATGAGAAACCGAAAGCAGAACCACAGCCGCTACCTGATTGCAAGGAAGGAAATCAGAGAACCGGGAAATTCAAAATCAGAGTTCGGAGGGGAGTAAACTTTCCGGAAGCCAAGGCTTCTGACAACTATTACGTTTCGGTTTCCATCATGTGGGCCGAGGATGGGCAAGGCAAGGCTCACGTTAAGGACAAGAAAATCAGCAAATCCAAAACGGTCGTCGGCATCCAGCCGGAGTGGAACGAAGATTTTACCATCGAGACTCCAGATCCCGAATGGTGTCTAATGACAATCAAACTGAAAAAGTCATCGAAATTGGGTTTGAAGAAGTCCACGGTTGGATCCGTTGTAGATTACGCCTCCGCATTGAGAGTCAATCGAGTCAATAGGCTGCAACTATTTAAAAAAAGTTGCGATCCAGTGGGCGACGCCTATCTTGAGTTGGAGATAAAATACCTGCCGGAAGTCATTCCACGTTCAGAACCCAAGGGCACTCCGGCTAAAGTACCCCCGTCTAACAACAAGAAGAATGACAATCAGCCCCTCCATAAACCAAAAGACCCACACGCATTGCCACCAAATCCCGAAAAATCGCAACTTCCACTGAAACGCGCGATGGATGAGAAACCGAAAGCTCCAGCAGAGTCGCTACCTGATTGCAAGGAAGGAAATCAGACACCCAAGGATTTGAAAATCAGAGTTCAGAGGGGAGTAAATCTGCCGGAAGCCAAGGATTCTGACCAATATTACGTTTCCATGCAGGTCCAGGAAGGGAGCGACACGATCCGCCAACAGGACAAGAAAGTCGGCAAATCTAAAACGATCCGCGGCAGCCAGCCCGAGTGGAACAAAGATTTTACCATCAAGACTACAAATCCGGAAGAGTGTCAAATGACCATAAAAGTAAAAAAGTCGGCGAAATTGGGTTTGAAGGAGTCCACGGTGGGATTCGTTAAACTTGACGTGTCCAGCTTGAACGACGGCCTCAATAAGCTGCAACTCTACGACAAGTCTAACAATCCAGTGGGCAAAGCTTGTCTTGAGGTGGAGATTACCAGTTCGGCCAAAGTCTAAAGGCAATACGCTCATAAGGAAGGAGGTTGGATGTTAGGAGAAGAGGAGGCCTGGCTAAAGTGTAAAGGAAGTTGAGATCGAGAGTGAAATGGAACTGAGAGAAAAGAGTGTTGAGGATCCGAGAGATGACGCGACGGCTAGGAAGGTGAAAACCGGAAGCAGTCAGGACAGGACCGGAAGAGAAAATTAAACCCGATTATTCTTTCTTTCTTATTCTTTTTCTTCCCCTTAATTCTTTATCTTTATCTTTTGTTTCTTATTTTTATCTTTTTCGTCATCTTCTTCCTTCACAATTGGGTGGAATATTGGAAGTTTCATCCGACCAAACTTTAATTCGACACCGATTTGATGTACCTTCGGCATAAGGCAACTGCATTTCGACTGGTGCGAAAATACGTCAACACAGTGTAGCAAAAGTACTTGGACAATTAGTTTTTAAGATTAGGTTAAGTTAGTTAAGGTAATTTTAAGTTAGGTTAGGTCGAAGTATTTATACGCTACATCTGTTGTCGAAATATTTTCAGACCATTGTGGAAATGCAGTTGCTTTGTTTGTTGAAGGTGCGTCGAATAGTTGTCGAATTATTAAGTTTGGTTGGGTGAACGTGTCAGTATTCCAACCCAATTTCTTTTCTATTTTTCACCTTCTTTCTTTCTAGCTTTCAAACTTGATAAATTTTACCAATTTAAACCCCCACTCTCCATTACCTTTCCTTCTATCCTTTAAACCTCCACCCCGAATTTAGAAAACTCCTCAAAGTCCATCCAAATTCCTTTGACTCGCTCCTATTGTTCCCCGAGACCTAGCTGACAATGTGCTTCAAATTTCAAATAAAAATATGAAAACAAACAAAAAAAAACTTCACCGATACTTTGAATAACAATTCAGAATTAAAAATAAACATATAACAAAGCAAACAAATTACTTTTGGTTTTCCTTGTTAGGGACATAACATCTCATGTTCATCAGCGTAAGAAAACAGGTGGCTGTCAAGGCAACTGTTTAGCCCAGCACGGTGAGCGTTATTGTAAGTCACACGGTTTTGAGCTGTCAAATTGTTGAGTCGTGCGAGCGATAAGATTAGATAACAAAGTTGACTCATCAGTCACTCGAATAATTTTCCCAAATTAAAATGGTAGCAGTTACGAGAATTCAGTCGATTAGGCCTCATGTCTCATTAGCTATTTTAAAAAGATGAATTATTCTGATGAATAAATGAGATGAACTCTGGTGGAATAAACGAAGCATGACTAACCCACATAGAAATTCTTTCGTTTTTTCCGACAGTACCGCTGAATAACTTTTAAATTAAAAAAATCTTGGACCCCAGAAAAAGTAACAAGTTTTCTCGGCAGTATGGCTAAAAGAAAAGCACAAGTCTAAATCAAATGTGAATGATTCATCAAGTCAAAAAGCCTAAAAACAAACACGATGGTCAATCACAAACTTAAAAGAAAAAGAGCATCATCTGCGTATCAGCTGGGCTTCAGTCATCGATCGATTCGACCATCGCCAACGAATTCCAAACTGAGTTGCGCCATATTTTATAGTGGCAAATGAATTGAAATGATTTCATACCTTGCATTAATTGGATATCAGCGATCGTCATCGAAACAGCCGGATACGCTGGATTGGGCGCTGATCCAACTCGCCTGTATTTTCAGTTGCGTCCATTCCGGGCTGGCCTTGGTTTTCTGCATTCGCATTCGGATGTCGTTGGAGGTGATGAAACGGCCGTCGACGCAGTTCGTCCACAGTGGACGTCATGACAGCGATCTTGGGCGGATCCAACTCTGAGAAAATTCAGTTTCACGTGATCACATTAATGGGGATTCATTCAATTCACTACACGAACTACTACACTTTGATATCATCTACGTTTTACTCTGCTGAGAAACTGACAAGGTGGAAGGTGGGCGACAACGCCCAACAAAAGAAAGATTCGATTTGGTCTCAACTGCTATTAGAAAAGGAGGATATGATTGATAGGAAGTGGCCATTATGGTCTGATTTACTAACCACTACATCTTCCAGAGAAAACGAGGAGGTGCCGGTGTGGCTCAAGTTCAAATATTTTCACGGAGATTTAAACTGCTGAAATGGCATAAGCACAGGGGTCTGTAGCCAATTGATATCCCTAACCCACCTCAGTCCACAGAAACATATTTTAAAATTTAAAATATGTGAATAATTGAATATCAGTACCAGAGAAAACAAGTATTGAAATTCATTGATTCTTATCTACTCTTGGGAATGAAAATATGGTGGGATAGAGGAGAAGAACGAAAAGAACACTAATGCATTTTTACATTTTACGGATGAGAGAAAACTGTCTCAGATACTTATTAAAATTTTCCTATATGGTATGGCCACTTGAAAAAATACCGCCAAATGTCTAAGCAAAACCTCCCACTATATCGAAAAATGAACAAAATGCTCTTTGGTTTAAGAGATGCCTGAACGCCTAGACTCTGAAAAGTATCTGTATCTGACTCTACCTTAATATGAACAGAAATTTGGAAGAAAAATTGTTTGGAAATAACTGAATTACCTTGGATTTTGGAAGACACCATCAGCCATAACAAGCAGCTAGATTCCACAAGTTGATTGGAAAACAAAACTGAAATACAAAGTGATACAGATTAAACTCTAGGATTCTCTCATGAAAAACGACATAGATTGTAACAACATAAAGTTTAAAAATAAAAATTTTTCTCTTTCATTACATTAACAAATCTTGTTTCTAATATTTCTCATTTACTAAATTCACAGCTTGATTCCAAATCCAAAGTGCCGAAGTTTCAGGCTGTAGAAGTCGGCCATGATGGAATTTTAACGGAGGGGATAGGAAAATGGTTTCGGCAACCTTTACATATAGTTCCTCACAAGTCACAACCAAGTCCAAGGCTGACCAAGGGACGGAGAGTCTAATTCTCTAGCTATAAGCTATCTCATGATAACACAAATTAATGAATGGGTAATGGTAAGACAAATTGAAAATTGTAAGGCAGAAACCGAAGAACGCATTCATTTATAGGAAGAGACTTCAGAGTCCAGACAAGAACACCCAACGGCCAACACGAAATGAAATTCGTATGAAAAATCACAGATAACAATTTCGACGAAAATTTTTTAGTAATCCAATAAATAAATAAATAAAAATAAAAATGAGCTCAATAAACACTTCAGTCTCGGGATAGTCGCGATCCGTCTCCCAACTTCTCGCTTTCTCCACTATTTATAAATGACGTATGGACAAGCCATAGCAACCATTTAAAGCTTTAGTGTTTGTGCTACGAGGCAACCATTTAAAGCTTTAGTGTTTGTGCTACCAGACTGTAATACGATATAGAAATTTGGCCTATTTATCTTTGTCAAATTTTTCTTCAAATACTACACATCTTTCTATAAATGAAATTAAACAATCATTTTGATATACAACATTCGATATTCGAAAGGGAAAATTACGAAAGAATTTAAAAAAATATATCATTAAGAAAATTTCATCACAAGTGGACTTATGCCACATTGTAATCGATGCTTAAAATTTTAATGCCGGTTCAGTCGATCAGTCATGCCCGGTTATTTTGTGAAGCTTCTAACAATTTTCTCGATTATAGATGTGATCAAACCCCTAGTCAGTTGGGTCTCACCACTCTCACGCACTTGTAAAATTCTGCCAATTGTATCGAATTAAAACAAAAATTTGGAATTGAAGTTGAATTAAATGAAGGAAAATTTTACATTTGATAGATGCGACCATGATGTACTCGTTACTCGGCATCAGTCAGTGCGTGGGCGTGAAGTGGCGAGCATCCAGGGCACCAGGCCAACAGCTGATAAGGCGGCCATTAGAATGACAAACAGACACCAGTGATAAGCTGTTCCTTTTTTTCAATCTACGAAAAAAACACTTTCATTCCCACTACCATTGCCATGGGAATTCGTTTGGTGACGCCAAGTCTCCTCCGGCGATCCGGCTGCTTCCGCCATCATCCGATGCTGCTGACAGAAGCGAATTGCTGTTGGCCACTCGGCACTCTTCAAACAACCGAGAAGAAGTGTTGTTGGTCCAGGACGCTGCTGCTGCTACTTATGCGGTGACTCTACAAATCAAATTCTTATTTTATAGACCTACCTGCCTGCGCTAGGATTGGATTATTTACATGCAGTCAAGGGGCTATTTAATCTTAACCACCGTGGAAATAACGTGCAACGTAAAGTATTATATTGCTCTAGATTTGTTAATCTTTTAACCAAAATGCCGCCTCGATTGGTCGTTGACAATTGTGAAACCGAATCTTTCGGCTGTTTTACTCACGTTAAGTCTTTCTTTTTACTCACGTCTTTTACGGCTCGCTCTTATCTCCCTGGTTTTATTTCCTGACCTTGTTTGAAATTAAGAAACACTTTCAAGAAATTAAGAAACACTTAAAAAACAAACTAAACTTTACTGCATATAACTGGCACCCATAAATTTCATGGCGACACGACATGAGCAAGATCAAAATTTTAAAAAAATTGCCAACTAATCAAGCACCCTCTAAGGGTTTTGTCCTTTCTGTGAATATTCAGGTTGATGATTGAGGTTGAAAACAAATAACATTTACGAACGATAGAACGGAAATAAATGTTACTTCTTCTACTACATTAACACCTCTTTTTATTATTTACAAAATGTCTCGACTGGATTCGAACACGGGTATGTATAAAATTAAAATCACCCTGCATGTACCTAACTGACAAACTAATCCATTAAGATAGAAAAGCAAGCTTATCAGCTCGCCGCGAAGGGATAGTCGTAAGCCAGTTGAAAACTGTCTTAAATGACAAATTCAGGGCCTATGATTAAGTCGGACTTATTCACAATTCACACTTTCCTTCACAGACTTTTTGGTCTTAAAACGGGATTTTTCCGTCACAGTTCAATATCCTTGCAAGTCATTTACGTTTAGTTTGCTCAACTCATATTTTCCTATTTTAACAAATAAAGTTCAATAATTGAATTTAAAAATAACCATCTTTTAGTTTAAAAACTGCAAAACTTAAATACAAATCTCGTTATTGCGTCATGGTTGGGTCATCAAAGATTGCGCCATCACGGCGATGCTATGGACAGCTGGTGGGGATTTATTTGGGCGGCATATATTCGTAATATTATTTTATTCATGTTTTACCATACATTACGAATATATTTCAACAAAAAATATTCGACGAAAAGGATTAATTTTAAACTTAACACGTTTAGTAAATGACAAGCTTACACATGTAGTGGAAACTGAAATTTAAACCTAAGGTGAAAAAGTTGTAGTCGCCACCGTCAGATGTCACTAGTCGTTAAACGATTATTTTAGCAGTTTTTCATTAATTACGGGAGAACTAATTAAGTAAATGAAATTATTTTTTTTCTGGTCGCACCGCATATTTTTTGTCTAATTTTTAAGACCAAAAAGTCTAAAATCTGTCGTAAAACGCCCGAGTTATGGAGCGGGACATACATACAGACAAAGTGACATGGCTTTTTTTTTTCTGCGTATGCGATTAAGATAGAAAAGCAAGCTTATCAGCTCGCCGCGAAGGGATAATCGTAAGCCAGTTGAAAACTGTCTTAAATAAAAATTCAGGGCCTATTGTTAAGTCGGATTTTTTGCTAAATGCCATCCTAATTTTTCAGAATTTTTCTGTAAATTCTGTTTTTTCTCTGAAATTTTCTGGAAAAAAATTCTATCGCGATATTTTGTTTTGTCTGAGTCAAAGGGCATGGGTCAAAACAATATTTTTATTCTAAAAAAAAGTAAATCTATAATTAGACTTGAACCATGGCCCTCTTCATTATCATGCCAGCGTCATAACCAAAAATCTATTTTTCGTCTTTTAATTCAATCCATTATCAAAGTAAATAAAATTATTCTTGTTCTGGCAGCACCGCATATTTTTTGTATAATTTTTAAGACAAAAAAGTCTGAAATCTGTTGTGAATCTGTTATTCACACTTTTCTTCAGACTTTTTTGTCTTAAAACAGGATTTTTCTGTCACAGTTCAATATTCTTGCAAGTTATTAACGTTTAGTTTGCTCAACTCATATGTTCCTATTTTTACACATAAAGTTCAATAATTGAATTTAAAAAATAACCATCGTTTAGTCAAATAACTACAAAACATAAATGCAAATCTGGTTGTTGCGTCATGGTTGGGACACCAATGATTGCGTCATCACGGCGATGCTATGGACATCTGGTGGTTTTTAATCATGTTTAACCATCCATAACGAATATATTTCAATTAAAAATATTAGACAAGAAAGAATTTATTTTAAACTTAACACGTTAAGTAAATGACAAGCACGTTAAGAATGTAAAGTGGAATTTAAACCTAAGGTGAAAAAGTTGTAGTCGCCACCGCAAGATGTCACCAGTCATTAAGTGAAAAAGTTGTAGTCGCCACCGCCAGATGTCACTAGTCGTTAAGCAATTATTTTAACAGTTTTTCATTAATTACAGGAGAACTAATTAAGTAAATGAAATTATTTTTGTTCTGGTCGCACCGCATATTTTTTGTCTAATTTTTAAGACCAAAAAGTCTGAAATGTGTCGTAAAAAGCCCGAGCTATGGAGCGTTACATACATACATACATACATACAGACAAAGTGACATGGCTTTTTTTTTTCTGCGTATGCGATTATTAGCTTCGCCCTTCGGGCTCGCAATTATCCTAACAAAATCGAACTCGTAACTATTTACGTACTCACACATCTACATCTATTAATACTGAGAACTATAGCAATTTACACTTACCAATTTCCATGGAATAACTACAAGAAATCCCGGCTGCGACTGGATTTGTTCAACTGGATTTGACGGGGGCAAACTAGGACCACTCTGATAAAAAGAATCAATCTCCTGTAGAAACCCAACACAATGAATAATTTACGCCAGAAATAAAAATAAAATCAAAGGAATTTTACCCGGTGGGATATCCGCTGACCTTTTCCGGAAACGATAAAGCGTCAAAGTTTCGGTTCATCGCAGTCCAATGCGAGGCAACACTTGGCCATAAATAAGACACGCACGAAGGAATCTACGTCTTGTTAATGAAAGCAAAGATGGAATAAAAGCAGGCGACGGATGACATTTATGACAAATAAATTCACGACAATTAAAACAAAAAAAAAATTGAGAAAGGAACCTTTTACCGATTGTCGGAACCGATCGCTGTCCAGCAGATTAACTGAAGAAGGCAGTGGATGGGTTCAAATGTCAAATGGTGAGTGGATCTAATTTGAAACGCAACTGGATATTCTTTGCTGGATACCCAAATGACACGGAGCTCCAAATCTGTCCACCTTCAAAGTACAAACAAAATTTTAAAAGGAAATTTGAAATTTTTATTTTAAGCTGTTTTCAAGTTTCGATAGGCAGGAGCATTTGAAGCCACCAATTTCCATGGAATGCTGCAAACAACTGCTGTTCAAATGGATGGAGCTGCTGATCCCTGCAACATAGGCTTGAGATTGGAATTCTTGTTATTTTGGACAAATTGCACGTCTGTGCCAGTTCGACTAACAGACTATGCAGCTGACACTGAACATTTAAATTTACTTCATTAGGTACTTTTTCTTTAATGCTTGATTCTTGATACGCAGAGACAAATTCAGCAATCATACTGTACTTGAAGTGCTTAAACTTTTTGTTGTGGCATTATTGAGCTAAACGATTGGGTGACTGGTTAAATCCGATGAAAACACACAGAACAAAATCATCTTGTACCACTCAATTTCTCAGCACGGAGATTGCATATACCAGCCATACAATACAGGCCTCACTTTTGACACCAACATCTGGGTTGATATTAAAACATTTCCTTGGCTTGGCTTCTTTGTTTCGCCCATGTGTGCAGGGAGGTCTACACGAGTGGGTAACAGTTACAACAGATTGGCGATGGATTAACCATAGAAAACTTGGTGTGAAGAAACTCGTTTGTGAAATGCTTACTTTAATCTATAACAATGTAATGGCTGAAACATTTAGACATATTACGCTTGCAGCCAGCCAAGCCAGCCAGCCACAACCCCAAACTTTATGTTATGAATTTCTGTTTTCTGATACTTTGCAGACGAACTTCCGTCAGAACATTTTTCCTTAAGAAACGTGACATCTGGTGGAAGAAGGCGAAAATTTTCAGCTACCTGCGCTGCTTTAGCAAGGTAACTGGTGGGCTATTCGCCTGTAATAAGTCTGTAACTGTAAGTGATTTTTTCCATTAAAAAAAAATTAATCTGACTTATCTCCTACTGCAATTAAAATGACTATGATTTCATTGAAAAAATTATAAACTCTATTTATAATTTCGCTTCTACTTATCTTACAGGGTGGGTAGGGCAATTTTTAGTAGGGAAGCTAATATTATTGAGATAGTGTATACGCTTGTTGTCTTTGACGGGATTTGAACCCGTGACTCTTGGGTGCCAATCCAAGACTATACCACTGAGCTACTAGGTAATGTTAATTTCAAATGAAATATTGTTAGATATTGTCAGCCAATACTTTTTTAGGATATGATCTACTTCCGGAAATAGTTTGATCAGGATATGCGACCATGGTGTAATGGTTATAGCATCTAGCGTTGTACGCAATTGTCCCGTGTTCGATCCCCACTTCCGCCATGTTGTTCCCCATATCGCCCTGTATAATATAACCATGCATGATGTACTAAAACTAACCAACTACTTACTACTAACCTACTAAAACTAACAAACAACTTACTACTAACCTACTAAAACTAACAAACAATTAACTACTAACTTAATAAAACTAACCAACAACTAACTCTACTACTAACCAACACCAACTACTAACAACTGATGTGCGCGGCATATCATAAAAAAACATGAGATAAATTCGTTGGGGCAAGTCAGATCGCTTATCATCGTAAGACGTGGGACACTCTTGTACGCCGCTGTACTCGAGGGTTGGCTACTGCTGTAATAGACCGGTATGAGAGCTGGCGAACCCTGAACGAAAAAACCTTTTGTATTTTTTTTTTAAACGACATTAATGCTATTTAACTAACTTGACAGAGGAGATGCGCTGCGAGGTTTAATGATGAAAACGACGCTTATAAAGGCTGACGAAAGAAGAGTTTGACACCTTTTCCTGTTTGTTGAAATTGTTCGTTTGTATGATTATTATTCGCTCTATCCTTAGGCCTATTCTATTAAAAAGAGGCTCTTGTTTAAAACTCTGAATATTATTAAGCGTGGTGCTGCCTGGCCGTTTGATTACGCAACACGGTAGGCCTACTACTGGGCAATCGACGAAAAAGATAAGAAAATGGAAAACATTTCATTTTGAATTTACATCTCCCTGGTTTTATTTTCCAAAGTCAAACATTATTGAACAAAGTCCCTCACCTCTATGAATCAGAGTGTCAGTTTTACAAGTGGTGCATGTGTGGATCCTCGTCTTATAGGCTAAGCCGTTCAGGTGCGAAAGATGCCCGTATTAATGTTCAATCCGACGCAAATGTTGAGGAAAATGTCAAGCAGGGCCCGTCTGGGGATGTAACCGCAGACGTGAGACGACGGCGATGGAACGGGCGACGCCCAGGCGCCGCAGGAACCGAAAGCTTTTTTCAAAATGCAAGTTCCTCCTTTGAGATTGGCGATGTACTGTAAGTGAAGTGGCTGCATCTAGAATCAGCAGCGCAACAACCAGCGCAATCGAACGGCGTCGCGACGCAGGTGAGCGTGTAAAGATCGTGATCGCAGAAATCGCAATTGGTGCTGTAGGTGATGGACGGGAGATTGGGGAATTTTGTCGTCGTCGGTTTGTGATATGGTGGGCAGGTGTCATCGCAATCGTGACACGGGGGTTCGGTAACGGGATGAGGAGTTGTGTAATACGGCCCACAATAGAATGGACAGATTAACAAAATGGATAAATAACACATATTAATGAATGGGTAATGGTAAGACAAATTGAAAATTGTAAGGCAGAAACCGAAGAACGAATTTTAGGAAGCGACTCGAGAGTCGAGACTTCAGAGTCCAGACAAGAACACCCAACGGCCAACACGAAATGAAATTCGTTTGAAAAATCACAGATAACAATTTCGACGAAAATTTTTTAGTAATCCAATAAATAAATAAATAAAAATAAATAATGAGCTCAATAAACACTTCAGTCTCGGGATAGTCGCGATCCGTCTCTCAACTTCTCGCTTTCTCCACTATTTATAAATGACGTATGGACAAGCCATAGCAACCATTTAAAGCTTTAGTGTTTGTGCTACGAGACTGTAATATGATATAGAAATTTGGCCTATTTATCTTTGTCAATTTTTTTTTTCTAATATCTACATATCTTTGTAAAAATGAAATTAAACAATCATTTTGATATACAACACTCGATATTCGAAAGGGAAAATTACGGAAGAATTAAAAAATATATATCATTAAGAAAATTTCATCACAAGTGGACTTATGCCACATTGTAATCGATGCTTACAATTTATTGCTTTTAATCGACATCAGTCAGTGCGTGGGCGTTAAGTGGCGAATTCCGAACAAGGACGAGCATCTAGGGCAGGCCAACAGCTGATAAGGCGGCCGTTAGAATGACAAACAGATACCAATGATAAGCTGTTCCTTTTTTCAAACTACGAAAAAAGGAAATCAGTTAAAATAAACTTTAACTTTTTAAGGAGGCAATTACTTACAGAGTGGTTTGTTGACCATGGCCGAAGAAGTATTCTGGTCCAAGAGAAAGTAGTAAGAAAGAAAAGAAGGAAGTATTCTGGAAATGAGAAGCAACAAGGCAAAACTCAATTCCATTTCCCCAGCGATGGCCAGTCGAAGAAGTCGATGCAGGTGTTCCACAGTGAATAAATCTTCACTATCCACGTATAAGAATAGCTCAGTGGTTCAATTAAAAATTGCAAAATTAACACTACATAAACGAGAAAAAAGGAAATAAATGAAAATACTTTTAACTCATCGGAAGAAAAATGAGCCGATGAAACTCATCGTGACGACGTCGATGGGAAACGCGTTATCTGCCAGGTCTTCTCGTTATATCCCGCCGACAAAAACAGCCTGGGAATCAAAAGAAATTTAACGTTCAAATTGTTTAAGTTCAAAACAAAGAATGAAATCGAGACGACTTCTTACTCGAGTGAATACGTTGGGTTTGTTGATGCCGTAATAGTCTCCTCGTTCAGCTACTCCAAGGACGAACCACCTGTCCAATTCCGCGTGTGATAATTCATCAGTCTTAATTTCATTCAGAATTAATTAATAATTACCATGCTGGGTTGGATGGGCCAAGAGGACACAATAATTAAAAATAACATCCAGATGAATGAGTGCTGTTTAACTCTAAAAACTACAGGATCCCTTCATTATACTCCGCTCCCAAACTTCGCAATTGGCAGAACCATACAATAAGATGCAGTAGGTTATTCCTTTTAAAGAATAACGGCTGAAATTGCAGAATCTTAATTGAATAGAAAAGACTAATTTGGGGGCTGTAACCCAGACGACCCAGCAACTATATCAACCTGTGCTACCGGCCTTCCATCACCAACCTATTTCAGAATAATAAGAATCTAATCAAAATAGGTAGACCTAGTTGACAGTACATATATAAAATAATATTATTATTACATTACATGTAGCCCTTTTCCATGGGTGATGCCCTTGAGCCCCATTACAGCAATAAACAATTCTGTCGTGGACTCCTTTGTCGGAACACATGAGTGGTAAAAACAATGCACTCGTTGACGTGAACACTTTTTCAATTGACAAGTGTGTCATATCCTTTCGGCATCTTGTGATGTCCTGTAACCTTGGCTGTAACAATGGTGCTACTTTTATCAGTCTAGAAAATGAAACAGATAACCTAGCTGCATAGTCAACATTCCAGCTTCAACTGAAATTAGTTTGCACAAAACATTTCAAATTATCATTTAATGAAGCACTACAACTGCTGTCAAACTGTGGATATTTTTCTGAGGGCATAAAGGGGTGGCAGGTGGCTGTTACGTTATTCCTTACTCTTCCTTATGAAACGAATGGCCGCCATTATTGCCTGAGGGATATCAAATGGCGCCTATTTCAAGAGCTTCAACCATCTAGTGAACATCTATGAATTAATATTCGCTGCGCTATTGTTGAGGATAAATAAACACTCCGAATCCACAATCTTTATAACACAGATCTTAACCAATAAAAAACGTCGTGTTGTGTTTAGAATAAGAGGTTTAATTTGTTAAAAATTGTTCTTTTTCTCAATTTTATTATTCGATCTGTTATTCGATTTTATGTACGATATGTTTTTATTGTGTTCTACAGATAATTAAAAGTAGGGAATTAGACATTGAAATTTAAAAGAAAAAGCACATATGTTATTCATAAACTCAGTGATGCCGCTGCATTAAGTCACTTATTAATGTTGTCCAATCGATAGGCTGACTAGGAAACTGAATGAAACAAGTGACAAGGACAGAAAGGAAAAGGTTTGACTGCTTGACGACGGTGTCGTAGATATAGTAGCAGAAGATGTTGTTCTGGTAGTGGTGGAAGTTGCAGAAGTTGTCGTTGGAGCTGTTGTTGGTGTCGTTGTGGGGACCCTTGTAGAAGTTGTTTTGGAAGTTGTTTTGGAAGTTGTAGGAGTCGTTGTAGGAGTCGTTGTTGGTGTTGTAGGGGTCGTTAATAGAGCCGTTGTTGGAGTCGTCGTGGAAGTTGTTGGAGTCGTTGTAGGGGTCTTTGTTGGCGTCGTTGTAGGGGTCGTTGTCGGAGTAGTTGTTGGAGTCGTAGTGGAAGTTGTTGACGTCGTTGTAGGAGTCGTTGTAGGGGTAGTTGTTGGAGTAGTTGTAGGAGTCGTAGGAGTCGTCGTAGGAGTCGTTGTAGGGGTCGTTGTAGGAGTAGTTGTTGGAGTCGTTGTAGGGGTCGTTGTTGGAGTTGTTGTTGGAGTCGTTGTAGGGGTCGTTGTAGGAGTAGTTGTTGGAGTAGTTGTTGGAGTCGTTGTTGGAGTAGTTGTTGGAGTCGTTGTAGGAGTCGTTGTAGGGGTCGTTGTAGGAGTAGTTGTTGGAGTAGTTGTTGGAGTCGTAGTGGAAGTTGTTGACGTCGATGTAGGGGTAGTTGTAGGGGTAGTTGTTGGAGTCGTTGTAGGAGTAGTTGTTGCCCGTATGGAAATGAGTCAATGAAAATCACTGCAGATCAACGAAAATCATAAACAAATCAATAGACAGTCTGAAATGTCATAGAATGTCAGTAAGAATGTCACGCAAATATCACTGGCGATGATTTTCTATGATAAATCAATTTACAAAGTCAGTAACAAATCGTTGGAAAATCAAAGATATTTCAAAAATAAGAACAGAGTCAAAAAAACTCATTGGTTTATCATTAGATCCAGAAAATGAAGTATTTTGCAGTGATTAAACTTAACTTAGTCATTGAACTAATCAATGAACATAACGTAAAAATCCATGGAATATTTTCTTTTGAAAAATTACTGATTTTCTACTGATATTTACATTTTCAGTACTTTTCAGTAAACCTTTGAATTTCTTATCATTTTATTGCCATACTTCATTGGCACCTATAAATCAATAATAAGCATCTATTTTTCACTGAGAAATCATTCCAATGATTAATTAATGATTGTTCAATGAGTCCATTTTGATTTTATAATTATTTTTATACAGCTTGCTATTGATTTTTATAATTACTTCGAATTACTTCTCAGTTCATATCACTGGGTAATCCTTACTAACATTTCAATGATATATCAGTTACCAAAGTACAACCTAAATTATCACTAATAAATTGTTCCAAAGATTGGGCAGTCAATTTTGAGCAGTCATTGATTTCATAAAGATTTTTACAATGATTTATATTGATTTTTTTCTCATCCATTTTTCCAAAATCCATGGTATCTTCTTTCATATTTACGATGATTGCGCTGTTCGCCTAGGAGTCGCTTTCGCGTTAAACCAAGACTACCATCCGTCTTACCATCATCATATGAAGAAGATCCCAACTGAGATCATACTCAGAGTTATTTTCATTGGTTCATATTTATAAGCCCCGATCTGGGATTGAACACGGTACCTTTCAATCTATAGGAGCGTGCGATAACCATTGGCCTATGGTTGCACATTGAATCCGATATTAACAATGATGACTACAAACGCAGTATGGATCTTACATATGGAAGTACAAAAATTACCCCAATATCATTTATTTCGACGCAACCAAATCATATAAGTCAATGATTCTTCAGAAAAAGAACGTGAAAAGCATTCCAAAGGCCTTTCAGTGATAATTTGATAATAATTGAGAATTTGTAATGGTATTTCATTCACTATGTTGACTATTTAGTTATAATTGGCAATGCTTTACACTGATAATTAATTGAAAATCCACTGATTTTGTACTGACTAGTCTTGTACTGATTTTCAATGATAAGATTTTGAAGATCAGTGATTTTCGCTGTAATTTCACTTATTTTCATTGATAAAACGATTAGGCCTATGGTGCACGTATAGGATCAAAGATGAATCTGAATCACACACATGTATAAGGAATTGTACGAAAATTGTATTCCTAATCTCTGTCTATTAAATTTGATAGCACAGATAAATAATATTTTCCATTTTTTTTCAAATAAACACATTTCGATTTTACATGACTAGGAAAAAATACAAGTTTTTCATTTTCTTGCACATATTCCATCAATTGAAATTTGTTCGTTCTACTCATTACGTTGATGCATTCAAGGCGATTACCAAAAAGGACAACCATTCCATCAGTACCATCTCGTGATTCAAGCAAAACTATTTTTTCAATGGAGCAGAGCTTTCCATTCTTCAACAGTACAATAGAATTTTGACGTCTTGCTTTTTGTTTTGTTTTTTTCAGATGAAAATCGACAATGGTTAACACGTTATTCTGAGTCAACATTTTCTTGTAAGCTTTACAAGTTGTTTTGTAAGAATGTGTGCTAATATTGCTGAGTAAACGAATTTCGTTAATATTCATTACCATGGTAGTTGCAGCGCCAAGAAGAACACAATCATTTTTACATTTAACGGCCTTTTTAGTAGGAGTAGGCTGACCAAGCAATCGATGTTGAAGCTGTAAAAATTCAGGATTGTTTGATAGGTCCACATGTTTTCTTGCTAATCCGTTGAGTTGTTGACATTTTATGAACTTCTTGGCAATTTGTAAGTCGATAGCCTGGGTGCCATTGATCATTTCTAGTAAATTGCCGTTGTTGTTTTCAAAAGGATAGGTTGAGTACACCCATAATGGACCCCACTGGTACACACATTGTCCTAAATGCAGCAGTTGATGTACATTGAATGTCATATTCATGATTCCATACAAACGTTGAAAATCTTCAACAAATTTTTCAAGCTGCTCAATAGCCTGTCGCACTTCACAAAATTTAATTTCTTTTTTGCTTAGAGTGTATATGGCTTGTGAATATAGAAGGAAGTGGTTGTAATAGCGAGCAGGAAGAATATCTCTCAATGCCAAGGGGCCATAATAAAACGCCCAATTTCGCCAATCCGATCCTTTCCAGTAATGACGTTGTGACAAAGAACAGTAGAGCCGAGTGAGGTTTGAAGGAGGTCTTGCGATAAGAAGCACGGAATCAATCTGTACGATTGTGGATGGTTTTCCAATATACCACCCTTTTTCTGAATTTGACGGGCAAAACCAAAGTTCGGCAAGCTGCTTCGTTACTCCTTGATCGACGCAGTGAAGAGAATCCCCCACGAAGGCGGATATTATGTCAAAATGAGGGAGCTTGTTTAATATCGAGAACGATTTCACACCTAAAACTGGATTTGAAGATAAATTTGCAAACCGAGCATTAATTAAAGTTTCACGTTTCGTTCGCAAAGGAAAACCTTCTTTTTTATAGAAATACGCATTTACTCTGCCTTTTTCTGATTTTGACATTACGGTTTTTCCGGGATGTAGACACCATGGACAGCCATAGCGTCCATTAAACTGAATGAAATTTTGAATTGGAGCACGGGCGATGCTGTCAACTGAAACACAAATAAGATGAACTGTCGTAGTAATTAATTCACCCTCACGAAGCCACTGAAATCCGGACACGGCAAGTCTTTTGAGTTCATTTACCATTCCTCTCATTATAGCATCAATTTTGGTAGGTTTTCCAGGACCGACCCACAAAAAACTCAAGACAATAAATTTTTTTCTTAGGTGTGGCGGTAGTTCTGCAATCATGAATTGTCCTGGCCATAAAGAGATGTTTGAAGAATTGAAAGCGGGTGCGCCATCAGTGTTGAAAATAAACGATATGGCATTACCTAACAACAACAATCCTTTGCGGTAGGATCTGTAAAGGGTACCGTCATATATATCCCGAAGTTTGGTTGGGTTGTTTTCTATTTCAGTGTGCTTTACAAGCTCTTCGCCAAGTTTGTAATCTTGTAAAAGTCTTATTAGTTGCTCCTCGATTGAAAAATGTAGATAGTAACACCGCTGTTTGATGAGTTTTTCCTTTGTAAAATTTGTGTTACTGCAGGTGCAATGGAAAGTGTTATTTTCTGTTTCAGTTAAGGGCTCAGAACAATTCGGACAAAAAAACTTAGTTGATGGTTTGAATGGCGGAATGATTTTGTTGAAAAGATATGTTGTTTTTGGAAGGTTACAGCAATCGTCGGGCAGAAGCAAGCTAATTAAATCGAGAAGATTTTGCAAACCTTCACGGGTTAATGATGATGTTGAAGCGAAAGAAGCTATCATTATCACAGCTAGCAAAACTGTTATGTTGCTGCCCGAATAGAGTGGAATAGACCAAGCTTGATCAATGTCTAAGTTCGGAATTAATGGTGGATCGTCGGGCTCTTCATTACTGTCGCTTAAGTATTCGGTTTGATGTGACTCATCTTGGCTGCCTAAAATACTGGAAGTATCCTCCTCGTCTTGTGCATCTTCAATAGATGAAACGCTCTCAACTTCTATTTTCGTTATCGAAAAAAAAAAACATTAAATATTTGTACATATAATTAATTCTTCTATTTCCATTTTACCAGACACATCATTATTGCATTCGGCATATTGTACGGCTTCATCGCTCAAGTAAACATCATCAGGAGGGACGAAGTCGTCCGGTATATCTTGATTGGGGCAAATAAGACCAACATAATCAAAAATTCAAGAGTCAGTATTAAAGTGTGTTTCGTTTCCGATAAATATCTGAATTTCTATGTAAAAGTTTGAATTGAGGTGCATTGGGTCATAATTTTCTAATTCTATGAAATTTCATTCAATAATCTTTGAAATATCACTGATGTAAGGAGTCAATAAAAATCATTGAATAATCTACCATCATTTTATAACCAATATAAATTTAAAGCCATTGAAACGCGTAATCAGATATGTACAAAAATTTTTAATTACTTATATTTCGCTGATTTTATGGCTTATTTTAAAAAAGGTTATTATACTAAATAGTGGTCAATTAATGGTTCTCTAGTTTTCTTTGGCGTTGTTTGTTGTTAAACATAGCTGGCGCTTCTAACCTGCATTTGTGTCATCATTTCGCCGTGCTGCTAATCGACGACTATGCAATGTTTGCCGCGGAACTGAAAGTTCTGATGAGAATTTCTCGTATTGCAAATAAGGACCTCGTTTGGCCATTATAATCCTACACGAAATCACCAAGAAACACCAATTTGCAATAGGCTAGACAATAATGGAAAAACTGACAAAAAAGCAAGAAAAATTATAAATCAATTCAACTCTTTTCTTTAATAAATATGCAACAATAACGCTCAATTACGCAAGATTATAGTCTTAGCTGATTACGATTCATAAATCCAGTGGAGATAAGTTAAATTCATCCAGAAATCACTTGTCAATAATACTGATTGTGTCACTTTTGAGTTTCGTCTGTGATGCTAGAGGCAATTCAATGGCCTTGACGTAGTGATGTGACGTTAACTTTAATAGATAACGTGAACACCACGTTAACGATTGTTAATCCCGATCCACCTAAGTATCTTACATGGTCGTACATCGTACAACAGGAGACATTTTTACTTAACGATACCTCGTTCCATCATTCGATCGACTATACTTCTTTCAGCAAAGGTGTTTTTCACTTGCAACCAAAAAACTTTAAATGCCTAATTTTCCGGACGCTATAATTAACGCGTTAATTTAACGTAAAATAGTTCAGCTCGGTTAACTTAACGGATAATCACTGGCTTGACGTAAATTGCAACAGGCAAAATGGCAACCCAGTCTATAGTGCATATTTCATATTCCTTACAGCTATCAAGTTAGCCAGACGCCAAGTAGAGAACAGTATAGTACCGGGCTTAATTTTGGACAATGGAAGCACAATACGCTGTAGTAATGGTCAGATCGTATTATGACTACGAAATAATTCCCGTAGAAGAAGTTCCACGCATATTGTTGGATTTCCCAGGTAGAAGTGGTAGAATCCCTTCTCTGCATCCACGCGAGCTCTATAGAGTTCTAAGTGTTGGAGGTAATTAACTTACATTTAACAGCTAGCCAGTATGATTCTAAGGATAACCCAATTTTTTTTTAATGTACCTATAGCCGATAAAAACGAGTTGGAGCGGCTTGCCGACATCGACATCGCTTATCAACTAGACGAATTTTTTTCTACAATTGTTCAACCCCATAAATATCGCAAAAAAGGCTAATTTTTGTTTTCTTTTGAAACATTTGATTTCCACAATATAAATGGGAAAAAGTACTTGTTTTTTTTATGGTAAACGAAAATTGCCAACTATATGGGAGTGTGTTAGCGAGAGTTTCTATAAAGCTTAAAAATAAGCTGAAAATAAGAGAATGCACAGAAGTCAGCAGAGCACGATGATGCAGGTTATTTTATGGTATTTAACTCTGCGATCGCGGCCTATATGTTTGAGTGCTGTCACAGTTGTTTGGCCTAGCCCTCTGGTGTTGTGCCCCATATCACAATAAAATTATTTTCAATTTTCAAAGTAAGAAAATAGAATAAACTTGTTTAATTGTAAATTTGTAGCTTGAAATACATTGTATATGTTCTATTTTTACAATCAATGGTAATAATAAGTATTTTCATTCACATTTCCTAAAATTTATCAAGGCTGTTAGCAGACAGCTTTTATCAGTTTGACTTTGACGTTTCGTTTTGAGGCTGGTGAAGTTTGTTTTAAGTGCTGTGAAGCTGAAAGATGGGTAGAAATAAGAGTGAAATGAATAAAGTACCAAAAGTAGCGAAGACTGGTGAATTCGTGTTAATTCTCTGGAAAAAGATCGGTATGTTGTGTCTGTAATTTGAGGTAAACAATTTTTTGACCGGTTTTTGACATCAATGTTTGAAAATAGACAGGAATAACAAGCTTTCTTGGTCAATTCAACCAGTATCTACTGTGAAAAATTTACTGCAACTACAAAATCCACAGATCTGCGACAAAATCGAAAGCAGACTTACCAATAAACCGTTCAAGGATTGTGAGTCACATATGGGTTATGTGGTTTCACGAGGTAAGTTGTATTTGTGAATTCAAACCCTATACTCCAATCATCAATGTGTGTTTTGTTTCTAATAGGTACAAAATCTGCTCTTGAGAAGAACCCAGGCCAAACTATAGAAGATTTTCACAAATTATTAACTGACGTGAACAATTCACAAGCCAGCACCAGTGAAGACAATGATGAAGAAGAAGATGACGATGCTGAGAATCAGACTGATGAAGAAGATCAATCCAAGCCAGATGATAGTTCTTCTGAACATTCTAACGCCAAATCAAGTTCTGGTGCGAATAAAAAGGATCAGCAAATTGCAACTTCAAATTCCAACAGGGTAATAAAATGAAGTTTTTTGGATAATGAGATCCATTATTAAATAGTTCTTTGCCTTTTTTAGAAACGCACAGCTGATAAAGATTTCAGTAATCAACTTTCAGATGCACCTAGAGCTTCAGCAGACCTAGATGATATTTCTTCTGAACATTCTAAAGCAAAATCAAGTTCTGGTGCGAATAAAAAGGATCAGCAAATTGTAACTTCAAATTCCAACAGGGTAATAAAATGAAGTTTTTTGGATAATGAGATCCATTATTAAATAGTTCTTTGCCTTTTTTAGAAACGCACATCTGATAAAGATTTCAGTAATCAACTTTCAGATGCACCTAGAGCTTCAGCAGACCTAGATGATATTTCTTCTGAACATTCTAACGCCAAATCAAGTTCTGGTGCGAATAAAAAGGATCAGCAAATTGCAACTTCAAATTCCAACAGGGTAATAAAATGAAGTTTTTTGGATAATGAGATCCATTATTAAATAGTTCTTTGCATTTTTTAGAAACGCACAGCTGATAAAGATTTCAGTAATCAACTTTCAGATGCACCTAGAGCTTCAGCAGACCTAGATGATATTTCTTCTGAACATTCTAAAGCAAAATCAAGTTCTGGTGCGAATAAAAAGGATCAGCAAATTGTAACTTCAAATTCCAACAGGGTAATAAAATGAAGTTTTTTGGATAATGAGATCCATTATTAAATAGTTCTTTGCCTTTTTTAGAAACGCACATCTGATAAAGATTTCAGTAATCAACTTTCAGATGCACCTAGAGCTTCAGCAGACCTAGATGATATTTCTTCTGAACATTCTAACGCCAAATCAAGTTCTGATGCGAATAAAAAGGATCAGCAAATTGCAACTTCAAATTCCAACAGGGTAATAAAATGAAGTTTTTTGGATAATGAGATCCATTATTAAATAGTTCTTTGCATTTTTTAGAAACGCACAGCTTCGAAAGATTACAGTTATCAACTTTCAGCAGACCTAGATGATAGTTTTTCTGATGAACATTCTAAAGAAAAATCAAGTTCTGGTGCGAATAAAAAGGATCATCGAATTGAAACTTCAACTTCTATTAGCAGGGTAATAATAAAATGAAGTTTCCCGGATAATGAGATCCATTATTAATTAGTTCTTTTCCTTTATAGAAACGCTCAGCTGAGAAAGAATGCAGTTATCAACTTTCTGCCGGAGCTAAAAAACAAGTATATGTTCCTCCTGTTATATCGCTATCAATTAGTTGATTTGTGTCAACTTTTTTCTTAAATAATTCTTTACATCATAACTTTTTTTTATATTTCAGTATCAAGTTGATGAAATCGACCAAGCCAAAACCATAGCCAGTTTGACCAGTATTCTGGCCAAGAGGGAAGAAGAAATTGGGAAACTGAGGGACGAAAACCAGCGATTGAAAGAAAAAAACCTGTTTCTTCAAGATGGTAGTAATCTTTTTTCAATTATTTTTATTAAGAGCCTTAGAGTAGTACCTGATCTGTTTAAGACTACCACTGCGTATAAAATTCCCTTTATTATGATTTTGATTGTTCATTCACAGGATTGCCCCAGGTCATTTCCAAGTTGGCAAAATCTAACAAATCTGAACAAGCCCCGGAAAGATGGGAAAATGAGGAAGTTCAGAATGCATTGGTAAGCCATTCATTTATTATTCATGTCTATTTCTTTCAAGTGTGAAATGTTTAATCTATTTCTAATCTTTAGTCGAAGCTAGAACTTAGCCCTAGAAAGGTAAAACAGCTAAGAGAGAAAAATAAATCTTCTCTCTTGGCTCGTACATGCCTGAAATTTTGTTTTGACGAGGATGTGATCGCCAGATCTGTTGTTGTTGGGGGCAATCAGCAGAAAGATGCTGAGGCCCCCAAACTTGACTCTGATGTCCTAGACAACATATGTGGTAGGCTTTAAATTTTGTATTATTTTTAAATATTTATTCTAATCTCTTTTTTTCACGCTGTATTTAGATCTGGTAATGGCGCGTTTTCCGGGTGCAGAGAGAAAAGCAATCATGAGTACATTTACTCTAACTACAAGGGACGTGAAGAATAAAGCAAAGGATAAGTGATTCAAGACGTACGTGTACTCTATTATCTGTGTAATGCTATGTTTGATGTGTGTACTGATTGATGTGTGTAGCCATTGAAATATCACAGATGTAATAATGAAAAGTCAAGGTATAAATACCCAAACTTCGTAACATATTCATGGAGAATTCAAAGATTTATCAATGAAACGTGAAGGTAATCAGTGAATAATCACGGAATAATAGTATAGAGATCACGCTTAATTCTCAGATTAATCAATGAGACGTGAAAGTAATCAGTGAATAATCACGGAATAATTGTTGAGAGATCACGATTATGCACCAAAACTTTAAGCAATTATCACAAATAATCATTATAAATTTTCACGGCAAATTACAGAATATTCATTGAGAAATCGTAAGTTACTCACAGAAAAATCATTGCCTTTTCATTCATATCAGTCTTAAATCAATAAATAAATAATTTGAAAATCAATAGATTGCTAAAAATTCAAGCGGTTGTCTAGTGAACTTCGATGATTAATAACTGTGTAGGTCAGTGATAAATATATGCTTAGTCTGTAATAATCATGTCCGAATTTTGATGGCGATAATCATTGGATAATTAATCAAGCTAATATCCTTCAATTATCAGTGATTAATCAAAGGGGCGTTTTCATACGGGTGGAGTCGTAGTGGAAGTTGTTGACGTCGTTGTAGGGGTCGTTGTTGGAGTAGTTGTTGGAGTCGTAGTGGAAGTTGTTGACGTCGTTGTAGGAGTCGTTATAGGGGTAGTTGTAGGAGTTGTTGTTGAAGTCGTTGTTGGAGTAGTTGTTGTAGGAGTTGTAGGAGTTGTTGTTGGAGTCGTTGTAGGGGTCGTTGTTGGAGTCGTTGTAGGGGCAGTTGTTGGAGTAGTTGTTGGAGTAGTTGTAGGGGTCGTTGTTGGAGTAGTTGTTGGAGTCGTAGTGGAAGTTGTTGACGTCGTTGTAGGAGTCGTTGTCGGGGTAGTTGTAGGAGTAGTTGAAGGAGTAGTTGAAGGAGTCGTAGGAGTAGTTGAAGGAGTCGTCGTAGGAGTCGTTGTTGGAGCGGTTTTAGGAGTCGTTGTTGGAGTAGTTGTGGAAGTTGTTGACGTCGTTGTAGGATTCGTTGTCGGGGTAGTTGTAGGAGTATTTGGAGGAGTCGTTGTAGGGGTCGTTGAAGGAGTCGTTGTAGGAGTCGTTGTAGGAGTCGTTGTTGGGGTAGTTGTAGGAGTAGTTGAAGGAGTAGTTGAAGGAGTCGTAGGAGTCGTTGTAGGAGTCGTCGTAGGAGTCGTTGTAGGGGTCGTTGTTGGAGTAGTTGTTGGAATCGTTGTTGGAGTAGTTGTTGGAGTCGTTGTAGGAGTCGTTGTAGGGGTCGTTGTAGGGGTCGTTGTAGGGGTCGTTGTAGGAGTAGTTGTTAGAGTAGTTGTTGGAGTCGTAGTGGAAGTTGTTGACGTCGATGTAGGGGTAGTTGTAGGGGTAGTTGTTGGAGTCGTTGTTGGAGTCGTAGTGGAAGTTGTTGACGTCGTTGTAGGAGTAGTTGTTGGAGTCGTAGTGGAAGTTGTTGACGTCGTTGTAGGGGTAGTTGTTGGAGTAGTTGTTGGAGTCGTAGTGGAAGTTGTTGACGTCGTTGTAGGAGTCGTTATAGGGGTAGTTGTAGGAGTTGTTGTTGAAGTCGTTGTTGGAGTAGTTGTTGTAGGAGTTGTAGGAGTTGTTGTTGGAGTCGTTGTAGGGGTCGTTGTTGGAGTCGTTGTAGGGGCAGTTGTTGGAGTAGTTGTAGGGGTCGTTGTTGGAGTAGTTGTTGGAGTCGTAGTGGAAGTTGTTGACGTCGTTGAAGGAGTAGTTGTCGGGGTAGTTGTAGGAGTAGTTGAAGGAGTAGTTGAAGGAGTCGTAGGAGTAGTTGAAGGAGTCGTCGTAGGAGTCGTTGTTGGAGTGGTTTTAGGAGTCGTTGTTGGAGTAGTTGTGGAAGTTGTTGACGTCGTTGTAGGATTCGTTTTCGGGGTAGTTGTAGGAGTAGTTGGAGGAGTCGTTGTAGGGGTCGTTGAAGGAGTCGTTGTAGGAGTCGTTGTAGGAGTCGTTGTTGGGGTAGTTGTAGGAGTAGTTGAAGGAGTAGTTGAAGGAGTCGTAGGAGTCGTTGTAGGAGTCGTCGTAGGAGTCGTTGTAGGGGTCGTTGTTGGCGTCGTTGTAGGAGTCGTTGTTGTAGTAGTTGTTGAAGTAGTTGTTGGATTCATTGTCGAAGTTGTAGGAGTAGTTGAAGCAGTCGTTGTTGGAGTCTTTGTGGGAGGAACCTTTGCCAAGGGAATCGTCGAACAGAGTCCCAAAGTGGCCGCCACCAGGACGATGGTGGCCGTTAGGATTGCAGTTGCGAGTGAAAATTTGATGGACATTGTGCTGAAAGAATGATGAAGTCGGGAGGAAAGCGTCCAGCAGCAACTACAGACGGTGTCTGGACTCGGCCTGAAAGCTTCACGGCATTTATAAAGAGTGTTGAGATAATATGATTTGCATAATCTTAGCTACATTACTTGAGGTTGCCGCCTAAAAGCCAAACCTTATCAAAATAGTTTTTGTAGGATTTACAGTTTGACACATCCGGCATGACGACTGAAAATGTCGTTCATTTGGTTAAATATATCTATTCACGCCAAAGATGTGCTGCAAATTTTACCTACACCATATTAAATCATTATATCTCGTTAAGTAGGATGCTAGATATAGACAGGACGTAAAGGAAAGTGAAAGCTGTAAAAGTTTATCACTATTTAAGGTCAACAGTTATCTCATGCAATATCTGTGAAAAATCTTAACTTTATTTGTCAAGATTACGCAAATTGAAATTATTAAGCCTAATTATGTGTTTAGAAATAATTGTTCCTGGCGTCAACTCCCTTGCATAAGATAGTTTTCCTAAAATTTGGGAATATTAAAACATTAATTACAGATCTAATGTCAAGTAAAAATTGTTAACCTACAAGCAAACTTGAACAACTGCTGCGTGGGCGTGCTGTTTCAATACGTTGATAGCATCCATGTTAGCTGGAAATCCTATTGTCGACAGCAGGATAAGTTATTTGGTTTTGGTACACATTAATCTTTGCAGCATAGCTACAGTTTCAATTGAAGCCCCAACAATTTCGACCATTTAGTAATGCGGGTCCATTTGATAGACCTACCAGGAAACTGTCTAAGAAAAGAAAAAAGCGTTTGATTGCTGTAAAATTTGTCACTAAAGATGTACACAATGAGTTGAAGTCAGGACGTGAGTGTCGCTGATATAAAGAGTCCCGCCGACTTCTTACTTGAGTGACCGAACCTTTAAAAATCTAACTCAAAAAAAGCTTTAAAATCTAACTCTAATTCTCAAATTGTTTCACTTTTGACTAGTGTTAGTAGATGTCGAAATAAGATTTGAGATAAACAACTTGAGAAAATCTTGTAGTACGCCATTGTACTCAAACGTTGCCTATTGCTTTAATAGACTGGCATGACAGATGGCGAACTCTGAATAAACAACATTTTTCATTAAAAAGGGAATGTTTTAATGATTTCAAACAAAATTCAAGAAAGAGGGAGGGATTAAATCACAGCATTTACAATGCAATACAGAAAGAATTTGCCAACTGCCTTAAAATGCATGCGATAAGAATAAGATACATATAGCAGCGTACTCTTCTACTTAAGACAATTTCAAAAATCACTACATATGAGAAATGAATGTCTTACCGATCGTTGGAACGTTGTCCAGCAGATAGACTGAAGCCAGCAGTGGGTTCCGATGTCAAATGGTGAGTGGATCTAATTTGATACGCCACTGGAATTTTGGCTGAGTGACGGTTTCCCGAGCGGTTTCCTTCGCTGGATCCCCATACGGCGGGAGTGGATAACCGAGCTACTCCTGGACGAGATGTGCAAGTTGTTACGCCGAGTCACCTGAGAGAACCGAGATCTTCTTAAGACTGAATCATTTGGTCCACGATCCAAACTCGGCAACACTTCATGGAATTCCAAATCTGTTCACTTTCAAAGTAGCAACAAAATTAAATAATAAAATTCTAAATTTTAATTTTCAGTTTCGATAGGCAGAAGCATTTACACCCACCAATTTCCATAGAATAGCCACAAGAAGCTCCAGAGTCCAGGCTGGCTGGGACTCGATTTTTGTTCAACTGGATTGACTGGGAGCCAAGTAGGACTACTTTAACAAAGATTCAATTTCCTGTAAAAAAAACCCAAACAATTGAATTAATTAATGTCGACTGATTAAGAGGATTTTGATTTGGTAAGGGTATCACTGCTTTCTTCCTTGATAGTGACTCTTACAGAATTAAAAATTACATAAGAGAGTGCCACAGTTATGCCAGGACTGTGATGTGCAATATGTTCCTTTGGCAGCTGATCTACGAGTAGTAGACCTGTAGACGGTTTCTCTGGCTCTAGCCTACTTTGGGTTGAGATTCCACGTGTAACTGTCACATTGCATTGTCATCCACTTCAACCAGCTACAACTATTCAGAACTTCTACAGTTTCTATTTTGACCATCTTTGGTTTGATTCCATCAACAAATCATCTTTTTCAATTATGACGACCGTCTGATTAATTGTTGAAAAAAAGGACTATTATATTTTTAAGAAAAAACTTGGTAGTAAATTTCACAATTTGTATGCGTCTTTGGTTTGTTTGTCAATTTGATTGTGGGGGCCGAATGACTACTGTTATTGTAATAAAGCTCTTGACAAAAGGGTCTTTCATATTCAGTTTTGCACAGGCACTTTCTTCTTTGCAGGATAGTTCAAACAACTTCAGCAGTCCCACTGTGGGGAATAAGAAACAAGAATGGGGAAAAGTCACCCCCTCAGGTGACTTTTCCCTGATAAAGACACACAGAGACAGAACAAAAAAATTTTCTTCTGTAGCACTCACCCCTTTCTAGGATATGCTGGAGATTGGACTGGTCATACCATACAGGTTTTTAAAAAAAACTTAGTTCCTGCAATAAAGGAATCCTGCAATAAGGGAATCATGTGATGTTTCAAACATTTCCTTGGTCCATGGTTTGGCTTTAACTGCTTGGCACAAACTCATTCTGGCAATGGAGAAACAAGAAGAAAACTTGATTTTAACAGACTCATTTGATCTAATGCTTTTCATGATTTAACAATTTATGAATTTAATGACTGAACATGAATCATTGTCTCACAGCCAGACGTGGCGTGAGCGTGTGACCGCTTGAGTTTTTTATTTTATCAGCAGACGAACTTCCGTTAATCGGTTAGCACATTGCCACCTAGGGACAAAGGCACAAAGCTAAGCAACGGTGACCTCTCGTGAGAAGAAGGCGAAATAAATTGAGGCTTCCTATGCTCAGTGTACAGTCTACACAGAGAAAACTCTTCTTTTTTCCATGTCTGATTGTAACAATATAAAGGTTATATGTAACTTTTGTTAGTCACAATACCTACAAAATGCTCTTGAAGTGACGGTATAACCGTAATTTATCTCTGTTACGCGACAGCTTTTACTTGCTGGCGCTTTAATATCACAACGCCTGTCACTGGGAAATCACGTAAGGGATTAGGGAAAGTCACTCGATACAAAACTGGGCAGCAACGGAAGATAACAAATTTATCTTTGCTGGAAAGAAAAGAAAATGAAAGGAGTACAAAGAGCAAAGAAATGGGTCGAGTTTTTGAAACAAACACGCTCATACCTAAAAGAAAAAAAACTTTAGACGGACATTTTCTTTTATCGTTTTTATTTGATTAGATTATATGGAATTAAAATGAACTAGGCTATTCAATACAAAATGATTGTATAGTCACCACACTATGTTTCTCTTTTATATCGTATTATCAGGAACTTAATTATTGTAGCGATGACATTTTCAGGTTGATGATCAAACTGATTGAAATGAGTGCGGACGATAGAAATGCAAACGACTGATTGGCGGACGATGGTTCTGATGTTGTGCTTGTCGCCGTGGTTGACGTTGGAGTTGTTGTGGTTGTATGTGTAGTTTCGGTTGTTGGTGTAGTGGTAGTTGTTGGGGTAGTTGTGGTTGTTGTAGTTGTAGTGGTGGTAGTGGTGGTAGTTGTTGTAGTGGTGGAGGGCGTGTTAGACAACACAGTGTCTTGAATCCACGTCGAATAAGAACTGAGTCTGGTGTAACCAGACGGACTGCCACTCGCACAACCTGCGGAAGACCAGAAGACAGCGATCCCGATCTGCTTCCACGTCCCGTCCGACTGTTTGAAATTCATCACAAACCGTTATCACCCTATATTTCAAATGGATGATGAGTAAACTACTCTATTTCATATAATAGTTTTTTAATAGTTACGCCGCATATTCCACGACCACCGGCTCCGCTGGTGCACATTTGTTTGTCTATAATGGAATCACTGCCGTAAACCGAACTGCATTCGGAATTGGAGATGACCGGAACCGTCACTTTATTTAGGTATTGACTAAGACTGCCTGTTAATGATGAAGAATGTTATTGATGTATAATTCAATTAATAGACTTGAATTAAATTATTCAGTTAGTTGGCCTTCCAATATTACCGTCAACAGTTATGCCCCATCCGGTTACGGTAACTGGACTGTCAACGTAATCCGGTTCGTTGGGAGTTGCCAAGCAAACTGGACGGATGTATTCTGTATAGAATCACCATTTTGATCATTAACAAACAGCGAATTACGCTAAAAATTCTTTGATGTATCATTTGCGGATATAGTATAACTATTTACGTGTGTATGTGACTGCGGTGGTCAGTTTAATCAAGGCAATTTCTCCGGCTCCAGCGATGTTGTTGTAGTCTGGATGAACAAAAATTTCAGTTCTGGAATAAACTCTGCGATTGGGTTCAGACGTCGCTGTGACATCGTGGGCTCCCAGATAAACTTCAACCGATTTGAATGTTAGCCTTGAATGTAATAGATGATTAATTTTAGATTATTGTAATTAGATCAAGTTCAAATTTCGCGCGGACTCACTCCGGTGAACAAAGGAGACAGAAGGCGGATGCAAGAATCCACCGATCGGCGATCAAAGTTCCTCCGCAACTATAAACGTCGCCATGGTCATTTCCACATTGAGGTAAGCCTGCCACGGGAATTCGTTTGGCGACGCCGTTTCTCCTCCGACGATCCTACTGCTTCCGCCATCATCCGATGCTGCTGACAGAAGCGAATTGCTGTTGGCCACTCCGCACTCTTCAAACGACCGAGAAGAAATGTTGTTCGTCCAGGACGCTGCTGCTGCTACTATCGGAGTGACATTGGCCAAAGGATCGTCTAAAGTTGTCGACGACAAATCTTTTACGGACAGCGGAAGAACAGCGACGTCGGCGGCAGAGTTCTCCAGCGGAATAACCGAACAGAGACCCAAAGTGGCCACACCTAGAAAGATGCCGATCGCTAGGACAAAATGAGAAGATCCTACTTTTTTGACGGCCATTGTATTCAGCTGTGAAAACAACAGGAGCAATTGATGCTGCGATGAATTTGAAATTCACCGTTTCTTTTATAGAGCTTTTGAAAGTTGCATCGCTTCCGCAGAGCAAAGAGTCGTGCGACTTGTCGATGAAATGCGCGCTCCCTACTAACACAGCGATGTACCATGGATATGACTGCAGCGTACTCCCAAGGATAAGGGAGATACGAACAGCATATCCATGGAATGCTACATGTAGATCCTTATTTCCCCTTCCCCGCACGTACCATTTGTATGTCCCTTGAATATACCGGTTTGTGTATACACAGTATCCTTAAATAACATCCATCTTTGGATAGGATTTCTGTTAGAAAACAAAAGATAAAAGTCTCACCCCAGATTTAAACTACTGACCTTCTATTCCGCAGCTCACCTCTTTGACCACTTGACCACCTGTTCTTACAAATTAGGAACAAAGGTTTGGGAGTAATGGAAATTGAGATATTTTTTAGCTTTTTCGTCCACTGTGTACCTAATATGGTTATACTGTGATCCACATTCTGTGTATGTACCAAATGGTATCACAACAAAATCATACCCCCGGGTTTATTACTTTGACGTACAATCAGTATATTAATGAATATACGCAGGTGGATCTACGATGAATATTCTTTATTTGATCCCATCCTAGATCCGAATAAATTTATACCTACGCTATACTACCGCCCCCCAATTGCGACCTGGATCTATTCATCCCATATTTACCTACATCTTACATTAAGTGGATGGGCCGTGTTAGTAGGGGCTGTATATAGTGGGAGTTATTATGGCGGTAATCTTTGCTGCAAGTTGTGTTTGGCATAGAGGTGTGAGGGATATTCGAGAGCCGAACCTAACGATCCCGATCATTTTTGTTTCCAACTGTCGCCGGCCATTTCGAAGTTCACCGGTGAGCACTTTGGCCCTGATGATGTGACAGATTCATTTCTTTGAGCCAAAGTAAATGGAATTGATTAGATTAGATTTAAAACAAATACCTGACAGGTCCCGTGCTGCTGGTGATTGACGTTGGTACTATACTAAGTCTTGTATACGATTGCACAATTGAGTTTATATCTCTCTGGTTTTATTTCCCTACCATTTTCCAACATACAGAAACATTTCATTTCAAAAATCAAAAGCAAACATTGAACAAAGTCTCTCACCTCTATATGAACCACACAGATTTTATATAAAAAGAAATAAAGTTCTATAGCAATTAAAGTAGGCTAAATCATTTCAGTTTTACAAAAGTAGTTAGCTACTATTTAGCCTCATCTTTTATTGAATAGGCTAAGCAGTTCCGGTGCGAAAGTTGTCGGTATTAATGTTCAATCCGACGCAAACGTTGAGGAAAATGCCAATCAGGGCCCGGCTGGGGATGTAGCCGCAGACGTAAGGCGACGGCGATGGAACGGACGACGCCCAGGCACCGCCGGAGCCGAAAGCTTTTTTCAAGACGCAAGTTCCGCCTTTGAGATTGGCGATGTAAGTAAAGTGACTGCATCTAGAATCAGCAGCGCAACAACCAGCGCAATCGAACGGCGTCGCGACGCAGGTGAGCGTGTAAAGATCGTGTTCGCAGAAATCGCAATTGGTGCTGTAGGTGATGGACGGGAGATTGGGGAATTTTGTCGTCGTCGGTTTGTGATAAGGTGGGCAAGTGTCATCGCAATCGTGACACGGAGGTTTGGTGGGAGGAGTATGAGGTGGTTTGGTGTAAGGTTTAGTGGGATAAGTAAAAGGAGTTGGGTGGGTATAAGGGGTTGGGTGGGTTGGGGGAGTTGGGTGGGTATAAGGGGTTGGAGGTGTTGGGTGGGTTGGGGCCCGTATGGAAATGAGTCAATGAAAATCACTGCAGATCAATGAAAAGCATAAACAAATCAATAGACAGTCTGAAATGTCATAGAATGTCAGTAAGAATGTCACGCAATTATCACTGGCGATGATTTTCTATGATAAATCAATTTACAAAGTCAGTAACAAATCGTTGGAAAATCAAAGATATTTCAAAAATTAGAACAGAGTCCAAAAAACTCATTGGTTTATCATTAGATCCAGAAAATGAAGTATTTTGCAGTGATTAAACTTAACTTAATCATTGAACTAATCAATGAACATCACGTAAAAATCCATGGAATATTTTCTTTTGAAAAATTACTGATTTTCTACTGATATTTACATTTTCAGTAATTTTCAGTAAACCTTTGAATTTCTTATCATTTTATTGCCATACTTCATCGACACCTACAAATCAATAATCAGCATCTATTTATCACTAAGAAATCATTCCAATGATTAATAAATGATTGTTCAATGAGTCCCAAACGGTAATTTTGATTTTATAATGATTTTTATACAGCTTGCTATTGATTTTTATACTACTACGGCTAGCAGCCTAGCACAGTTGACAAATATCACGACAGGGATTTTCAGAATCATTGGATTTTCACTGATTATCAATGTAAATCATTAGTTATCCCGATTAATATTTTCCTGATAGTTCATTGACTTTATTGCCGATTATTACTAAATAGTGAACATAGTGAATGAATACCATTACAAATGATTTCTCAAATATCAATAAATTATCACTGAAAGGCCTTTGGAATGCTTTTCACGTTCTTCTTATGAAGAATCATTGACTTATATTATTTTGTTGCGTCGAAATCAATGATATTAAGGGTGAATTTCCATATGTAAGAAACATACGGCGTTGTCAACATGGTTAATATAGAATCGAATGTGCAACCATAGGCCAATGGTTATCGCACGCTCCTATGGATCGAAAGGTACCGTGTTCAATCCCAGATCGGGGCTTATAAAAATGAATCAATGAAAATAACTCTGAGTATGATTTCAGTTGGTATCTTCTTCATATGATGATGGTAAGACGGGTGGTAGTCTTGGTTTAACGCGAAAGCGACTCCTAGGCGAACAGCGCAATCATCGTAAATATGAAGGTAGATACCATAATTTTGAGACCTACTTTAATCGATAATATCCTAAATGACAAATGATATTTCTAGTGATAAATGAATGATTTTTTTCGGGCTCGGTTATAATTTCTATCCGCTAATTGATTTTGCAATGACAAATATTTCGTTTCTGGACTCTATCCTACTTCTAGCATTTTTCTTATATGTTATTTCATGATTTTGTGAAAGATTTTTTAATGATTATAAAAATACCAAACACACCACCAACACGTTTTTCTTTTTCTTCGAAAAAAAAATTGTTTATCACAACGCCCTATATAGATACGTATGAATTAGATACTTGAACTGACTAAATTTATCGAATGTCCAACGTCATAGGTAGTTGGTTATAGAGTCTGACTACCACTCGATGTTGCGATGGTTCAAGTCCCGATACGGAAAAATTCAACCAATGATACAATTAATTCTAACAGATAATAGGTAAGTAAGTAAAATAAAAAAGGAGAAAAAGGGTAAGGAAAACCGACAACAGGAGTTCAAAACTGGTAGAGAAAGAAAACTAGTAAAATTTAGCTTTTGAATTTTCTAAAAAAAGTCATTGGATAAAAGCATTGAAAAATCAATCAATAAAAAAGCATTGAAAACTTCACTTTAAATCAGTCAAAAGTAAGTGAATATATGATTTGAAAATCAATGAAAAACCATTCATTTCTCAGTGATAAATTTATGCTAAGTCAGTAATAATCATGTCCGAATTTTGATGGCGAAAATCATTGGAAAATTAATCAAGCTTATATCCTTCAATTATCAGTGATTAATCAAAGGGGCGTTTTCATACGGGGGGAGTTGGGTGAGTATAAGGAGTTGGAGGTGTTGGGTGGGTTGGGGGAGTTGGGTGAGTATAAGGGGTTGGAGGTGTTGGATGGGTTGGGGGAGTTGGGTGGGTATAAGGGGTTGGAGGTGTTGGGTGGGTTGGGGGAGTTGGGTGGGTTGGGGGTGTTGGGTGGGTATAAGGGGTTGGAGGTGTTGGGTGGGTTGGGGGAGTTGGGTGAGTATAAGGGGTTGGAGGTGTTGGGTGGGTTGGGGGAGTTGGGTGGGTTGGGGGAGTTGGGTGAGTATAAGGGGTTGAAGGTGTTGGGTGGGTTGGGGGTGTTGGGTGGGTTGGGGGAGTTGGGTGGGTTGGGGTTGTTGGGTGGGTATAAGGGGTTGGAGGTGTTGGATGGGTTGGGGGAGTTGGGTGGGTTGGGGGTGTTGGGTGGGTATAAGGGGTTGGAGGTGTTGGGTGGGTTGGGGGAGTTGGGTGAGTATAAGGGGTTGGAGGTGTTGGGTGGGTTGGGGGAGTTGGGTGGGTTGGGGGTGTTGGGTGGGTATAAGGGGTTGGAGGTGTTGGATGGGTTGGGGGAGTTGGGTGAGTATAAGGGGTTGGAGGTGTTGGGTGGGTTTGGGGAGTTGGGTGAGTATAAGGGGTTGGAGGTGTTGGGTGGGTTGGGGGTGTTGGGTGGGTATAAGGGGTTGGAGGTGTTGGGTGGGTTGGGGGAGTTGGGTGGGTTGGGGGTGTTGGGTGGGTATAAGGGGTTGGAGGTGTTGGGTGGGTTGGGGGAGTTGGGTGAGTAGAAGGAGTTGGAGGTGTTGGGTGGGTTGGGGGAGTTGGGTGAGTATAAGGGGTTGGAGGTGTTGGGTGGGTTGGGGGTGTTGGTTGGGTATAAGGGGTTGGAGGTGTTGGGTGGGTTGGGGGAGTTGGGTGGGTTGGGGGTGTTGGGTGGGTATAAGGGGTTGGAGGTGTTGGGTTGGTTGGGGGAGTTGGGTGAGTAGAAGGAGTTGGAGGTGTTGGGTGGGTTGGGGGAGTTGGGTGAGTATAAGGGGTTGGAGGTGTTGGGTGGGTTGGGGGTGTTGGTTGGGTGTAAGGGGTTGGAGGTGTTGGGTGGGTTGGGGGAGTTGGGTGGGTTGGGGGTGTTGGGTGGGTATAAGGGGTTGGAGGTGTTGGGTGGGTTGGGGGAGTTGGGTGAGTATAAGGAGTTGGAGGTGTTGGGTGGGTTGGGGGAGTTGGGTGAGTATAAGGGGTTGGAGGTGTTGGGTGGGTTGGGGGTGTTGGGTGGGTATAAGGGGTTGGAGGTGTTGGGTGGGTTGGTGTACAGGTAGGACACGGAGGTTTAGTGGGTGGTGACGTCCCAGGTGGATAGCAACTGGTAGGGCAATTGGAAATGCAACTGGAACAACGAGGATCGACCAGAGCACCGCTGCCTTCGAACTTTGATGTCAAGTTCCCTTCTTCCTTCAATAGCGACGTCTATAAATCATGAAAATTGTAAAATAAAGAAATTATAGAAATCGACGCCATCATTCCAATCGTCTAATATTTCATTACGTGTTGCGCTATCAAATGGTAATTGTAAATGTTTCTGGATTTCCCTCTAGATTCGCTCCTCCGTTGACTTTTTCCGTTAATATTCGACAATCTTATCCGCGGGTTTTCACTCCGGCCAGCCGTCGCCGTCGACGGAACCACGGCGATGGCGGCCAGCACCAGCAACACCCAGTGGAACGAGATCTGCTTAACATTATTCAATTTAAAAAACGAAAATCCCAACCGAAATTTTTAATTAAATGTAAATAAGCCTACGTGAAAATACAACAGCACAAATAATTCAATAAATCAAATCATTACAATACCTGATTCATTTGGATCTTTTTCAATAAATACCGAAATGTTCTTCTAATTGAATTCAAAACTGTAGTGTTCAGGAGAGGCAACAGGTGAGTGCGATAGATTCACTCAGCCCAGCATCTCTTATTTATACCTGGGCATGCAGGATGAGGATGTTTAGTAATGGATGGTATTAATTTAACACAAGTGAAGCCCGGGAGCTGTTGAGGATATCGACCAATAGCATGTGGCAATCACAGCGGAGAAGATGTCACGAGTTTTCCGCGTCTATCCATCACTGTCACCGCAAATGACAGCGCAGCGAGCTATATAATGACGCAATAACAGCAGCAGCACATTATTAATTGAGTCAATACCAGCAGCACCCAGGGCCTTGGTAGGAGTGGTAGGAGTCGTTGTAGGAGTCTTTGTGGGAGGAACCTTTGCCAAGGGAATCGTCGAACAGAGTCCCAAAGTGGCCGCCACCAGAACGATGCTGGCCGTTAGGATTGCAGTTGCGAGTGAAAATTTGACGGACATGGTGCTGAAAGAATGATGAAGTCGGGAGGAAAGCGTCCAACAGCAACTATACAGACGATGTCTGGACTTGGCCTGAAAGCTTCAAGGCCTTTATAAAGAGTGTTGAGATAACATGATTTGCATAATCTTAGCTACATTACTTGAGGTTGCCGCCTAAAAGCCAAACCTTATCAAAATAGTTTTTGTAGGATTTACAGTTTGACACATCCGGCATGACGACTGAAAATGTCGTTCATTTGGTTAAATATATCTATTCACGCTAAAGATGTGCTGCAGATTTTACCTACACCATATTAAATCATTATATCTCGTTAAGTAGGATGCTAGATATAGACAGGACGTAAAGGAAAGTGAAAGCTGTAAAAGTTTATCACTATTTAAGGTCAACAGTTATCTCATGCAATATCTGTGAAAAATCTTAACTTTATTTGTCAAGATTACGCAAATTGAAATTATTAAGCCTAATTATGTGTTTAGAAATAATTGTTCCTGGCGTCAACTCCCTTGCATAAGATAGTTTTCCTAAAATTTGGGAATATTAAAACATTAATTACAGATCTAATGTCAAGTAAAAATTGTTAACCTACAAGCAAACTTGAACAACTGCTGCGTGGGCGTGCTGTTTCAATACGTTGATAGCATCCATGTTAGCTGGAAATCCTATTGTCGACAGCAGGATAAGTTATTTGGTTTGGTACACATTAATCTTTGCAGCATAGCTACAGTTTCAATTGAAGCCCCAACAATTTCGACCATTTAGTAATGCGGGTCCATTTGATAGACCTACCAGGAAACTGTCTAAGAAAAGAAAAAAGCGTTTGATTACTGTAAGATTTGTCACTAAAGATGTACACAATGAGTTGAAGTCAGGACGTGAGTGTCGCTGATATAAAGAGTCCCGCCGACTTCTTACTTGAGTGACAGAAGCTTTAAAAATCTAACTCAAAAAAAGCTTTAAAATCTAACTCTAAGTCTCAAATTGTTTCACTTTTGACTAGTGTTAGTAGATGTCGAAATAAGATTTGAGATAAACAACTTGAGAAAATCTTGTAGTACGCCATTGTACTCAAACGTTGCCTATTGCTTTAATAGACTGGCATGACAGATGGCGAACTCTGAATAAACAACATTTTTCATTAAAAAGGGAATGTTTTAATGATTTCAAACAAAATTCAAGAAAGAGGGAGGGATTAAATCACAGCATTTACAATGCAATACAGAAAAATGTATCCAACTTAAATTTTGCCTTAAAATGCATGCGATAAGAATAAGATACATAGCAGCGTACTCTTTTACTCAAGACAATTTCAAAAATCACTACATGTGAGAAATGAATGTTTTACCGATCGCTGGAACGTTGTCCTGCAGATTGACTGGAGCAAGCAGTGGGTTCCGATGTCAAATGGTGAGTGGATCTAATTTGATACGCCACTGTACAATTTGGCTGCGGAGTGACGGTTTCCTTCGCTGATCTCCATATGGCGGGAGTGGATAAGTGAGCTACTCCTGGATGAGACGTGCAAGTTGTTACGCCAAAGTCATTTGAGAAAACCAGAGAACCGAGATTCTTCTTCAGCCTATAATGAATAAAGGATCCAGTTGGTTCACGATCCAAACTCGGCAGCGCTTCACGGCGCTCCAAATCTGTCCACCTTCAAAAAAATTAAAAAGAAATTCGAAATTTGTATTTCAAGTTTTGATAGGCAAGGAGCATTTGCACCCACCAATTTCCATAGAATGATGAAAACAACTGCTGTCCAAACGGATGGGGCTGCTGATCCCTGCAACATGGGCTTGAGATTGGAATTCTTGTTATTTCCGACAAATGGCACGTCTGTGCCAGTTCGACTAACAGACTATGCAGCTGACCCTGAACATTTAAATTCACTTCATTGGGTACTTTTTCTTTAATGCTGGATTCATGATACACAGAGACAAATTCAGCAACCATACTAGGTTTGAAGGGCTCAAACTTTTTGTTGTTGCATTATTGAGCTAAACGACTGAGTGACTGGTTTGATCTGATGAAAACACACAGAACAAAATCATCTTGTACCACTCAATTTTCCAGCATGGACCCGCCATACAATACAGGTCCAACAACACAGTTCTCACTTTTTGCACCAACATGGGAATCCTGAGTTGAAACTAAAACATTTCCTTAGCTAGGCTTCTTTGTTTCGCCATTCACCCATGTGTGCAGGGAGAAGGGAGACACGAGTGGGTAACAGTTACAACAGATTGGCGATGGATAAACCATAGAAAATTTGGTGTGAACAAACTCGTTGTAAAAGGCTTACTTTAATCGAAAACAAATTAACAATGTAATGGCTGAAACATTTAGACATAGCTATTACGACAACCAGAGTTATGAAATTTTGATACTTGCTGAATTTTTGCACTGCAGACGAACTTCCGTCAGAACATTTTCCCTAAGAAACGTGACATCTAGTGGAAGAAGGCGAAAATTGATGATGCAATAAACCAATAAAGCTCTGCAATCACTCAACTAATGAAATGCCGGCCATTCATGGTCGCATACAATTACCGACAGATTCAGTCACGCTCGTTTCACGTTCTGTTCATTAGTTCACCGCAACAGTAGATAAAATTGTTCATATTTATGGCTCGCTCATCTATCCTTAATTCTCATTGCACTTGACATTCTAATACTAAAAAGAGGATCTCCTGTTTAACTCTGAATTTTAATCAAGCGTAGGCTCCATGCCCGTTTGATTATGCAACACGGTACTGGACAATCGACGAAAAAGGTACTATAAGTAGGGGAAAACATTTCAATCTGAGTTTACATCTCCCTAGTTTTATTTCCCGACCTTTTCCGAAGCCTACATCTGAGCACACTTTAATTAAAATTTAAAAAACAAACAAAGTCTCTCATTTCTATGAACCATGCAACACAATTTAAAAGAAAGGTTCAGTTTGACAAGTGGTCCATGTGAATCCACGTCTCATAGGCTAAGCAGTTCCGGTGCGGATGGATCCGGTAATGTCCAATCCGACGCAAATGTTGAGGAAAATGCCAATCAGGGCTCGGCTGGGGATGTAACCGCAGACGTAAGGCGACGGCGATGGAATGGACGACGCCCAGGCACCGCCGGAGCCGAAAGCTTTTTTCAAGACGCAAGTTCCGCCTTTGAGATTGGCGACGTAAGTGAAGTGGCTGCATCTAGAATCAGCAGCGCAACAACCAGCGCAATCGAACGGCGTCGCGACGCAGGTGAGCGTGTAAAGATCGTGATCGCAGAAATCGCAATTGGTGCTGTAGGTGATGGACGGCAGGTTGGAGAATTTAGTCGTCGTCGGTGGTTTGTGGTCAGGTGGGCAAGTGTCATCGCAATCGTGACACGGGGGTTCAGTGGGAGGAGGTTTAGTATGAGGTGGTTTAGTGGGATAAGTAAATGGAGTTGGGTGGGTATAGGGAGTTGGATGGGTGTAGTGGGTTGGGGGAGTTGGGTGGGTATAAGGGGTTGGGTGGGTGTAGTGGGTGTAGTGGGTTGGAGGAGTTGGGTGGGTGTAGTGGGTTGGGGGAGTTTGGTGGGTAAAGGGGGGAGTTGGGTGAGTGTAGTGGGTTGGGGGAGTTGGGTGAGTAGGATGTGTTGTGGGACAGGTAGGACACGGAGGATTAGTGGGTGGTGGTGACGTCACAGGTGGATAGCAACTGGTAGGACAATTAGAAATGCAACTGGAACAACGGGGATCCACTCCAAGAGCTCCGCCGCTACCTTCCACCTTTGATGTCAAGTTCCCATCTTCGTTCATCAAAGATGACGTCTAAAGCAATTTCAAAATAATTCAATTAAAAATCGACACCATCACATTCAAAACCGTCTAATATTTCATTACGTGCTCCGCTATCAAATGGTAATTGTAAATGTTTCTGGATCTCGCTTCAGCTGATGCAATCATCGCTCCACTCCTCCGTTGGTTATTATTATTGCCGTGATTCGACCATCTGATCCGCGGGTTTCCACTCCGGCCAGCCGTCGCCGTCGACGAAACCACGGCGATGGCGGCCATCACCAGCACCGCCATCACGTAATGGAACGAGATCTGTTCAACAACATCAATTCCATTTCAACGCAATCAATAAGCTAAACAAAATTTATTGAATCAAATGAAATCAATCAAATCATACCTGATTCATTTGGATGATTTAATTAATGGAACTGATGCTGTTCTTCTTCTTCTTCTTGAATTCAAACGGTTGAAACGACTCGGAGGAGACGCAACAGGTGAGTGCGATACATTCACTCGGTCCAGCATCTCTTATTTATACACCTGCTGGCATGCAGGATGAGCTGTTGAAAGCCCAGGAGCTGTTGAGGACAATAAGAGACCAGCATGCGGCAATCAAAGCGGAGAAGAATTCAGTCACACACTGCTGAGATGGGACCCGAGTTTCCGCGTCTGTCCATTCGTCACTGTCACCTCGGCGAATGCAGTTGATGACGCAACAGCAGCACATCGTGAATTGAGTCTTTACCACCAGCAGCACCCAGGACCTTGTATAATAATTGAGGAGCTCTAATATGTTAGAATGTCCTCCTATCAATTCATATTAACTCACGAGCGTATCTCTTCAGGCTAATAAGCGTTCAGCTGATTGGCATTTGCATCTTTCTTTTATTGCATGTAGCAACAGTTTCGTTCAAAGTGGTCAAGGAGAGTTAATCACGCCCGGCTTATAAGACAATCAAGGTTAATGTATTCCGTGTTTGAATATTATTACGACGTGTACGTTTGTGTTTGTTTTTGTTGGATTATTATCAAATGAAGAGTCGTGACCCGCGCGCTATTCAGAGTGCACCAGACTGATACTCTATGTGTCCGGTTATTTCTACAATGACGCAATAATCATTTGTGATTTTCACATCATCCAAATTCACGTCTGAAGCCTTTTTCCTTTCATATAATTTTCTACAATTATTAATTCGGCAGCAGATATTTGAATGGTTATCCATGAGTGTAAATATTCATAAATTACATTCATTTTTTGGATGACGCAATTCTTTCCTTGATGGAACGAAAAGATAATTTTGAAAATTGACTTTTCTACTTTTCGTGATAAAACATTAACAGCTTTTTCAAATACCAAATTTTTTTCCCGATAATTGTTTATTATTCATTTCCCAATTTCCGAATACACAATTCAAGAATATATAGATGTTCATCAACTCCTCCACCAAATTCAATGTTATAAAAAGTATATAATTAAAACCCAAAACATTTACGGATAAGTCCAAGTAATGAAAACTTGGATAGGCCTACTACACGTCAAAAGTTGCTCTATTTAGCGGTTCCGGTGCGGATGGTTCCGGTAATGTCCAATCCGACGCAAATGTTGAGGAAAATGCCAATCAGGGCTCGGCTGGGGATATAACCGCAGACGTAAGACGACGGCGATGGAATGGACGACGCCCAGGCGCCACCGGAACCAAAAGCTTTTTTCAAAATGCAAGTTCCTCCTTGATGATTGGCAATGTAAGTAAAGTGACTGCATCTCAAATCAACAGCGCAACGGGCGGCGCAATCGAATGGCGTCGCGACGCAGGTGAGCGTGTAAAGATCGTGATCGCAGAAATCGCAATTGGTGCTGTAGGTGATGGACGGGAGGTTGGAGAATTTAGTCGTCGTCGGTTGGTGATGAGGTGGGCAGGTGTCATCGCAATCGTGACACGGGGGTTCGGTAACGGGATGAGGAGTTGTGTACCCACAATAGGGTGGACAGTCATCGGAGCAAGTGGCGCAACGAGGATCAGTTAGACGCTTGTCAATGTCCCCCGTGATTTTCTCTTGTTTGGCCACCACCTGAATTTTTAAACGATATTGCGTCATCATCTATTTTATTTTCTGAAATTAAATTGATTATATTATACGTGTCTGCGATCGAAAATGGCCTTTGGCGAAGCTTCGGCTGATACCAAAACAGCAATAGCCAACAGACACAATGGCATCAATTCCTGTTGAAAAATAAAAGATCAAATGTAATTGCATATAACATGTGCAGCATAATATTAATTATTAAAGTTTACCATATTCAACATTTTCAATTAATTTTCTGAGGTTTGGGATAGTTAAGACAAGTGAACAAGTGACTGGAAGAAGCAGCAGGAGACGAATGATTTGCTTAGCTCAGCATCCCTTATTTATATACCTATAGACCCTAACATTAATAGAATATCCATTAATAATGTCATTGCCATTTAAAATCTGTTCACCGCCACCAGCATAAAACGTGCCGCGATATTGTTTCCCCATTTTTCAGAAATGTCCACCGCCAATTTGAGTGGACAATCAAATTTCATTACCTGCATTATTTCCAGACTGGCAATTTAAAATCATATCAATAACTATATTTAAGACATATTAGACTTTCCCTTTTAATTGAGCAATCCCATCAGCAGAAGTTTAACCTTGTAGACTCAAGGATATCCTGTATAGTTAATTATAACATATAAATGAATTATAAATCAAAAGATGGTCGATTCATTATTGTCGTTATTAATCGATTTTTATTCGTGATAGACGTTTATATGTACAATTGTGAATTTTAAGTTAGGATCGAAGTTAAATCTAATGCTGATAAGAGAGCCAGCCACAGCATAGTAGTGACGGCCGGCTGCTTCATCTGGACGGCCGTGTTACTCATCTGGGCCGTCGTGTTCTGGATCCAAGTGGCGAACGAGCTGACCCGCGTGAATCCGTTGGGGTAACCTTTTTCGCAGCCCAAATTGGAGCCGAACGAAACGATCCCGATCTGTTTCCAACTGCCGTCGGCCATTTCCAAATGCATCGGACCGCCGCTGTCGCCCTGATTTTGACAAATTAAAGTTTAACCAAAGAATTAATTTTTAATCAATTAAATTAAATCAAATCAAATTAAATTATTTAATTTAAAATTTAAATTTAAAATTGTAATTTAATTAATTAAATTTTAATTCATTTAGATTAATTAAGTTAATTAATTAAATTTTTTTTTAGCCAAAGATTAAATTTCATTAGATTAAAATTTAAAAATGATACGTTGCAGGTGCCGTGGTGATTGGCCGTGCTGGTGCACATCATGTCGTCGGTGATGACGCTCTCGTACTGCTCGTAACACTCGTCGTTCGTGATCACTTCGGCCGACGTTTTGCGAAGGACTGAACTCGTGGCGCCACCTTCTACATTTCAATTAATTGTATAATTATAAGTTTAATTCAAATGAATTAATTTGAATCATTTGTTGTACCGTCACTGTATAGACCCCATCCGGTGAGAACGACAGTTTCACCCACGTAATCGTTGAGAGACTCGGACGGGCTGTCCAAACAAATCGGCCGAATGTAATCTGAGATATTGTTAAACCGGAATTGTATCAATTACATAATTATTGCGATATCAAGATTATATAAATACCTGAAAAGTCGATGGATTGCGGAAGCCGGATGAGACCGATGTCACCTTGAAGAGTGTTGGAGTCCCAGTCGGGATGGATGTAGTAATCGCGGCTCCTGTAATTTTCCTGGTGGATTTCTTTGTCGTTATCGACATTGTGGGCCCCCAAAGTGACGTAAACGATAGCGACACTTGGGACATTGAACATATGTTACATCATTAATTATTCCGACTGAAAATCCAAAATAATTTGAAATTACTTTTCTAGACAGTGGGCGGCGGTGAGGATCCACCTGTCGCTGATCAAACTGCCACCACACGAGAAGAGTTGGTGATTGGCTCTTTCCAGGACGAGAAACACCTGCCATGGAAACTCGTTGGGTGCCGTCTCCACTCCGCCGACGATCCTCATCCAGGAATTATCATTCGGCGGATTGCCCACACCGCAAACTCTGTCGACATCTGTCAAACAATTTTAGAACGATTGCAACACACGAACATCAAATTATATTAATTATTATTTAATTAATTATTATTTGATTAATTGTTATTTGATTAATTATTATTTGATTAATTAATTATTATTTGATTAATTAATTATAATTTGATTAATTGTTATTTGATTAATTGTTATTTGATTAACTATTATTTTATTAATCGAAATTACCTTCAGTGAATCCGATGCGGATGTCTCTTCTTAATCTGGAAGGTGGTCGAATTCCGTTGTGCGGATTCAAATTCCGCCTTGGCCAATTGTTGGGGTTTCTGATCAACGCCGAAATCAATTTGGAATTGTGTTTGACTACTACGGGCTGGATGCAATCGGCCGGATGGAATAAGAACAGAGTCAGCACAATTCCGAACAGAATCCAGCGGACGAATTTTCCAACACGTTCCATAACGTTGGAAAAGAAAAATAAACTCAACACGCGCGTGTGCAACTTCTATACATGTTAAAAAGTCGTTTATCGTTCACAGCACACTGATTATATATGTAAATGCCCAGATGTCAAACATTTCAACATCATGCAGGATCATAAATTTAAAAAAGTGTTCCATTTTCTCGCCCGTCTTATCCGCGCTCGTTATAATCAGGCCCGTTCTATATTTGTAAAAAAAAAGGCCAAATCACGTACCCCCACAGCACCTTGTCCAGTTATGACGTCAAAGAGAATTCAGGTGTTATCTAGCAATCTAATTTATACACGGATGTTGATGCTAGACAAATAATGGGATCATTTCGCTTATCTTATTTTATCATTCAGACTTATAGGCCGTTGTATTACATGCCGGACGTTTGCTTTATTCAGGTTAATTATTTAAGTTACGTAACTCTGCTATAAAACTATAAATGATGTAACCCCCATCTCTTTGTTGCGAAGCAAAAATGACTCCAGGGCTTTGATGATTAATTGACAATTAAAGTCTAATTAAAACTAAAATTAAAACAAAATTGATGATGAATGACAAAAAGGCCTTGACTTAATATTTTTTATTTCCTGCCCATTTAGAAATTTGAAATAATTAAACAAAAAATAATAAGAATTGATGAATTCAAAGTGTTTCAGCGACGGACGACTCCGGTTATGTCCGTCCCCACGCAAATGTTGAGGAATACATCGACCAAGGCTCGACTAGGAATGTATCCGCATATGTAAGGTGACGGGGCCTTGACGGATGAGGCCCAGGAACCTCCGGAGCCGAAGGCGCTTTTCAGCCGGCAAGTCCCGCGGTTTAAATTGCCAATGTACGTGAAATGGCTGCAGAGCCGGTCGCCGGCGCACAGGGCGGCGCAAGCGAAAGCGTTCGGGATGCACGTCACAGTGTAGAGGGCGTGGTCACAAAAGTCGCAATTGGTGCTGTAGGTGACGGACGGAATATTCCGATTGGTGGTCGACGGAATGACGCTTCCGCACTTTGCTTCCGATTTGGCCAAATCGTCGGAAGTGGTTTTCACTTCCGGTAGTTCTTCCGGACTGACTTCCGCTCTGACGTCATCGCCGGCAGCTACCAACAAGAAGAGCAACCACCACCAGCACAACTGAAACCAAATGTGTCCATTTAACTAATAGATTTAATTCTTATTTTAAATATGTTATATACCTTACTCATGTTTTCTTGTCTCCTATTTAATTCAGGAAGTCTAATCAGACGGTCGACTCTGATCAAAGAATTAGACAAGAGTGATACCTGGATATCCTTTGCCAACTTGTCTTATTTATACACATTATAGGACCCGTGCGGAATTCCGGATTGCTAAAATCACTCTTTATACATACCTATGGTCCAATTGCATGTGTGCAATAATTCTGTCGAATTAGGTAGTTGTAGTAAATCTAATTTCGGCCTTGGTGGATGTTACACATTTGACGTTTTCATTAGTCATTGCGAAAGGGACGATCTTGAGTCAATCAGAAAAAAGCTTATTTGGCAGTGTACGTGTGTGAACCAATTCTCTTACTATTCGTGAAAGCATTCCAGAGTATACACTATACATCGTCGAGGTCGACTCCGCGGTCTGGAACAGATTTAGTCTCTGAATAATCAACATCGAAATGGACCGATAGAGTATAGACTCGACGAGATTTCAATAAAGTATTTCACTGACATAGTATATGTGTTCGTGTATTTGACTTTCATGATTGACAGCTCTATCTATTGCATTATATAATAATACCTTTATGACAATATGAGTAATCGTTTGATTGCTGGGCTATCAATCTATTTATACAAGCTAATAAACCAAAATTTTTACTTTATAAACTTGCATTTTTAGAATTTTCATTACTCCTATAGAAGTAATTATCTGCAGATTTTTACTTAATCAAATCGATTTTGAATCATTTGTTTATAATTTCTATCGATATCTTAATCATGCAAATTACAAGACAAGTGTCGTCTGCTTAGTTTTCTTTTTCGAAAAGATGCTTCTTATTAATGGCGGCTGGCGGTATACCCACTCCATGCCGTTTGCCAGGTAGTTAATAAAACTAAGAATGATTATGAGGTCTTAATTAATAATTAGTAGAGTTAATCCTGTCATGTTAGTTTCTGACTACAGCATTAAACATGTGAAAGCCACCTGTTGATGCATGGATGCTTTGTTTGCATTATTGTTAACATTTTCCTTTGTGCAGATTTGAGCCAGCCGTCGTAACAAAACAGCATGCCAGTTCTGGCTCATGCTGATATCACAATCTCAGTGTCATCGCTTGGGTGAATGAATGATTTGTGTTACTAATTTAATTGCTGTGACCTGCTGCTAAATATTTTTTAATGATTCACAACTTGCATTTTCAATGCCACATGAAAATCTTTAATTCCCTCCTTTATTCAACATCATAGGGTTTCCACGTGTCTCATTTACATACTTGTTGTTTCTGCAAATGTTGTTCGTAAACCAATTTTTAAATTTATCATGTAGACTAACAGCATCCCGTTTCACTGGAGAATTAACTGTCCTGTGAGTGTGGGTGTATTCACGAGGATGTCTGGTGGATTCAACTATATTCCACGAATGGAGTGTGGACTGTGGATGCCTGGCTATCTTTCCCAGGTAGTAAGGTAGGACAAATTCATTTCTATTTTTCCTATCTGAACTATTTGGTGTCATAGTACGATTAATCCTTAGCTAGGCACTTGACTGGAACTTCCCTTGCCACTTAGCAACTTTACTCAGCAACTGACATTCACTATAATTGAATCGACCATAGTCTAATTAAATAATTTAAATATCGAGTTCAAGAAATTGATTAGGTTTATTGTTATTCACTTCTCGCCAAGTCAAAAATCATAAATCAATAGAGCCATTGGTTAGTTTTTTGGGCCAGCAAAAAGCGAAATGAAATTGAAATTAGCTTCCAATTCATAGCGTCCAGATAACGCATTAAAGTTCAAACATTTCAACCGGGGAAAGCTTCAACAAGTGCAAGGTAATAAACTATAGCAAATTGTCTTGTTTGATTGCCTCATTCGAAATCCACGACTTGGGCAATTTCTTCAACAGCTGCGTCATCATCAGCAGTTGATTCAACTTCATCTTCAACTGGATGCTGGCAGGGAGGGCATACTGGATGTGGATAACAGACGGTGGGGCACGGCTTACGAGTCGTGGGCTTAGTTTTCTTGGTAGGGTAAGTGGGTTTAGTGGTTGGCTTGGTTTTCTTGGTGGTGTGAGTGGGTTTAGTGGTTGGCTTGGTTTTCTTGGTGGTGTGAGTGGGTTTAGTGGTTGGCTTAGTTTTCTTGGTTGGACGGGTGGGTTTGGTAGTAGGTTTAGTGTGATGGGGTGTGGTCTTAGTAGGGCAGTTTTGACAGCGGTCATCCTCAACGTCCGTCGCCATTGTTGCTGACTCATCTCCTGAAGGTGAAAGTGTGGTAAGACCATCTTCCATAATATCCGTCAACTGAATCATTAAAAAACAAAAATTAGAAATGGGAAATATTTTAAATCAAATTCTATGGAATGTGTGGTGGAATATGTACGTCGATGGACAGGAACTGGGGCTCGTCCACGGGTGCTGCTTCCGAATGGAATGGCATTTGAGCGATGAAAACAGCCACGCCGATCATCAGAACGAAAAGTGACAGACTCTGCGCCAAATGGAATGAAATGATATCGTTAATTTCAATGAAAAGTAATGAGAGCCTTTTTACCTTGTTCATTTTTTGGAGGTTTTGTTGGGAATTCCTTTCGAGGAGCGACTGGAGACTTGGACTACCAACTGGAGGAGAAGACGGTTAATTGATAGAGATCAACTCGAGTGTTTCTGGTTTATATAGGTGCACAATTTGAATTGTTGCGTGGCCAATGATCACGTGACGTTTTCTTTTGCGAAACGATGAAACGCTGTCGTCGTCGGCTGCTGTCGCAAGTCATTTTATCCCTTGCATTCCATTCCCAAATCAGCTTGATAAAATTGAGACATTCTTTCCAGGGGGGTACACGAACAAGACATTAGAAAATCGTTGCCAAACAGTTTGATGGCCGCCCACTGTCATTTCATTTCAATTGGCGTTCTATTTCGGTGTGTAGCAACTTGTTTCAATATTTGCTGGACCCTGCTGTGTTAGGATTAGTAGTGCCTTTTCCCACGTTAATTAGTAATTCATTTCGTATTAAAGGGAAAATTCAGAGTATCTCATCCACAAGATTAACAATACCGGGCTTGAAATCCATTTTGCCATATCCTCTGTCTGATTAAATTTGAGTGTTATTTCATAGCTCCAATTATTGCTAGAAAGAAATTGAATGCAGCCCGAATGAATCATCATATTTACAGAAGTAAGTCATTTTCGGTCATTTATTTGCGTGATTTTCCCATCAACTTTTATACTTAATATATTAGTCTTGTATCCGCTTTGATTATTATTTGAGCATAGAAAAAACCAGAGACAACAAAAAAGTATAATTTGATATGATTCCGTTTATTCTTTTTGACACAAAATATCCTTCACGTCATAAAAGATTGACAGTCAAATAACAAAGAATTAGCCCCCACCCCCCCTCAACCAGTCAAAATCCTGTGTCCAGTTCAAATTCTGATCATTTTCCAGTAATTTTTTACTTTTTACCCAAAAGACCGAGGCCAAGATCGAGACCGAGGCAGATGGAAATGAGAGCATTGGGATTGCAGGATCGTCTCGGGATGTGACCGCAAACGATGCGAGACGACGGCGGAGTGGGAACGGACCAGGTGCCGCCCGATCCCGGCTGACTGCACAGGGTGCAAGTGCCTCCGTCGGCGTTGGGATTGTAGGTGAAGTGGGTGCACCTGGGATCGCTGCTGCAGATGGTGTTGCCGCACACCAAGGCGCTGGCCACGTTGATCCTGACGTAGAGGACCAAGCCGAGGAACATCCGGTTGTTGGTGTAGACGCAATCCTCAGAGTGGGGCTGGAACGTCGATGGAAGGGCCTGCTTGGCGTCGGCATCGACCACCGATGTACTGTCCGCCGATGGATCGACCACCGATGTGCTGGCCGCCGATGGCTCAATCACTTCCGGCTCCTGGTCGAACGAAGGAACTTGACGGCGTTCACGGGAGAAATCCATGGGTTCCTCATCCATCAGCAGAGTGTGGGCGGAAGCGACCGCCAGGATCAGGACAAAGAAGTAATTCTGTCTCCAAATTATCAATTAGATTTAACTAAATTTAGAATTGAGTGTGTTTTAGTATAGGATTTTTACCTGCATGTTGGAGATTGTTTGGTTCTGCGAGTCTGTCTTTCAAATGGCCAAAGACTTTGCTTTTATACTTTACACAGAGGAGACCTTATGTATCGATTTGTGTCGATGCATTAACTCCCGTCTTTTGAAATGAACTTGCATTAATGCATTTGCTGGCGAAATGCTAACCTTCACTGTTAATAATACCTCACATTTTTCGAGACGTACAGTCCTCGGAAACCGGGCACCTGGAAACGTATATTATAATCTACGAAAATCGAGACGTGTTTTCCGTCTCGCAAATCGTGAGTAATAATCGTCCATTCTCAAATAAAAGAATAGAATTCTGTAGGAATTGAACTCGGGTCTCCGGCATCACAGTCGGATGCTGATCCGCTGTGCCATTTCTATATGTTGCAGACAACAGTACCTTTTTGATATATTTTAGGCTGTTTTTTTAACTAGACAAAAGGAAGGGAAAAAGTAGGAAACAAAAATTGAAAATGTACATTTTTGGTCGAGACGTGCTATTGAAAATCGAAGGTTATAACTACCGAAACGGAGAACCTACCGATTTTAGAGACCCAGTAACATTTTTCGTTAATATCGTGTACCCAAATACGAGACCATTTCTTAACAGTGTTGGTCTATGGCTAATTGTTGCACAGCTTCTTCCAGTCTTGCAACAAACTCTGCAAATGAACTCTGATTGATGCCTTAGCCTTTTAAGTTTCAGAAGTACAGTCCCCTCCATAAGTATGGGATCACCCCGCGCCGTTCCATAAGGCGGCGTGTATTTTTCATATGGGTTTTTCGGGTGGCAAAAATCGAAAAAATGACATAAATTCACCAAACTTGGGATTTATGTCATTTTACGTTTTTTCTATTGTCTGAATTTTTTTCAGATTTTTTCCCCTATTTTTTATGCCTAGAAAAGTGGCGCACAAAGTATCGGATCACTCCGACGCCGGCCGTGTTGTCTTATGGCGCAAATGGGCTTTTCATATTGCTTTTTATATAATTAATTTTCTAGAAGGAATTTTTATTTTCAAACCGTGTATACTATACCCTTTCATAAATTTACTGTCAGTTTTTCATGATGATATGAATTATTTTCGAATTTTCCCAGATTTATTCGTTTCCCGAGTTTCTGAAATAAGAGACTGCAGAAGACTTCATTTAGGGTTTACAACCTCTATCAGCTGGCGTAGGCCGGAAAATTAGTGTCGTTTCTATACACCACTGGCGCTCTGCTTCCTTTTTTACTTAAGGGGCGTATAGAAACGACACTAATTTTCCGGCCTACGCCAGCTGATAGAGGTTGCAAACCCTAAATGAACTCTTCTGTAGTCTCTTATTTTAGCAACTGGGGAAATTAATAAATCTGGGAAAATTCGGAAATGGTTCCGATCATAATGGAAATCTTACAGTTAATTTATAAAAGGAAAATGTAAAAAGGGTTTGAATATAAAAATTCCTTCTTAAAAATTAAATATATAAAAAGCAATATGAAAAGCCCATTTGAGCCATAAGACAACACGGCCGGCGTCGGAGTGATCCGATACTTTGTGCGCCACTTTTCTAGGCATAAAAAATAGGGGAAAAAATCTGAAAAAAATTCAGACAATAGAAAAAACGTAAAATGACATAAATCCCAAGTTTGGTGAATTTATGTCATTTTTTCGATTTTTGCCACCCGAAAAACCCATATGAAAAATACACGCCGCCTTATGGAACGGCGCGGGGTGATCCCATACTTATGGAGGGGACTGTATGCAAGGACTGTCAGCCAGTTCATGACACTGAAATGAATTATAGTCTTACAGGCTGTGGTGAGAACTATTAAGAAGACCTAAATTTGGTTTTCATCGTCGTTTTTTTTTTTTTTTGATTTTTTATTGATTCAAAATTTGAGTGGAGCCGATGTTTTTAAATTTAAAATCATTTTCATTTCTCTTCCGGATATTTGAATGTCATTTTTGAATTTTGAACTTAATCAAAGTTCGAAATGGAAGGTAATTCGAGGAGAGTTTATTAGGCTGACGGCGTTATGTTTTTCGTAAGATAGCTTTTTGTTTACTTTTTTTTGCTCTTTTCAATTTTAAACGATTCGATTAGTGAAATTTTGTTCAGTAAATTTCAAAGAAAAAGGCCGTTTTGTTTTGAAATTGAAGTTTTTGTTCTTTATTTTTTATGGAGTATAGTTGTGTGTAATTAACAACTTGGATGAGTAGCCGTGAATAATAATGAAAGAAATTTCAGATTTGTTTTCAACACAAGAATTTGTATTTCCCGCCAATTCTGGCATCAACAAATGCGTCCTTAAACCATTTAGAATTAAACGAATTTGACGTGTGTCTGATTATTATCGTTTCAATGCAGGTGACGACAACACATTTACAAAAGGCCCAGATTCAAGCCGAGGCAGAGCGACAGGAGCGATCCGGCACCGCAGGATCGTTTGGGAATGTGCCCGCAAACGGAGCCGACGGAAGTTGGAGTCGTGGTGGCCCATCCGCCGCCAGTTCCGGGAGCTTTGTGCAGGATGCACTGCCCGGTGACTGGATTGTGGGTGAAGTGGGTGCACTGGGCGTCGCCGGCGCAGACGTCGTTTCCGCACACGACAGGATCCAGGATGTTGAGGACAACGTACAATTGCAATCCGATAAAGGCGCAGTTGTTGTTGTAGACGCACTGCGGAGAATTGGGCAGCAGACCGCCCAGGATTCCGCCCAAAAGTCCGCCAAGCTGTTTGGTGCTTCCGCTTTCCGGTTTGGAATCGACGCTGTTGTCCGCCAATTGCGACGCCAATGGCTTCACTTCAGGTGCCTTTTTTTATAATTGAATAATTAAATTAATTCTTTTATTATTAGAAATTAGATTTTTTACCTGAACTCAAGTTAGAGACGTGGATTGAATGTTGGCGCCGTTAATGACCGGAACGTTGGGAGTAAAGGGTGTGGCTGCCTGCCGGCGGATGCGTTGGTCGGTCCTGTAATTAGCGACGGATTTCACCGGTGCGGATGAATCGCTCTTGACAGCACCAGCGTCTTTATTGCTGGTGGCATCCAGAGTTGCCGATGCGACGGCCATCAGCATTAAAGCAATGAAATATTTCTGTGCCGGTAACAGAGAAATAATTTTAATTTTTAATTACATTAATAATGGGAAATAGTTTTACCTGCATGTTGGCTATTGGTGATCTGAGATTGTCAACTGCAAGAGTCAGCCGTGTCTGTTTCATCTGTCCGATTGGTGGTGTCTTTTATATCGTTGGAATATCGACGCCAGCGGCCATTTCAACTTTTGATATTGACTGTGGGAATATTCAAAGTCAAGGGCTTGATAGAAATATTTCCAGATGAGGGCCTTGTCGATTTCTTAGGTTTGTTTGAGAAATAATGATTTCGAAGCCATTTTCTATTATTATCTCGGGGTTTTAGAGGGTCAGCCGATGGATCAATATGCATTGGAATTATTGTTACCTAACGAGCAAAAGAAATTGAAGCTATTTGAATAGTGAAGCTTCATTCTTGCATCTATGGTCTTGCCCATCAAGAGGAAATTCCTTAAATGTTTTATGGTTAATTCAATTGTGCCGATTGATTGGTGTATCTTTTAGTTGGCAGCCCATCGCAGATGTCACGTTCAACTTACCAGATTATCGATTCTTTTATACGAAAGCATTTTGTGGCCCAAATTCATTTCCGGTTTTCCCAATTTCCTTATTTCCTATTATTATAAATCCTGTTTGAATCTAATACGTAATGCTGTCTGCTTGGATAGATTACTCGATTTCCATTCTGAAATATTATTTTATCAATTGAAATTGGTTGTTTCACTTTTTAAACCAAACAGAACACAAAACATTCAACGTTCTAAAAAAGTAAATCAAGATTTCTATCACTCGATAATTTTAGAATCTTCTACTGTTTTAGGCTCTCTTACATCAAACGACAAACAAAAATGATTTTTAATATCCATCGTACTTTTATTGTCTTTTCTTTAGGGTATCCAACACATACAAAATTGCCGAGCTTCAATCGGAGTTAACTATAATCCACTAGACCGACACGAAAAAAAACCACAGAGACCAGAACAAAAACCAGAAATAATTGAAACAGACAAATCTAATCACACTACAATGGACGCTGTAAAATCTGCCGAGGACGTTGCTGGAACTGCCGGATTCGTTTGGTCGTCTTATTCGACCCTCATTTTTACTTGCCGATGCCGATATCCACATCGAGGCAGACTCCGATCAGAGTGGGATGAGGTTTGAGGCAGGGCTTAGGGGGAAGGGTAGGAATGGTAGGACAAATTGGACAATGTGGCTTGGTTGGGCAAGTATGGCAAGGGGGCTTTGTGTGGCAAGTAGGACAAGTTGGGCAATGAGGAGGAGGAGGGCAAGTGTGTGGGGGTGGACAAGTAATTGGAGGTGGGCAGGTGGGGCAAGTGGGTTTGGGTGGGCACGTGGGGCAAGTGGGTCTGGGTGGGCACGTGGGGCAGTGATAAGGATGATGGTGGTGATTGTAATGAGGAGGAGTTGGTTTAACACAACTGGGTGGGCAATGAGGGTGGCAATTGACGCATTTAAATTCAGCATCGTCGCTGGCAGCTTTATCGTCGACCACGGCCGTTTCGTCCGCTATTCCCGCCTGTATCACAAATAATTTTTATTCATTCAGATCAAGACTTGAATGAATTAAAGATAATTAATTTTACTTCATTTGATTCTTCCTGGGCCAGCACGCAGGCGGTGGCGGCCATCATCAGAGCCAAGATCGACAGTCCCTAAACACACACAGCGGTATGAATTTCGAAATTTTATTTAAATTAATTGAATTAGATTTTATACTACCTTCATTTTTTAAGTTTTCTTGTGGTGAAATAATCAGACTAGAGGAGGAAGAAACCGGTGGACGGATGGATTCGATTGGACTCCGGCATCTTATTTATACGTCAGCCTGCAGTGGACTTAGCCATTGCAAGTATTTGCATATTAGCTAAGTATTTGCACATACAGCATTTTAAAATGAAGGCAGCAACCTATTACGCTGACTAAAAAGGGACTTTTGCAACGTTAATTTATTTTATTGCATGGTTATGTCGATATGCCAAATATTAGCCAATGTCGCTATTGCTTATATGTGGCATTGAACGAGCTGTTACCATTTTCTAAGTGTCGAATTAATTCTCCGACTAGCGAAATGATTTGATGGCCAAGGACAAATTGAGACAAGGGATGGGCGATTTAAAAAAATTTTATTTTCTATGGGGTGTCATGGTTTCATTTAAAAAATATGTTGCCAATGGTCGGATGTAAATGCACCTGCTATTCCTGTCCAGACAAAATGAAACTAAATGTTTTTTTTGTTTTTTTTTTTTTTTCAAAATAGAACGCAGGTGGCGGACCACCTGCTCTTATCGCTTCGTTATCCTGGCCTGTCCAGGTGTTTCTGTTCCTGTCAAATGGAGATGAATTCGCTGTGATGTCCAGGCCATTGGCATCGACCAACACGGAACGGAATGACGATACGACACACGTTTAGCTGCGTTCACAGTCATTTGACATGTTGTTAGTATACTAGACAGTCTAACCCAAACACTCACTTATTGGTACAGGTTTTGTTTAATGGTGCCATTCTTTATTATTCCCTATAGGTTGGATTAATTAAAAAATGGCGTCACTTTGCAATTGGGTCGGCGTCTTTTTTCGGAAAATTCTGTCGTTGAATTCGAAACGTTTCCGCCTGGGTTACTTCGTTATTACCTGTTTCCTCATCTACTGGACCTATTCGGCCATTGTTTCCAACCAGCAAGTCGTTTCAGTTTGGCTAAATTTCATTCAAACTAGAAAATTCGACCTATTGATGGCGTCCAATCGGAAAATTGACCGACGGACCTGTTGCCAGTCTCCCGATTATTCCAAAGATATTTGCGGCCGATCCAATTGCACGTCGTTATGTCCGTCTCCTCGTGATTTAAACCAGTTGAAGAACGACGGACCAAACGCCTTTTTCATCGAAACGTCCGGCAGTGGCGGTCTGAACATCCGCCAGGCCTTCGCCGTCGAGTCGCTGGCCTTTCACAATCCAAATTTAACTGTCAACGTCCTTTTCATGATGGACGACGGCCATCAGAAACAAATCAAAAATAAAGTGCTGACCGAAACGGTCGAAAAGTTAAAATCTAAATACGAAAATATTCAATTCATCATTGTCGATTTGAACGAGTTCATGGCCGGCACGTCGATGGAAAAATGGTTCCACTGCACCGACTGGCGGACAGGGCCCTACCACGTCTCCCATCTCAGCGATGGCCTCCGCTTTTTGACTCTGCACAAGTACGGCGGATATTATTTCGACCTGGACGTCATCTTCGTCCGGCCCGTCACTTATTACCGCAACTTTATCACCGCTGCATCGGCCACCAATTTCGCCAGCGGCATCATTCACGCAGATTATGGACATCCCATCACGCAACTGACCGTTAACGATTTCCCTACCAATTACAAGTAAATCCCCAACATTTGTTTGTTTTTAAAAATGATCTTGAAATTCATTTGATTTTTAAAATTAAATTTCTTTAGGAAAAACAAGTGGACGCACAACGGACCGGATTTGGTGCTGCGGGTCATGAAAATCTTTTGCCGAGAAGAGAATTTCAACAAAATCAATTACGTCAGTTGCCGAGGGTTTGGTGTCCTTCCGGCTTCGACATTTTCTCCCATCCACTGGAGCAATTGGCAATCGTTTTTCAACCGTAGGCCGGCCAATGAAACTGGAGTGCCCAGTTGGATCACCAATCAAATCGTCGGCGTCCACGTTTGGAACAAATTGAGTTTCAACGAAACGGCCTACAAGAATTCGACGCAGGAATACGTCCGACTGGTCAGAGACAATTGTCCCATCATCTACTCCATCGCCCCCGAAACATTTTAATTGGTTCAAGTGAGCTGTAAGGGCTTTAAGTCTAAAGGTCTTTACACAAATTGATTTCATTCTTTCGTGTTTATGTCGTTGTGTTCGTTTTGAACTGCGCATCTCGACTAGTTTTATGGTTTTAGCGTCGTTGTATGTCGTCGTTAATCAAATGCCTAGATAGTGCTGTCCTTTTTTAATTGCAGCCAAATGTTTTAGTGGGTTTGAGAGCGGCTGAATGGCGACAAGCTTCACTTTTGAGTGGGGATGCACCCAGTTGACACACTTGTGTTTCACGTCTTCTTTCACATCTAGTCTCATTTTATACTTTCAGAAATTTCATTAATCGAATATTAATTTGTTATGCTCTTTTGTTTTCGTCGTCGACTGTCGGTGATGGCTGGATTCATCATCGTCTGCTGTTTCTTCTTCAATTTCGTCATCAAACAACCAAACAACGAAGATTTAACCTTAATTGAGTTTACCGATGAATTTAGTAACGAGACGGGAGCCGACCGCTACATCGTCCCCAACATCATCCACTTTATTCGCTACCAGAAATTCGAGCTCAATTTCGTCGATTACGTCGTTTTAAAAGCGGCGATGCGCAACCACAGGCCGGACCATTTTTATTACCACACCAACATCAAGAACGTGACCTACGACGGCAAGTACTGGGACTGGGTGAGAAAAGACGAGCCACTCTGGTCCCGCATTCGAGTCAAGTACCTCGAAGCTCCGACGGAAATTTTCGGCCAGAAGCTGAGCGACGGATGGCGGTTCCACCACGGGAGCGACATCGGACGCATCCGCGTCCTGATGCAATACGGCGGTATCTACCTGGACAACGACTGCTTCGTCATTCGTTCACTGGACAAGTACCGCAAATTCGAGTGCGCCCTCAACTGGGACGACAAGCAATTCATGGGCACCCAAACTTTAATTGCGCACAAGAATTCCCGTTTCATCAAACTCTGGCTGGAATCTTACAAGGGCAATTATCATTCGGATCGATGGTAATATATCAATTGATTGATTAATAGCTATGTTTTTATTTAATTAAATTAACATGTTGTTGTATAGGTACTACAATGCAGGAGAACGGCCAACGACTGAAATCCTGTTCCAGCAACCGTATTTGATCCATCGGGTGAAAGGCGATTTCGGGGCTGCCACGGGCGTTTCGATGAGTCTCTATAAAAATCTGAAATTTGATTGGCGCCATTTGGATGTCATCCATTTGCTCATGAATCACCGTAGTTACCGTGAGTGATTTGTGATGACGTATACATTCAAATCCATTTTTATCTTGTAATGAAATTTGTGTTTTGATGGATTGTTATTACAGTGGATCCCAATTACAACAAGACGCCCGTCTTTGACGAGAACAACATCCGCACTTACGAGTATCCATTCGGAGACATGGTCCGCCATCTCCTCGACATGCAATCACCTAATTCTCCTAGTCCATAAATATAACCCACCGCATCAGGTATTAATGTCCATCAAATGCGAGTGGATTATTTGATTAATCGTAAAATTAATGCTACGATAGTTACTGCTGTACAAATAGCAAATTTGATTCGTTATTAATATTCATTATTCTTTGGGATTATACACAGACTTTTATCCGAGTAATTGAGCAATTGTTTTATGAGGGAGGGATTTAGCCACGATTGCAGGTATACAATTAACATGTAAGAAGCCGTTCTTTTACATATATAACCTTGGCCATTTAGACATCTATAACCGGATTATTTTAAAATCTCTGACGAATATGGGCGGGGCTGCCAACTGGATGGGTAAAAGGGGGTCTAGCGAACGTGTTATAGTTCTTTCAACACACACCGGGACCAAACAATTTTTATACGACAAAAGTGTCACATCTTTTATCTAATATCCCATCAGGAAGTGCAGCTCTTAAAGAACTTTATTACGTTTCTTATCGTTTGGGCGCGTTAATTCAAACTTTAAAATAAATGTCACATTTGCGCCGGTCGAAATCTAACGAATCTAACGCCGACTAGAGTTTTTAACACACATACACACATACACATCACATATACAGATATACTATAAATATCGTATAATAGTCCCTCGTTACCAAAGATGACCAATTTCAACTAAATCTATGCACATAATTAAACGACTATTGCCATTGTAAATTCAGCTATAAATAAATGTGAACTTTGAAACGGGTTGAATATATAGTTTATTTTTAGCTGGGCGATTGCACTTGCTCTTCATGCACATGGCCATTTAAGGTGACTAATATTAGGACCGGGTGATGGGGTCGCCAATGTGATTAAATCAATTCCGCTAGACCCCCATTTGTTCTATTAATAGAAACATTTACTCGTTGAACTTATAACCGCGGAGTAAATTAAAACGAAACCGGTCTCATCTCCGAATCATTTCGGGCTGGGCCGTCCTTGATATAAAAACGAAGATCGCCCAGCTTTTGACACGGCAGTCGTTCGAGAGTCAACGACTAAAACAACAACTCCTATTCGATTTTCTTCCGCAATTCAATTCAAAATGAAGACCTGCTGCTCGCCGATCCTTATCTTCCTGCTGGCCAGCCTCACGGCCGTCGCCAACGTCTCTGCTGCAACAACAACAGTAAACGTCAACAGTTGGCTCAAATTTTCCTTTAATCACTTTTGTTGTACAATTTCTAATGTTTACAGGTGACTACGACGATTACGACGACGACCAACGCAGTTTGCGGTAGTATGGCGACGGGCGTCTCTTCCAGCACACTGACCAACTGCCGACGCCGACGCAACTACTGGATCGACGTCCCCGCCTACATCGCCTTGAACGACGATGTCGACAACCAACTCGTCCAATATTTCAATCCTACCAAGACTTATCAGTAAGTAACTCTAATGTCTTATATAGTTAACTCTTTAAAAATAATCCAATTATTGCTAAAGGGTGGAGCCGACTGTTTGGCCGTTCAAATCCAATCATCAGCCAATCGATTATCATCCGGCTTATTGGCTGGGATCATTTTTCCCCACACCTTCCGATGTGATCCAGCCTTCCGTCATGTCGGCAACGGACGTCGAGCAGAAAGGAATGAAATTGGGACTAACTGCTCTGATTGCCTTGATTAAAGGCGTCCTGGGTTCGATCATACCGCCTGGAAATACCAGCGATGTGACCGTCACATCGACGAAAACGGAGACGGTCATCAGCAGCACGAAAACCATTTTCATTTCCGGCTGCAAGCCGGTGCCGTTCCCTTTCTCGACTTGTCAGTAAAAACAATTTGAATTTCCCGCCATTTGACCTTTTTCTCAAGTAGTTTAAATTTCCCGCTGTTATTTATATATCATGATCTATTGCCATTTAATTATTGATGGAATATCCAGCCCAATTAATAACCGAGAATACACGGGGACCCAAAATAATTTGGAAACATTTTCTGGTCGAACAGCAGCGGCTTTTAGAGGATGCCCAGATCCAAGCCGAGGCAGAGCGACAGGAGCGATCCGGCACCGCAGGATCGTTTGGGAATGTGCCCGCAGGTGATGCCGCTGTTGTGCGGAGTCGGAGTCGACCAGCCGCCAGTCGATCCGGGGGCTTTGTGCAGGGTGCAGGTACCTCCGTTGCGGTGCGGATCGTGAGTGAAGTGGGTGCACTGGGTGTCGCCGGCGCAGAGGATGTTGCCGCACGTGAACGGGTTCAGGATGTTGATGATGATGTACAATTCCAGGCCGATGAAGGCGCAGTTGTTGTTGTGGATGCAGTGCGGAGAAAACGGAAGCGGAATCGGAAGTCCTCCCAGTCTGGTCAGTGGCGTGGCTGCCGCCGATGTTTCAATTCCGTTTTCAGACGTCTGGAATTTTTAAAATTTTTTGAAATTTAAAATTTTGGCGCCAAAATTTGTTCGTTTGAAAAAAAAACCTGAACGCGGGTGACAGACGTCGATTGAATAGCGGTGACGTCGATGACTGGAACATCAACGGTCGACTTGGTGGATGGCGAATCTTGACGGCGGAATCTGGACGAATTGATCCGGTAATTCACAGGAGATTTCGATCCTGATGTCGAATCGACAACCTTGCCAATTGGGTCGGATGATGCCACAGCGGCCACCAGCACCATCACAGCGATGAAATATTTCTATCCAAATTGAATTGAATTTAAGTGGAAATAAAATTAGAGGTAAGTAATTAATTTTTTAAATATTACCTGCATGTTGGCCAAAAAGAACTTGTAATTAAATTAGTTATCAGAAAGTCCTTGTCAGCTGCAGGTCGAACGATGTCTATATCACTGTACTGGCGAATGCTCTTATTTATATACCATAAAGAACGTCAGCCAAAGCTCCGATGGCGTCGAATTTAATTTATGCATTTTGTATTACATTCCGCTGATTTTCTGCACAGGCAATTGGTGGACCAGACGGTCAAGGGTTTTCGAATCAAATCTGCATATCATTTCAAATGAAGAAAGACGAGATGAAGTAACTCTATCGGATAAGATGTGGCTATATTCGTCTTTAATAATAAAGATCTCGAATTACTTCACGTGGTGGAGAAATCAATCTAATTCAGTTATCAAAAGGATTACGACTTATAATTGAATTCTAAAATGACGAAATTAAGAATATTGAAATTAATTTTTTTTTTTTTTAAATTTTTTATTGATTGACATTTTTATTTCTGTTATTTTAAATATTGCAGGGTGGTGACACGTTGTAAGGATAGTCGCACTGATTGATGGCGTCGTTGTAAACCAGTCCGCTAGGGCAGTTCTATAATAATTTTGGTTTATAGAAAAATTTTGAATTTCATAATTCAAAAGTTGGCGCCAATGGAAAATATGACATCACTTACGTAGAAATAAGGGGTTCCATTTGAGCACAGGTAAAACGTAGTGCAATCTTCCGGATTGGGGAAAATGTAATCGTCGCTCGACTCATTGGCGCAAATGTCCGGCCCGATCGTTACTGTGCTGGGCCGAGTGTCAGTGCTAATAGTTGATGGATCGACGTCGGTTGACGCCCAAGATGTTTCCCAATTGGCTGTCGGAGTCAATTCGCTGGTAATGTCAGTTGACAGTTCAGGTGAAATAGCCTAAAAGAATTAGATTTTTATCGATACTTTTTGTGGATTATTAATTTTTAAATGATTATACCTTGAATGGATGTTGGACTAATAAGGAATTCTCTGCCGCTGCGAAGATGAAAAGGCCAAGAAATGCCAACGTCTTGATGGCTACTTTGACCTGCATTTTCTAATTAGATTTTTATTTCAATTTGTATATAAACTACTAGACCGGTAGACTCGATTGTTCTGCGTCTTTCAGCTGGACGTCTGTCGTCTTTTAAATTGTCAAGTTCCATGTCGCTTCTGTCATGGCTAATCTCCTATCGCTTTATTAAAGATATTAGGACTTTTATTTATGTCATCATCTGGAAAGTACCAAGTGCAACCCCGAATAGGTCAAATGAACACACATTCCAGCCATTCATTTCCTTTTGACTCAAGATAAACTATAGAACAGGGTATTATATAGTTGCCATGAAAGGAATAACTATAGGCCATGCAGGATTATAACGGGATTTCTCCTTGATATCTATGGGGGGTACTTGAGTCAGTGTACTGTTGAGCTTGATGCGGATTTAGATATATAGACTCAGACACCCGGTCGGATAACAATAGGAAGAATTACAACGCCGTCGACACATGTGGCTTAAAACAATCGACGTCAACGGTGAGTCATAATGATGCCATATAGAACACCATTGAATTTGAATAGAGAAAAGTCAGTGTGAATTATAGTTTAAAAAAAAAACATTATTTCTTTTAATTATAATCTCATTTAAAAAATAATTGACATTTGTTCGATTTAAGTCTCCAGAGACCTGTGGGGAACAAGTGACGTTCTCGGAATTTGGATTCGAGCAATGTTGGGAAAGCTGAGCCAACATTGAATGACAAATTAGATGATCGTGAATGAAATTTTTTTCTCATGCTCCCAGGGGATGTGTCTTTAACACAATAAAAATTTAATTCTAATAAAATGAAAGTTTTTCAAACAGCTGGGAGGAGCCATTTAAAAGATGGAAATGAATCAGCCTCTTTCTCAGAATTATTTCCTAGAAACGTTGATGAGAGCATTTGGTAGACGTCAGGGAATCAGTCGATTGCCTTTGCTGGCAATGGAATAACTAAAAGAAACTGACTCCGACATTGACTACATTCAAAACAGCATGTTTTAATTGATTTTTAATTATTTTGATAATTAATTTTCGCGCTTTATTCGTCTATGCGCTTCTAATTTCAATAACAAGCTTGATGTTAACGCTTTTTTGTCATATTTTCACCAGTTTGTCACAAAATACAAAATTAATTGAAAAATCGCCCAACTTGCTGACAACTACTCTACCGTAATAGCGTTTGAGAATGTAATTAAGCGCCGGTGAAGATCAAATACGAATAAATAATCATGTAATCTTGCCAGCGCAACAGCGCTACACTGAACTGTTAGGGTTCGTTAGGCTCCTCCTCCTCGCTGTAGGCAGCTGAGAGGAGATCTATAGAGCGGGGGGAGGAGTCTCGCGGCGGCCGTATGCGTTTCTCTGAATAAAATTCAAACGCTTTTCTCAAGTGAACGACATCAAATGCTACAAAATAAATTAATGAGCTGTAATTTTACGGTTATGATTCCCGATAACATTTTGTATAAAACGGCTTAAAGCTTTATCTGTACAGACGTCAGGCGTTTGTTTCTTTGATAAAACGCCATCCCTGTTTTAGGTTGCCTGATTGAGTATAAAGTCGGTCGTTGGTAGTCATATCAATGTATTCCATACGGAATACATATACTAAAATTGGAACGATACAGAGAAGATTAGCATGGCCCCTGCGCAAGGATGACACGCAAAATCGTGAAGCGTTCCACATTTTTTGCCAAATTTATAACCCATTTTGACTTTGATTAATTAATTTCTTGAAAATTGATAAAATGTCAAAAGTTTACTGAAAATTTAGAGATTTGTCAACGACTGAACTTGATGAAACAATCATACGTGAAGAAACCGCAAAAGAAAATGGTTACAAAACACATTTTAATTGGATAACTAGCAACATTTGCATCAGAGAGGGTTTGCTATGAACTCTCATCTTTGTCGGTAAGGCACACGACTGATTCTCCGATTCTCTATGGCAATTTAACAACGTTTTTCTTGTTGAACTTCCGAGAATAAAGAGCCTGTCATATCATAATTCGTTTGTCATGCGTATTAGCCCCTCCCCCTAACGGTTTATTTCTTTCAGTCTTATTGTCTTGGGAATACTATGAGAAAATTGCGATGAATGATTCCGAGAACGTCCCTTTTCCGTCAAATAGGTCCATGGAGACCTTTTAAATTCATTATTTGTTATACCGCTTAAAAAAGAAATTTCGGTGTGACACGAAAAATTTAAAAAAAAAAACAATTGACCCTCTACAACAGTCTGTAACTCTGTATTTATTTTGGCGAATTAACTTGTTAAATTAGCATAATTCAATGTTGCGCTCTAGTGTCGCGTTCTAGTGTCGAATTTGTAAAGTTTTTGTAACATTCCTGGCAGACTAAAAATTTTGACAACACTTACACATGTGCTTGGAAACATCAATGGTCTGAATCGAGCCTGTCTTTTGTGTGACAATAGATCTTATTATACCAACTTTGAGTAATAGCTGCAAATGGCTAACTTGAACGTCAACACTTTGGATGAAGAATTCATCACTTGTCAAATTTGTTTGTATGAATTTGACGAGGAGAATAAGAAACCCAAATTTCTGCAATGTTCCCACACCATTTGTCTCGAGTGCTTCCAGGTCTGACGTTTTTTAAATGATTGAATTTCGTTGTATGCAATACAATTTTATTAGCTAGGCCGCACGCCAACAAGACACAATCACTTGCCCTTTCTGTCGGACCTGCACATCAAAAGACAACACCAATGGAGCAGAGTGGATTCTGCCAACCAATCGATATGTTCTAGAAATGATCAGAGTGAACAGAGCTCAATCAAATTCTGTGCCGCCAACTGCACTGCCAGTGTAAATTCAATTTTTCACTTTTAAACCTAATTGATTATGTGATTTTAACTTCTTCGGTAGGGAGTCAGAAGAAGAAGAGTATGCCTTGATGGAAGCGATTGAAGCCATGCAACAGAGATTACTGAACCAGGAACAAGTGATTACTACACCAGCAGATACTGCCGTCTTGTAAGATTTGATTTTTCAAAGTTATGAAACTGACCGGACACTGAATTTTGCATCTCCTTTGGTAGACAGCCAGCTGATGAGGATGAACAATTGAGGCTTGCACTGGAAATGAGTTGTAGAGATATGGAACAAGAAGCCTTGAATGAAGCGATGCGCCAGAGCTTATTGAACCAGCAGCAGAGTCAGCCCGAGTCGAGTCAGCCGAGCCTAGTCAGCCCGAGTCATCCTAATAGGCATCGGGAATCACAAGGGAATTCGGTAGCAGCAGCCGGTGCCATCCCACAAAGCACCGGGCCTGATTCAGCCAATGACGTGCCCTCTGATGAAATATTCTTGTTTCTATTACTGTGTTCATCGGTACTATACTATGCCTTTTTACTAGTTTGCCAATTGATTCCGTTCTTATGGTATCGCTTACATTTTGCATTGGGAATTGTATTTCTGTTGGTTAACAGCGCAGTTTATTCGTCCCAAGTTAACTTGTATATAATATTGTTTGGTTTAGTGCTATCATATGATATCTTCTTTCTATTTTTGGAATTGTTTATGTTCTTTTTCTATCAGTTGGAATTGTTATTAGTAATTGTATTTCTCTTCTTTGTTTGTGAGATTCTTATTTTTAGGGGTTTTTGTCACCACCGCACCGTGCCTCTATCTAGCACATTCTAAAAGTGATATAATTTATCCGTCTCTAAAGTTATTTTGAAAATTAATGTTATCAATAAAGTAAAAGCCAACCTGATTTCTAGGTCAACGTGGCCGGCAGCAATGTTGGGAGTGTTGGACAGCACAGCCGGCAATTAATCTTATAACACAGTCAAACGGATACCCACATCTTTGATAATGATTTTAAAGCACAAATATGAATTTTGTAAACTTTGTAAACTGTTTTCCTCAACTCATCGTGTTCTTCCTAAGAATTGTGGGTTTTTCAAATGTGATTTAAATTTTGCCATTAATAAAAGTCTAAATTAAATATTCAACGAAAAATGGTGAATTTTACGTTCGAACCTTTTCCTTTTGTGTAGGGTACGTTAATTGTTCCTTCGATAATAGAGTTTACAAACCCCCTTCGATTGCGAGCTCTCTTTTCCGTCCTTGTTTCTTTACAATATTTTCTCTATTTAGAATTACACTCCATTTTTATGTTGCCTGAAAGTTGACTGCAGGACCGCATCACACGCTTCCAGGATTCCGGCCGTCCGGCAGACTTAAAAATTATTTTGCACCTTAAAATGCAATTTGGCACCTGCGTGGCCGTATGAGTCATCAGTCACACTCAGTCAAAATTCAAGGTCGGTGGTCCGTACCTGTGTGTTAGTGTGCCTGTGACCTGATGACCTCGTGCAATTTACCAACTTTAAATAATAGCTAAAAATGGCCATGAGAGTTGACACGTTGGATGAAGATCTGATTACTTGTCAAATTTGTTTGTACGAATTCGACGAGGAGATTAAGAAACCCAAATTTCTCCAATGATCCCACACCATTTGTCTCGAGTGCTTCCAGGTACGAATTTTTTTTAATTTATTGAATTTCTTTGTGTATGAAATACAATTTGGATAAGCTAGGCTACACGCCGACAAGTCACAATCACTTGCCCTTTCTGTCGGACGGTGACATCAAAATACAACAGAAATGGAGCAGAATGGATTCTGCCAACAAATCAATATGTTCTAAAGTTGATCAAAATGAATAGAACTGAAGCGATTTCCATGCCATCCACTGCAACAGTGTAAATTCAATTTTTCATTTATAAAGCTAACACGATTCTGATTTTAACTTCTTCAGCAGGAAGTCTGTAGAAGAAGAGGCTGATGAACAATTGATTCCTGCAGTGGCCATTAGTGCTAGAGTGGTAGAAGATGAGGAGTATAACTCAAACTGGATTGAAATGATGGATGCCAGACTCCAGAGCTTATTGAACCAGCAGCAGGAACACGTGATTACAACAGCAGCAGCTACTGTGTAAGATTTAATTTTTCATAGTTATCAAGCTGATGACTTGATACTGAATTTTCAATTTTGCTTCTTCTTCGGTAGACAACCAGCCAATGAGGATGAACAATTGAGGCTTGCACTGGTCATGAATGGTAAAGAGATGGAACAAGAAGCCTTGAATGAAGCGATGCACCAGAGCATATCGAACCAGCAGCAGAGAGTCAGGCGGAGTCGTGATAGGCGTAACAGGCGTGATAGGCGTAGCGTGAATAGGCATGGGGAATCACAAAGGAATGCGGTAGCAGCAACCCCTGCCATCCAACCCACACCCGTGCCTAATTCAACCATTGACGAACTGCCGATTGTGGAAATAATGCTCTCCTTGCTATGTTTTTGTTTAACGGCATTTCTCTGGGTATTATACTATGCCTTTTTATTATTTAGGCAATTGCTTACGTTCTTTTTCTATCACCTTGAGGAATTGTTATTAGTAATTTTCTATCTATTCATTCTATTCTTTTTTTGTGCGATTCTTCTTAGTGGGGATCGAGATGGGGATTGGGATTCCGATTAAACTCTTAACCACCGCACCATGCCTCTATCTTGCACATTCTAAAAGTGATTTAATTTACCCGGCTGAAGTTATTTTGAAAATTAATGTTATCAAAGTAAAAGCCAACTTGTTTCTAAGTCAACGGTACAGCAAGCTCAAGCCGGCAACAAATCTCATCACACAAGTCACAGACCAACGGATCTTTTGACGATAACTGAGATTCTAAGCGCAGATAATAAAATTTTGATATTTTTCGTCGTCCCTTGTTTTCTTCCTCTTCGTGTTATTCCTAAGACTTGTGGATTTCTCAAAGTTATTTCAATTTTCCAACTAGTAACAGTCAAAACACAATGAATGAAAATTTGTGAATGTTTTGTTTTAACCTGTGTATGTTACTTATTTCTACAATATAATAATATAACAGAATTTTCTCTCCATAGTCCATACCTTTGGAACTTACCTGAAAGTTGGCCATAGAAACAACACACCAGAGTAATAAATAACGATTAATTAATAATTAATTGATTAATTAATTATTCATGAATTTGTTAATTAATTATTAATTAATTATTAATGATAAGGGGAGGAGTTATCTATTAATCTGGCCACACGCATCCGGCAACTTGCAATTAAATCTTAAATGAAATCTGGCAACCCGCATGAATCATCAGTTTTAAAAAAGCGGTCAAAAGTCATGGTCGGTGGATCGGTCGGCGAACTGTGTGTTGTGCAATAGAATCTACAAAGTTTTTAAAATACTGAAAATGGCGAACTCGAGAGTCAACACGTTGGATCAAAATTTCATTACTTGTCAAATTTGTTTTTCTGAATTCAACGGTGAAACTAGAAAACCAAAGTTCCTGCCATGCTGCCACACCATTTGCCTCGAGTGCTTCCAGGTATGACGTTTTTAGTTTTTTAAGTGGTCAACTTTCTCTGTATGTATTATCATTTATGAAAGATAGACTCTTCGTCGAGGGAACACTATTTTGTGCCCTTTCTGTCGGACGCATACAAGATTTAACGACAACAGCAATGGAGTAGAGTGGGTTCTTCCAACCAATCATTACGTGCTGGAATTGCTCAGACTGAATGAAACAGATTTCTATTATGATGTGAATTCCATGCCATCTACTGCACCAGTGTAAATTCAATTTATCAGTTGTTAAGTTAACGAGATTGTGATGTTAACTTCTTCAGCAGGGAGCCGGCAGAAGAGGTGGATGTACAATTTGCCCTTGCACAGGCCACACAAGAACAACAAGTGATACTACCAACAGTAGCAGCTATCTCGTAAGATTATTATTTTAAAGTCTGAAAGCTGACATGATACTGAATTTCAAATCTCCTTCGATAGACAGCCAACACACGAGCATGACCAATTGTCCCAATTGAGACTTTCTCTGGAAATAAGTGGTAGGGAGATTGAAGTAGAAATCTTGAATGAAGCTAGGCGCCAGAGTTTATCGAACCAGCAGCAGAGTCCCACTTTGCGTGACGTTGATGGTCATCGGGAACCACAAGGAAATACGGAAGTAGTCCCATCCACCCAACACACCACTACCGTGCCTAATACAACCAGTGACGATGAAGACCAGGATGACTTTTCGAATGAGGACATTTTCTTAATGTTTTTGTTAGGATACTATGTGTTATAGTCTCCGCCTAGGCCCTACCTCCCCCTCCGTCTTGGCTCGACACCTGAGCCCCCTCGCGGCTCATGTCGGCCCTACTTCCTTCCGGCCATGGGCCAGTCAGTCTTACCTTAGTGTTCTGCCTGTACAGTACTCCCATCCCGTCGTTCAATACAGTTAGGTTAACTCGGACCTCAGTTTGTTTGTCGATCCTCGTTAGATCATAACATTATGCCATTTTAGTATTTTGTCAATTATTTACCTTCTTTTGGACTCGTTCAATTGGGTCATTTCTGCTGGGAATTGTATTTCTCTTGGTTAACAGCGCTATCGATTCGTTTCGTGTCAACTTGTACATGATATTCTTTTGTTTGGTAGGCCTACTATCATACGATATCTTCTTTCTATTGTTGGAATTATCTATGTTTTTTTTCAATCACTTGGAATTGTTGTTGGTAATTGTATTTCTGTGGTTTTTTTGTGATATGGATTTTGATAGCGTTTCCGAGCTTAACAACTTCCATGCCTCATCTAGCACATTCTAAAAGTGATATGATTTACCCGGTTGAAGTTATTTTGAAAATTAATATTATCTAAGTAAAAGCCAACTTAATTTCTAAGTCAACGTGACAGCAAGCTCAACTTGTGGATTTCTCAAAATGTGATTTAAATTTTGCCATTAATAAAAGTCAAAATTAAAATTGAAATTCAATGAAAATTGGTAAGTTTTACCGTTCAAACTTTTTGTGTTCGTTAGTTATTTTATTTCTTCGACAACAGACAAACCCCAGCTTGGATTGCGAGCTCTCTTTTTCGTCCCTGTTAATTCTTTACAATGTTGTCTACTTCGAATAACAGTCAAATTTTCCGGTTTCATTGACATTACGTTGCCTGGATAGTTGACCGCAGGACGCCTCACAACACAGTGACACACGCTTCCGGGAGTTCCGGACTTTCGGGAGTTTCGGTTTTTTTCGGGCTTTCGGCAGACTTAAAAATTATTCTGTACCCCTAAAATGCAATCTGGCAACCCGCATGGCCGCATGAGAGTTAAAAATCAAGACCTGTGGGTCCTGTGCACAATTTACTAAGTTTTAAGGTTTTTATAATATAGCTGAAAATGGCTATGACAGTTAAAACGTTGGATGAAGATCTGATTACTTGTCAAATTTGTTTTTACGAATTTGACGAGGAGACTAAGAAGCCCAAATTCCTCCAATGTTTCCACACCATTTGCCACGAGTGCTTCCAGGTATATGAGGTTTTTTTTTAAGATTTAAATTCTTGATATGCAATACAATTTTAGTTGCCTAGATTTTACGTCGCTGGGACACTATCACGTGCCCTTTCTGTCGGACGTGCACACCCAAAAACAGCAGCAATGGAGTGATGTGGATTCTGCCAACCAATCAATATGTTCTAGAATTGCTCAGACTGAACAGAACTGAATCGAATACTGTGTTGTGTTCTGTACCAATGTAAATTCAATTCCTTTTTTATTCAGAGCCGATAAGATTCAGAATTTCACTCAGACTCTTTCATCAGGAGAAAACCAGTGGACCGGGTGGACCAACAATTGATGCTAGCACCAAACATAATAAATAGTAGAGAGATAGACGAAACAACATCAGTAGCCACTGTCATCCCAAACAAGTAAAATTTTATTTTTCAATTACAAAGCTGACATAAGAATAACCTTTATGAGTTTTGTACATTCTTCAGCAGGGGGCCATTCCATGGTATTTCAATTTTTTTTGTCGCGGTACCTCACCGATTTTGATTAAAAAAATACTGTGTGTTGTAAGTCATGGTTACATAACACTGTGAAATTTTCAAATTTTTTTGATCAGTAGTTGAGCGTGAATTGTCGTTCCAAATTTCCGGTTTTTTGCGGAATCGTAGTGCGGAATTTTCACTAAAACGTAAATAAAACGGCGGCGGATAGAGCAATTGAGATCGAACAAAAACCAAAAAAAGGAGAAAAAAAAATGCAATTTTTTGGTTTGTGTCCGAGTCTGATTAGTCATTAGCTAGGTTACGCAATCTTCATTTAAAGAAAAAAACTTTAATGGCTAATATCTCCATTCTCGAACGGCGAAGCTGATCGCGACTTGCGCCATTCGATAGCCCGTCTTTATGTTTACTTATCCTGTAACAATTTCTCTCCTTCCTATCTTCGTGTTTTAGTTATGAATTATTTAAATTTGTTCGTTTCCCCTATCTTTTAACACAGGGGCCATCGCACCTTACACTTCTCCCAGAGGGGGGCGCGCGCGTCGTTTACAGCTCCCCTAGGTATAGAGATAGGGAAAACGAACAAATTTAAATAATTCATAACTAAAACACGAAGATTGGAAGGAGGGAAATTGTTACAGGATAAGTAAACATAAAGACGGGCTATCGAATGGCGCAAGTCGCGATCAGCTTCGCCGTTCGAGAATGGAGATATTAGCCGTTAAAGTTTTTTTCTTTAAATGAAGATTGCGTAACCTTGCTAATGACTAATCAGACTCGGACACAAACCAAAAAATTGCATTTTTTTTTCTCCTTTTTTTGGTTTTTGTCCGATCTCAATTGCTCTATCCGCCGCCGTTTTATTTACGTTTTAGTGAAAATTCCGCACTACGATTCCGCAAAAAACCGGAAATTTGGAACGACAATTCACGCTCAACTACTGATCAAAAAAATTTGAAAATTTCACAGTGTTATGTAACCATGACTTACAACACACAGTATTTTTTTAATCAAAATCGGTGAGGTACCGCGACAAAAAAAATTGAAATACCATGGAATGGCCCCAGGGAGATAGCAGCAGATGACGATGAACAATTGAGGCTTGCACTGGAAATAAGTAATTTACAGATGGAACAGGAAGCCTTGAAGGAAGCCATTTTCCTAAGATTATTGAACCAGCAGCAGAGAGTCAGGCGGAGCCGTGACGGTCCTAAGCTGAGGCATTGGAACTCAAAAAAGAATCGGGACCCACAAACCACCGGTCTTGATTCAGCCAATGACGTGCCGTATGTAGTAGTTCTCTTTGGTACATTTATAACTTTTTTAAGGGCTACTTTATTGTGCCTTTTTACTATTTTGCCAATTGTTTACGTTCTTTTTGTAGCGTTTAGCATTGCCATCAGCAATTGAATCTCAAATTCTTGGTTGTTTTAATGTCGGGAGGAATTTCAAATCAAACTCGTAACGACCTCACCATGCCACTAGCTAGCAGTCTAGCACATTGTAAAAGCTATGTAATTTCCCCTGACATCGTTATTTTAAAAGAAACATGAAAATGTCAACGAGGTGACATTTTTTTTGTTGAAATAGCGATTGGAACTCTGTAGTATTGTTAAACATCACTATACTGGGGATATTTATTCTGTTTAAATCTGTGACCTGTTTCTTCCTGCTTGTTAAACATATTTTTAAATTTAGAAAATTGGCTTTGGTCGTCCCATCATGTTATCTTCCAATTCTCCATTTTCCTTAGAAGGGTGAGCGTATTTCTCAAATATGATGTTTGATTTTGTAATTATTGGAAGAATAATCAATCAACGAAAATTGGCTTTACAACTTTCTTCTAGATCAAATTTGGATTTTCCCGCTTTTTCTTTGCCCTTCTATTTCTTATGTTAAATGTTAATTCTTATTCATAGATGGCCCTTCCAAACAGTGTTTACAGTGAAAACCCACTGTTCAAACTGATGCATTGGCTAGTTTGTTTTGATTTTTTGATAGGATTTAGTAGGTTTTTATTCTAAATAGTTCGTTAACATATAGCAGGGTAATGGCTTACTACTTAAGTTTTACAGGATTCACCGACAGATTTCTATATTTTGGATTGAATAATGTGAACTGAAAAATTAAGGAAAAAGATAACACTTTAAAAAAATTGTCATTGCTATTAATGTTTGCAGCCGATGAGAGCCAGAAGAGCGTTTTTATAATCACCTGACGTATCATCCTGTAATTAGCATAGAAGTAGGTTAAATAATATGTTCTGTTTTAATGAATGTTTATCGATATTATTTGGAATTATAGGTACTTACCGCCACATCCGCTTGAAGACTCCGGCAGAATTTGTTCTGGTATTCTTGCTTAATATTTCCCATGTCAACGTCGCAATGGCTCACGATATTGCGGATAAGGCTGCGACTACAACGTGCAACAACATTTCGTCTCAAACTCAAGTAATTTACTTAATTAATCTAACAATTCAAATTGATTTTACTCGTTGGTGCCCAGTCCTTTCATGGAATCGTAGAGTCGCTGAGCGATGTATCCTTGTCGGTTTTGGGCACATTGTACTGCATCACGTATGTAATATTATTAATATGTGAAAGCCAATTAACTGATAAAAAACATTGACTCTTACGTATTCCTAGTAAAACCTTTTCGGCATTGCCTGAGAATTCACTCGCAATGGCCTTTTCCAAACTGTGGCCATAATTCGCCAAATACAGGGTCATGACATGGCGCAAATGAGCCCAACTGCGAGTGCAAATGATGGAATTAAAAGTACTTTCATCCGTACCCAGTCGACCTTCTCCTATATCAAAATGAAACAACTTTATGTGCGTCTACGGAATAATAATCTAAGGTAATTTGTTGTTTACCTGCGTCGTATAAACGTAGGATATCTGATTTGGCTTTATCTTCATCAATTTCCATTTCGTTCTCATCCCGGTTACCCTGTGAAAAATTATAATTTTAAATGTGAACATTAAATAGGTGAATGTTTCATGCCTGGGCCAGTGAAACGCAAATCATTTTGAAGGTGCCGGAAGTGTCTCCCACAATGTCCTTTTCCATGGGACGGCCGTAAGCTGAAATCCGGTAAAAACAACAATTCAAATTCAATTGTTAAAACAAATAAATGAATGAACGCGATTGTGTTTTATACTGAGCAGGTAGGACTTGTTGATTTCTCGCATCTCCTGATTAGTGCGACTGCAAAGGATTTCAATCAACGTGTTTTCGTTGGTCCCCAATCCGGCCATGGCTTCGCGCATTTCACGGGCCAAGAAATTGGCCGTCGATAGGCAGAGGGCGACCATAACCCGTTCGAAATTGCGACTCAATTCACTTCTCAATTTCGACTCCAAATCCTACGAGTGATGGTAAATATAAACATAATAGATTTGTTTAAAATAAATGTTTTAATGATTTCAACCTTTCCATAGCCGGACTTGTAGGCCTGCGTGATTGAAACGCGCTGGTCGTTGCTGCGATGGCACAGAATGTTGATCAGGGCCTTTTCATCGGTGCCCATACCTTTCATGGCCTTATGGAGAGCATCGGCGTCGGCTCTCGCATCAAACAGCGCAGCCGGAAGCACGGTGGGAACATACTAAATGAATTGACGCTACTGTGGAAACTATGGATGTAAGTTTCGATTGAATTTGATTTACCCGTTCGGCTTTTTGCGGTGCCATTGGTTGTTGAGGATAATTCTGATGCTGCCAAATGGGCGTCGTATTGGCAGCTATTTGATAGAAATTATTGGCAGCCATTGCACAGTATACCTGGATAAAATTTGATTCGATAACGCAGCAGAGACACTGGTTGTTGCACAGCAGTCGATTCGTATGTTTAGGGATGTACTAAAAATAGGCCCAGTAATCTTGGATGGAAAGGGCGTGCTAGCTGTGCCAACTGATCTTACTTGTTCCCCTATTGGCTGTCGAATAAAAGACCTTAGACCTGAACCGCAAACTTCCCTTTTTCGTCACTCCAAATCTACAATCCATTCCGGGATTCATGTTGTTGGGTTTTTACGCATGTAGAAATAAGCTATCATCATTTGTTGATTTTTTACTTATAACATTGATTTAACTGAGTTGGTGAGCCGCAAGAGGATGTGTTGGTTTAATTTGAATTCAAATTTTTTTTTTTAATTTATTTATCATCATTGGATAGACACAGTACATAGTATACTAGTTACCACAAGTACATTTTATAGTTTTTTTTTTCAGCCTGTCTTCATGTTATAATCTACCACATTGTAAAAATTTCGTTTATCATTTAAAACTAGGAATTCCCAACTGATGCACTGATGCACTGCTGCAGCATATAAATCTATTCAACGCTAGCTGGCGAATCGGTATTCCATGAACATGACTCGCAGGTTGACCATCGTTTTGGTCGTCCTCTTTGGACTGTTGGCCCTGGCATCGTCTGGGCCATCACCCGTAGATGACACCAACTCGGTCGCCATTGAAGAAGAACTTGCCAGAGCATTCCAGGTGGCCAGATCCAACGATGTAACCGACGTTGCTGGGTACAGGCAATCGAGGAACCAGGAGCAAGAAACTTCCGTAAGTTTCAAATTTATATTTTCTAGAGTTTAAATGATGATTTGAATCAATCATTTCTTTGTTATTTATTCAGGAACAAACCGAAGAAGAACCGCCACGCAAGAAAAATAAAAAATCTAAGCGCAGGAAGTGGAGGAAGAGGTTTAAAAATTTGTTTAGCAAAGGTGCAAAATGGTACCTAAAGATTAATGATCGCACGCGCCAAACCAAATAAGGCCACCAATAATCTCTAGATGATTATTCGTCGCACCGCACGAATTTTGGAACCAATTGAAACATTTTTTTTAAAATTTGCTAGTCATTTGATACCGAGTGAGTCTAAATGAACTATTGTGCTCTGTATAGTGAAATTGATTGCAATGACTATATTGCATTCATATTGCACCGGTAAATGTGGCATAAACATAATTTGGCAAATACAAAACCCAATAGCAAATCATTTGGACCCTCGTTTTTCAAACTGAATCATTAATGAATACAACTCATGTCATATTCAAATGAAAATGATTGATTAGGCTATGCAGTTTATATATAGACCAATATTTCGAAATCGACACGTGTGCAGTAAACAGGGGAAGGGAAGCTCTAGTTTGCAACTGACGATTCGATTGGCTGCTGAGAATAATCGCGGTTAACCCATAACTTCCCTTTTTCAACTTATAATCTTCATTCCCGTATTCACCGAGTTCTATTTAAAATTTAATTAACATGTACACTGATTATTATTTGAACTAAAATGTATTCAATCGGTTAACCACTTTTATTGCCACAGGAGGAAGTACCGGTTTGATTAGTGAACATTTCAGATTTGGAACCCCACCAAACATCCTTTCCATTGGCTTTCAGAACTCGATCGAATATTTGAGATTGAGACCTAATCTACCACATTACAGGAACTTAATTGATGACTGTAAATTAAGAATTCCGGATTCCTAACTGAAACATATAAAAGCTATTCAACGTGAGGTGGTGGATAGGTATTCCATGATCATGGCTCGCCAGTGGACTACCGCTTTCGTCGTCCTTTTTGGACTGTTGGCTCTGGCATCTTCCAGTCCATTATATGAAGAATACGAATCATTCGCCAACGAAGAAGAAGCTGCATTCCAAGAAGAAGTGGCCAGAGCATTTGAAGAAGAAGTGGCCAGAGCATTCGAAGAAGAAGATGTTCGAGTTTACGATGAATCCGAAGATGATGTAATGAGCCAATTGCAGGAAACCCGCGTAAGTTTGAATTTTAATTTGCTAATTAGCTTTCTTTGATTGATTCAATTCCATTTTTCAAATCAACAGCGATCTCAAGAAGGACCCCCTCGCCTCCTCAAGTCATCCAATTTCTGTTATGGTAAAAGGTCTGGCAACTACGCCGATGAGTCCAACCCTCGCGCTTTCTACATGTGCGACAAGGCCGGACAAACATTTACCATGGTAAGAAATGATTAACTGCATTCTATCATTGATATACAATTATCGTTATCCAATATTTCGATATTGAACAGAATTGCCAAGCCGGTTTGGTTTACGATCAACAATTGAACCGATGCGAATGGAACAAAAATGGAGGGGGCGGGCAATATCCGCAGCCACCTCCTCCACCACCGCCTCAAAAACAATACCAACCATACCAACCACCACCGCCACCACCGCCACCACCGCCACCACCGCCACCTCCGCCACCACCGCCACCACCGCCACCACCGCCACCGCCACCGCCACCACCGCAACAGTACCCATCGTACCCATCGGTCGGCAGTGGTTACGGCCGCAAATAGTCTCGAATGGAAAAATATTTGAAAAATTATTTGCAAACGATTTAATTATATTTGTGCATTAATGCAATATATAACCATTTATGAAACTGAACATGTGCATATTATTTCGCAAACCAAATAAGAACCGCAAGTCAAATTATAGATCTGAAAGATCAATTTCAAATTTCTTTGATTTGGAAAATGGAACAACAGCGCCACCTGTTGGACAAAATTTCAACTGCATGCGAGACGGAAAGTAAACAAACATGCACAAATGTGCAAAGGCTGAAATTTTGACGACGAGATTAATGGGCTAACTATACTTTGTATAAAATCATAGAAAAGAAATGGCGTCAGCTTTATCAACGTCGTGCGACGCAGAATTAAATGAATTGGTCACGTGTGGCGTCTGCTTGTGCGAATTCGACACAGACAATAGAAAACCAAAATTTCTTCCATGCTCACACACAATCTGCCTGTCGTGTTTAAAGGTGAGATGAAGCTAAGATTGTAGTAGAATTGCATAAAAATGCTGACACTTTTTATCAACAGGAAATCAACAGGAATTACATGGTTGCATGTCCCTTCTGTCGGAACATATCTACCCAAATACATGTTGCCAATCTTGCCAACAATTCTTATGCTCTCCAAATGCTTAAACTAAAAGAGAAGAAGCAAGAAAACACAATAAAATCTTCCCCGTTGAAGTAACATTCATCAGTTACATGCACTCTAAAAACAAATGTCAATTTTTAATCTTTTAGGGGACCTAGTTGGTGCTTCACATGTGGAACGGTGACGAAAGATACCTGCACAACACCTGATCACTCCCTGGTCAATTTGACAGCTGACACAATCAAGAACATGGAAGCCTTTATTAGTCTCAAAGAAGATTTGCAGACAATGAAGAACGAAGGAGCAAACAAATTGGCCATGGCCATTCACAAGCGACAAGAAATCAAAGAACATTTGGATTTCTTAACGAAATCCTTCAAAAGCACAATGGAAGAAATTGATGAGCTCCAAGATGAAAATAATCTCATCTTGACTCAATTGGTCTCTACTTTGGAAGGAAACGGACCGAAATCACTTCCGGCAACTGGAGACACTAAACAAGAGAATGATGATTTTTTCTTGTCAGGCCTAGAATCTTTAATGAACGATTCGTTGAGCCCGGATGACACGGCGGACGCACTTAAAGTCAAGTTGAACAAATCCATCGAAATGTTTGAAGAACAGTTCCAGGAAGCCACAGCCAAGGCTTCCGAGTACGAGTTCCAGAACAATACAAAAATCAAAATCATTTTACTGGATGAAATGGATCAACCAATTCCGACGTTTCCGTTGCTCGAAGGTGGATTCTGTTTGGCCAAAAAGAAAAAGTTGAACGCCAGCGTCCGGCAAGATTTGAATTTACTATCACATCTCGTCTTTTCGCTGTTGAGAAAACAAAAGATTAGCACAAAAGCGGAGGCTTGCGCTGTTCCCTCCGCTTCTCAGGGCACTGATCCTGTTGTATTTGCCAAATCCGCACTGGACAACACTAAAAGCGGAGTGAATAAAGCCTTGTCTTTTTTCCTCGATTCTGAATCATTTGCCTTTCCATTCGACTCTCCTCTTACATCCGGCCCTTCCGGTGAACTCAATTCCGCGATCCCGCTGCCGCTTTCCAATAAATTTATCCTCGGCCAATCCATTTTCATCTTCCGGCTGTTCCAGTCGGGTGTCTTGAAGGGCGAAATCCACATACAACCTGTTATCACCTTTCATCCGGATTTCATGAACATTTTGGGCATCAACTGTTTCAAAACTCCCAAACACTTTTGCAATTCCATCGAAAAGGTCGGGATCATTTTCTAATTAATTAATTGTCTAATTAACTTTAATTAAGTAAACAGGGAAAGGGAAGCGCTAGTTTGCAACTGACGATTCGATTGGCTGCTGAGAATAATCGTGGTTAACCCATAACTTCCCTTTTTCGACTTATAATCTTCATTCCCGTATTCACCGAGTTCTATCAAAACTAAATTAACATGTACACTGATTATTATTTGAACTAAAATGTATTCAATTGGCTAACCACTTTTATTGCCACAGGAGGAAGTATGCCGGTTTTGATTAGTGAACATTTCAGATTTGGAACCCCACCAAACATCCTTTCCATTGGCTTTCAGAACTCGATCGAATATTTGAGATTGAGACCTAATCTACCACATTACAGGAACTTAATTGATGACTGTAAATTAAGAATTCCGGATTCCTAACTGAAACATATAAAAGCTATTCAACGTGAGGTGGTGGATAGGTATTCCATGATCATGGCTCGCCAGTGGACTACCGCTTTCGTCGTCCTTTTTGGACTGTTGGCTCTGGCATCTTCCAGTCCATTATATGAAGAATACGAATCATTCGCCAACGAAGAAGAAGCTGCATTCCAAGAAGAAGTGGCCAGAGCATTTGAAGAAGAAGTGGCCAGAGCATTCGAAGAAGAAGATGTTCGAGTTTACGATGAATCCGAAGATGATGTAATGAGCCAATTGCAGGAAACCCGCGTAAGTTTGAATTTTAATTTGCTAATTAGCTTTCTTTGATTGATTCAATTCCATTTTTCAAATCAACAGCGATCTCAAGAAGGACCCCCTCGCCTCCTCAAGTCATCCAATTTCTGTTATGGTAAAAGGTCTGGCAACTACGCCGATGAGTCCAACCCTCGCGCTTTCTACATGTGCGACAAGGCCGGACAAACATTTACCATGGTAAGAAATGATTAACTGCATTCTATCATTGATATACAATTATCGTTATCCAATATTTCGATATTGAACAGAATTGCCAAGCCGGTTTGGTTTACGATCAACAATTGAACCGATGCGAATGGAACAAAAATGGAGGGGGCGGGCAATATCCGCAACCACCTCCTCCACCACCGCCGCAACAACAATACCAACCATACCAGCCACCACCGCCACCCCCACCGCCGCCACCACCGCCGCCACCACCGCCACCACCACCGCCACCACCACCACCACCACCACCACCGCCACCACCGCCACCACCGCAACAAGCGTACCCATCGTACCCATCGGTCGGCAGTGGATACCAACCGCAACAACTGCGGCGATGGGTATCTCCATGGACCATGCCATGCCTTAAGCCCGGGGTTAGGTTAGGATGCTGGAATAGAAACAGGCTGCAAATAGGCCGCAAATAGTCTCGAATGGAAAAATGTTTGAAAAATTATTTGCAAACGATTTAATTATATTTGTGCATTAATGCAATATATAACCATTTATGAAACTGTACATGTGGATATTATTTCACAAACTATATAAGAACCAAGTCAAATTGGAAGATGAATTTCTAATTAATTTCTTTGATTTGAAAAATGAAACAACAGCGCCACCAGTTGGACAAAATTCCAACTGCATGCGAGACGGAAAGTAAACAAACATGCACAAATGTGCAAAGGCTGAAATTTTGACGACGAGATTAATGGGCTAACTATACTTTGTATAAAATCATAGAAAAGAAATGGCGTCAGCTTTATCAACGTCGTGCGACGCAGAGTTAAATGAATTGGTCACGTGTGGCGTCTGCTTGTGCGAATTCGACACAGACAATAGAAAACCAAAATTTCTTCCATGCTCACACACAATCTGTTTGTCGTGTTTAAAGGTGAGATGAAGCTAAGATTGTAGTAGAATTGCATAGAAATGCTGACACTTTTTATCAACAGGAAATCAACAGGAATTACATGGTTGCATGTCCCTTCTGTCGAAACATATCTACACAAATACATGTTGCTAATCTTGCCAACAATTCTTATGCTCTCCAAATGCTTAAACTAAAAGAGAAGAAGCAAGAAAACACAATTAAACCTGCCCCATTGAAGTAACATCCATCAGTTACATGCACTCTTAAAACAAATGTCAATTTTTAATCTTTTAGGGGACCTAGTTGGTGCTTCACATGTGGAACAGTGACGAAAGATACCTGCACAACACCTGATCACTCCTTGGTCAATTTGACAGCTGACACAATCAAGAACATGGAAGCCTTTATTAGTCTCAAAGAAGATTTGCAGACAATGAAGAACGAAGGAGCAAACAAATTGGCCATGGCCATTCACAAGCGACAAGAAATCAAAGAACATTTGGATTTCTTAACGAAATCCTTCAAAGCCACAATGGAAGAAATTGATGAGCTTCAAGATGAAAATAATCTCATCTTGACTCAATTGGTCTCTACTTTGGAAGGAAACGGACCGAAATCACTTCCGGCAACTGGAGACACTAAACAAGAGATTGAAGATTTTTTCTTGTCAGGCCTAGAATCTTTAATGAACGATTCGTTGAGCCCGGATGACACGGCGGACGCACTTAAAGTCAAGTTAAACAAATCCATCGAAATGTTTGAAGAACAGTTCCAGGAAGCCACAGCCAAGGCTTCCGAGTACGAGTTCCAGAACAATACAAAAATCAAAATCATTTTACTGGATGAAATGGATCAACCAATTCCGACGTTTCCGTTGCTCGAAGGTGGATTCTGTTTGGCCAAAAAGAAAAAGTTGAACGCCAGCGTCCGGCAAGATTTGAATTTACTATCACATCTTGTCTTTTCGCTGTTGAGAAAACAAAAGATTAGCACAAAAGCGGAGGCTTGCGCTGTTCCCTCCGCTTCTCAGGGCACTGATCCTGTTGTATTTGCCAAATCCGCACTGGACAACACTAAAAGCGGAGTGAATAAAGCCTTGTCTTTTTTCCTCGATTCGGAATCATTTGCCTTTCCATTCGACTCTCCTTTTACATCCGGCCCTTCCGGTGAACTAAATTCTGCGATCCCGCTGCCACTTTCCAATAAATTTATCCTCGGCCAATCCATTTTCATCTTCCGGCTGTTCCAGTCAGGTGCCTTGAAGGGCGAAATCCACATACAACCTGTTATCACCTTTCATCCGGATTTCATGAACATTTTGGGCATCAACTGTTTCAAAACTCCCAAACACTTTTGCAATTCCATCGAAAAGGTTGGTAGCATAATTTTCTAATTAACTTAAATTATTGTTCATAATTAAATTCTCGATTTGTGAAGGCCGTCTCGGGAGTGTTTGTCTTGTTCCCGATGGCCCGCTCACAATTTCAACCCGTTTTACCGGACATGGTGGCCAAATTCCCTGGACATTTGCCTAGCAACGAGATGGCGTGTAGCTTGGGTGATGTCGGCGTCAACACGATTTCCACCTGTGATAATGCCGTCACTGGCTGGAGCTTCCTGTTCCCTCTGGAAAATTACAGAGATCCCAAATTCGCCATGCACTTGAAGACGTTGCCATCAGCCCGTCTATTCGGCAAAGTCCTTCACCTGAACATGCTCGACGCAATAGGTCAGCTGTGCGGTACCAGCAGGTCCGGTAGGACGGGCTACTCTGTAACTTTGGAATCGAGATAAATCCTTTTTATTTCATTTCATACTAATTTTTCTTAATACCTTTTTATTTTTAAATTTCATTACGAATTAACAGAAGTTAAAATAGAAAATTGCAATAAACGTTAATTTGATCATTTCAAATGGTTTACCCATTATCTTTGGGGTTAAAACAAGGATATGTGAATAGCCACAAATCGGATGTATTGGTCGTGATTTCAATTAATCTTTAAGCCTCAAATTTCCCCCTGTTGGTTCGCCACTTCCCTTTTATGTGTTTTGTTTTAGGAAGGTGATTACTTGGAATTTCCTGTCACGTGCCTTGACTGCCTTCAATGTTAACCAACACCTTCCTTAGCTCTTCCAAGTATATTGAATTGTAAATTCTAGTGAGACGGAGGTCGATCAACATGGCGGGCGTTCCAATTAAATTCAAATTTTCTCTATTCACCTTGGCCGTCCTCTTTGGACTTTTGGCTCTAAGTTCTTCAAGCGAATTCTACGATGAAGAACGAGACGATGTAAGTTTTTTACATTTCTAAATAAGAATTAACGAGTTAAATTAATGTTTTTTGAAAAAATAGCGATCCGCCGAGTTGGAGGAAGATTCCCGACAGTACTACGTGTACGGGCAGAGACCGGTACAACAGGTCCACCATAATCACTACGGACAGTACCACTATCCACAACCCGTAAGGCCGGTGGCTCCGCAATTGCCCGTATGCGGTAATCACCCTCAATGCAAATCGTGTAAAGCTCCGACTGTTCCGAATTACCAACCCAAGTCTCCATCTGTCCGCTCTACCCGTCAAACAAGTTTCGTAGAAGAGGAGAGCCAGATTGAAGAATTCGTAAGTCCCTTCTAATTATTCTAATTGTTATTAAAAGTAATCGCAATTTTGGTTTTAATAGCGTTCCGAGGAAGATTATGAAACGCGTTATTACCAGCAGCCGGTGAAGCAGCATTACTACCAAACCACCAAGCAGTATTATTACCAAACCACCCAGCCACCTCGCCGTCAGTGTAACGCAGTTTGCAAACCACCAGTTCCGGTCACAACTCAAAAGCCCTACGTCCAACAAACACAGGCCTATCCACAATACCAGCAGCCGCAATATCCACAATACCAGCAGCCGCAATATCCACAATACCAACAGCCGCCATATCAATACCGGCCATATGGTCGCTAATCGTTCCATCATTTCTAAATCATTCTAATCACACCACCAAATTATTATTATTAAAATGCATTTCATTGTGTAAATGATAATTGGTTTGTGATTATTTGATAGCGATTGTTCCAGACGGAATCCAATAAAAAACCGCAAGTAGAATTAGAACAATGTACGGTAAACTATTGCATATAACCACAAAGAACTTATCTCGATTTCTAATGAGACATTTATTGGTAATGTCGTTTCCTGTTTTCACCACTTCCCATTCAATTGAATAGGAAATGAGAACAAGATTAATTCCCTGTTTTTAACCACACGGTTAACCCCAAAAAGGTTCCCTTTTAATTAAATAGTTTAGATTTCATTGATACAGGTTAAGACTCACATCAGTCAAGCTGTGGAATCACCATGGCTCGCACTTCAATTTTCAAACTAGCGGTCGTTTTGTTTGGACTTTTGACTGCAGATGCCTCAAGCGAATTTGACGATGAAGATTTATTGAGCCAGCTTGAAGACAATGTAAGTTTATAGATTGATCAGATTATAAAATTGTTTCATTTATTTTTATTTTTGAATAATTTAACTATAGCCATTTGAGGACTTTGAGTTAAGGAATTATGGAAACCCACAGTGGTGGAATGGTTTCTGTGCCGGTAAAAGAGACGGCAACTACGTCAATCCTGCAGATCCTCATTCGTTTTACCAATGCCATCAAAACGGTGTGACTTTATTGCGGGTAAGTCATAGATGATGTACTAAAATAATGTAAAAATGAATGTTAATTCAACACATTTTCTTTAGCATTGCGACCCGAGAACCGTTTACGATCCTCCTCCAAGGGATCGCTGCGAATGGCCGCATCTAGTTCAAGGATGCAACGGTCGCTACGGAAATTGTCGTAACAAGGAACCCATCATGGTGTTACCGTTACCGAAAACTATTCTTTTACCAATTCTGCCTCCTCCGCCGGATTACCAAAGATATGGCCAATGCAGTAATCGCCCTCAATGCCAATCGTGCAAACCGCCAACTGTACCGTACTACCAACCGCGAGTTTCGCTCCATCGCAGTGCAAGAGAGACGATTCAATCCCAAGAAAATGTGAGTCTATTTCATAGTTAGCCGAGCTATAGGTTTACGTTCTTTACTTAACAAAATTTTCATGTGACAGGTGGATGAATCCGAGTTGGACTTGCGATATTCTGCGAATAGTTTCTGTGCTGGTAAAAAGGACGGCAATTACATCAATCCTAGCAATCCTTTCTCGCTTTATCAGTGTCATCAAAATGGCAAGCTCTACGAACTGGTAAAGATTTCTTCCGTATTTAGAATGAATTAAAAACATGAATTTATTTAACATCGATTGTTTCGTAGCCTTGTCAGGGGGGAACTGTTTATGATCCTCCTCCGGCGGATCGTTGTGAATGGCCGAATCAAGTGAAAGGATGCAACGGTGGTTATGGAAGAGGATGCGTTTATGCGCCGATTAGAGTGCCAGTAACGACCGCACCCTCTCCTCGTCAATGCAATGCCATATGCACCCCACATGTGACTCAATCACCGGCACACTATATTAATAAATATCAACAGTACGGTCGATAAGGTGGCTTGTCCAAATGTTTGTGCATGGTTCATTTCGATTTTATTTTTAAATTTGTCCTAAATTTGTTGAACTAAAATGCTAAAAATGTTTTGTTATGGTCCCGCTTTAAATTTTCCCGGGTCGATAACAACGCCATCTAGCGGTAAAATTGTGAACGTCTAATTGGAAAATTTCACAATTTAATAAAGTAAACAAACAAAAATGTTATGGCGATTTTCCATTTTTAAAAGTTAAGAAGACTTTAAATTGACGGTCACACTCAGTTTGCCTTCTCTGTTTTTGGAGGTGAGATACTACCTGTTGAATATCTGTTAACCAACAATGTATTTTCCCATATCACTTGATTGCGCTGTGGCTAAACGGATGGGTGAAAATACGGATCAAAGTCAAAATGAACGGGTTCATTTGGGTTGATTGTCGTATTGGTACCGTTTGATCCGGTGCTGCTGACGACGCATTGGGTTTTATTTTGATAAAAGTCTTCAATAGCCACGTGAGACTGATTCATTAAACTGCCCGAAGAAGTCAGCCATGAAACAAAAAGACGGAGATTGCAGGGTCGGGATAAGTCGGGGCATTCCATCGAGAAGACGCTGTTGGAAGAATAAATGGCATATATCCTATTATATTATACATCAGTTGAAAATTATAAATAATTATTAAAAATGTAATAATAACCTGGTCGATTTGGAAGAAAAATGAAGAGTGATGTTCGTTTTTTCTGTACAAATACCGATGTAATAAACGTCATCAGACGTCATTATAGGCGTCGTTTGCATAGCAGCCAATAACGAAAGAATTGAATTCCCGGAAATGACCACACCCGGCCCATTAAAAAAACGAGGAAATCTAGTCCATGGCCACTCCTCGTATGACATCAAATGTTTTCCTTCTGATCAAAAATCCGTCGTTAGGCTTATTTTCCTGAAATACATATTGAATAACTATAATAGCTACTGTTTTCTATAATATTTACCGCGGTCAGGAATGTAGTCTCTACCGTAACCAATGTAGGAACCGAACAACGATTGATTGATGGACAGTTGAACCTTCTGCTCGTTAACGAAATGAGCTAGATTGCGCACATTGACGTAGACATCGTCGTCCACCTTCAGTAGAAAATCAATTTGTGCGCAGTATCTGTGCAGCCAATTGAAAAGGCCAGCCACTTTGACAGCCAATCTATAGTAGATGTCAGGGATTTCAATTTGAAGGATGTCTTTGTGAGTTTTGCTTTCTTCTTCGATTTTGATTTGCGTTACATTTTTGTCGGCCAATCCTAAAATGAAAGCGAATCCGGTAATGTTCATCAATAATTTATTTTGGGTGCTGTGATTGTCGAGATTGAAATGAGTTCGCCACGTCTGTCGGATTATGTTTCGCTTCTCGAAATTATCCGGGGCCGATACGACAGCGATAAAAACACTTGGATAATCTGTTTTCACTTTTTGACACGGCGAAATGGTGATGGGATACCGAAACGACGTAAAATTATTAATCACGGGACCGTATTCCGGTTTGAGTGGTTCGATTCCGGCCAATGGCAACATGCCTAGGCGTGCCACCGTGTACCGGGTGTAGTTTTCCGCTCCTGGGTAGGGCGTGTTCCGCAAATGTGTCGCCATGTAATTGAATAACTTTCGATCGAGTGAAACTGTAGTTGAAGCGTTGTTGTTGGCTTTTATAAGAATTTCCTTTTCTTTCTCATTTTGCAATGTTTTTTTCAGGCTTAGTATCTCGTTTTGGCAAACATTTATTTTCCCTTCTAGAATTTGTTTCTCTTGGTATAGAAAATCGATCGTTTTATTCAGATACTTGTTGTCACATGAAAGTTTGACAGTATCATTGTTGCTGCCATCTGCCATCACATTCCTAATAGATTGGAACCTCTAAATGGTAGTATATCCAAGTAGAAATATTATGTCAAAGTGATTACAAGATATAATGTCGTCACGATAAAGACGTGCTGTAGATAACAGCTTCATATAGGATATACCTGCTCATAAAACATGTTGGAATAACATATGAAGTAGAAAACGCTGGTGGCGATTAATAACACCAATACGACGACACTGCTAGCGGTGGATAATTGCGGGATCAACCGTCGGATTTTGGTCAGACTATTCAAATTCATGATGGGTGTATGTTATATTAGTCGTTGCTGTGCGCGACTAATATCAGTGCTGGGGATAGATTTTCAAAAACAAATTTGGGTATAGTTTTTAAATCTTTAGTTTTAGTGTGGGAACCAGCGACCAAATATAATAAAATTCGAAATATATTAACGAGTCATAATCGGACTAAACACACAAAGACACCACTACTCCAACCGATCTCATATATAAACGACGAAAATGTCAAATATAAATAACTATGGACTCATAATATAAAAGGCAACCATATTTCACTCATTTCTTTGATAAGAAATTAAGAATAGATACAAATAAACAAATTTGAAAAACCAGAATGTAAATTTCTCTAAATGGAAAACTATAAAATTTAAACCCTTTTTAACATGTAAAACCAAAAAAGCGCAAACATCACTATTTTATTAGCAATGAGATTCTTACCTTTCAAGACCGAAGCCATCAGAATACTATATTCACTATAATGTGAGTAGTAGCCCAATTCGATTCGCTTCATGTACAGATTGCGTCATTGCACAGGTGTGGGGTGGAGTCAAAAGATCAGGTAGTTTATAGTTCTTTATTATAACGTGTTGCTATGTAATTGGCTCAATAAATTTAATACTGTGAAATTAATACTGTGAAACACAAGACAATATGACGATAAGATTAATAATCCCCTTTTGGAAATAACGATGAAAATCATAGACATACATTGGCCTAATATAAGATAGAAAAGTAAGCTTATCAGGGGCCGTATTCTAGCCTTGACTTAAGCGCGGAATTTTTTCTTATCTTACTGTTTTTGACTTAAAAATCCAATTTATGCTTGGATTTTCCTAAAACCGTATTCTAGCTTTTCTCAGCTCACCTTTTTTTCTTAAGATTTTTTTTGAACTTGTCTTTTTAGTCTTAAGTTAGCAAATTTTTGTAAGCCAACTATTTGTTGGATTACAGCGGTTATTTTCTTACAATTTTGTGCTAAAGCTATTGCTTACAGCTATTGTTGTTCTAGTTTTTAGTATTTTCAAGTGTTAATTCCCTATATTTCCCTAAACATTGCTCGTAAGTACTAACTCTAACTATAGAACAAAGTTTGCAAAGTGCTAAAATAATTAAAGTAAATCAATTTCATGTTAGTTATGTGTTATGGTTTATTGAAATACATCTTTTTTACATACACACTCTTATCAACTTGAAATTTCACTGCGTCACTAAATCTTAGATTTTAGAACTGTCTTGAAGAGCCAGCTTTTGTTTTGCCATGGAGCGATAAAATTTTTTAAATGCAATGGCCTTAGTTTCACTGTTCTGTGAGCCACCACCTACCAAAAAAATAAGTTAACGTAATGTTGTAATACCTGTCTTTGTTACCCTTCGCATGGATTCAGCAATACTTGGGTTACCTATTAATATGCTGTGATATTATCACTTTTTTGTATCCGGTATTCAAAACAATGAATAAAACATAGTCCTAGACCAATTACAAGCCATAATTAAGTTTAATTTATAGTAATTAAAAACACAATTCTAGTTACCTATCTTGCGATTCATTCTACAACTAAATATTTTGGTCATAACAGCTTTTTCTTTTGCTGCTGAGGCAATAATTCACGTTATTTGTTCACTGGAACAATAAAACACTTATTAAAGTTCAAATTTTTTATTAATTTGCATAAAAAAGTCTTGTTTACTTTCAAACAAAATTCTAGCAGACTTTGAAAATTTCCTTAAGTAAGCTAAACAGCATCTATTATTGTACGCAATGTCATGAAACGACTTATCTTATTGGCTGCGATACGCCCCGCCCTCTAAGACAATAAAAAATTCTATGCTTGAAAAATCTGAATAAAAGTAAGAAAATTTAAGCTAGAATACGTGTTTATTGAAAAGACGAACTTACATTTTTTCCTAGCTTACGTGAGAAAATTTTTTAAGAAATTTTAGTAAGTTTAAGACCAGAATTTAAGCCAAGGCTAGAATACGACCCCAGCTCGCCGCGAAGGGATAGTCGTAAGCCAGTTGAAAACTGTCTTATATGAAAAATTCAGGGCCTATTGTTAAGTCGGACTTATTTACGATTCACAATTTTCTTCAAATGTTTTGGCCTAAAAACGGGATTTTTCTTTCACAGTTCAATATCCTTGCAAGTTATTTACGTTTAGTTTGCTCAACTCATATTTTCGAATTTTTACACACAAAGTTCAATAATTCAATCTAAAAATAACCATCTTTTAGTCAAATAACTGCAAAATATAAATGAAATCTGGTTATTGCGTCATGGTTGGGACATTAATTATTGCGTCATGGTTGGGACATTAATTATTGCGTCATAACGGCGATGCTTTGGACATCTGGTGGTGATTTATTTCGACCTAAAGTGAAAAAGCTGTAGTTCAACCGCCAGATGTCACTAGTCGCTATGCAATGTTTATAGCAACTTTTCATTAATTACGGGAGAACTAATTAAGCAAATGAAATTATTTTTGTTCTGGTCGCATCGCATATTTTTTGTCTAAATTTTAAGACCAAAAAGTCCAAAATCTGTCGTGAAACACTCGAGCTATGGAGCGTTACATACACACAGACAGACAGGCAGACAGACAGACAGACAAAGTGACATGGTTTTTATTTTTCTGCGTATGCGATTATTAGCTTCGCCCTTCGGGCTCGCAATTATAGGAACAACAATTCGGCACTTAAGATAGAAAAGCAAGCTTATCAGCTCGCCGCGAAGGGATAGTTGTAAGCCAGTTGAAAACTGTCTTAAATGAAAAATTCAGGGCTTATTGTTAATTCGGACTTTTTGCTTAATCCCTTCCTAATTTTTCTGAATTTTTCTTTAAATTCTATGTTTTTTCTCTGAAATTTTCTGTAAAAAAAATTCTATCGCGAAATTTTGATTTGTCTGAGTCATGATTAACAAAGGGCATGGGTCAAAACAATATTTTATGGGTATAAACAATATTATTCTAAAAGCAAGTAAATCTATAATGAGACTTGAACCATGGTCCTCTTCATTATCATGCCAGCGTCATAACCAAAAATCTATTTTTCGTCTATTAATTCGATCCATTATCAAAGTAAATAAAATTATTTTTGTTCTGGCAGCACCGCATATTTTTTGTGTAATTTTTAAGACCAAAAAGTCTGAAATCTGTTGTGAATCTGTTATTCACACTTTTCTTCACAGACTTTTTTGTCTTAAAACGGGATTTTTCTGTCACAGTTCAATATCCTTGCAAGTTATTAACGTTTAGTTTGCTCAACTCATATTTCCTTATATCCCTCATATAAAATAACCATCTTTTAGTTTAATTACTAAAAAACAAAAATGCAAATCTAGTTGTTGCGTCATGGTTTGGACATCAAAGATTGCGTCATCACGGAGATGCTATGGACATCTGGTGGTGATTAATTTTGACCAAAATTGAAAAAAGTTGTAGTCGCTACCGCCAGATGTCACTAGTCGTAAAACAATTATTTTAGCAGTTTTTCATTAATTACGGGAAAACTAATTAAGTAAATGGAATTATTTTTGTTCTGGTCGCACCGCATATTTTTTGTGTAATTTTTAAGATCATAAAGTCTGAAATGTGTCGTAAAACGCCCGAGCTATGGAGCGTTACATACAGACAGACAGACAAAGTGACATGGTATTTTTTTTTCTGCGTATGCGATTATTAGCTTCGCCCTTCGGGCTCGCAATAATTTCAGCTAACACTAGAATATATAGTAACCATTTGTTATGTAGCAAAATAGACTTGCTTTATCCGGTAATAATTGTTGTATTCATTATTTGATTTTTTTACATCCTGGGGTCAGGGGTTCAAGTCTATCTCAGACGCCTTCGCTCTTTTATTATCTCAGCTACGATCCATCTGGCTGCCGTCGTCGCCGCCGCCGTATCGATCAGCGTCTTGTTTCTTTTTTTCGTGTGGGTTTTCTACAACTGATTTTAAATTGACCGCCACCGTCGAATAAGGTCGAAATAATTTTTCCAATCGCTTGTACAATTAAGTAATTTCTTTTCCGGTCAGTGGACGAGAACTATTTTTCGATTCCAATTTGAACAGATTATTGAATTAGAACGGTCGTCCGATTTTCAAGAACTTGCGTCGATTTCCTTGTAGTTTCCTTCGTGTTCTAGTGTAACTTTGCACAGAATATAAAATGGAAACTCTGGTACGATATGACAAGTTCTGACACTATTTGGAGCAGAAGAACTTCACGAAATATGAAGTCGAAATATTCCGGTTTGAATGGTTCAATTCCGGCCAATGGCAACATCTCTAGGCGTGCCACCGTGTACCGGGTGTAGTTTTCCGCTCCGGGGTAGGACGTGTTACGCAAATGTGTCGCCATGTAATTAAATAACTTTCGATCGAGTGCTTCTGCTGTTGAAGCGTTGTTGTTGGCTTTTAAAAGAATTTCCTTTTCTTTCTTAGTTTGCAATGTTTTTTTCAGACTGTTTTGGCAAACATTTATTTTCCCTTCTAGAATTTGTTTCTCCTTTTATAAAAAATCGATCGTTTCGTTCAGATTCTTGTTGTCACATGAAAGTTTGATAATATCATTGTTGCTGCCATCTGCCATCACATTCCCAATAGATTGGAACCTCTAAATGGTATCCAAGTAGAAATATGATTGTAATTAACATACAGTATCCTACTTCCTGGCCCCCGTTTTAGTACCCCAATTAAATGCTTTACTTACCGCCGCTGTGTGGTTTACAAACAAACCCAAAAAGGACGAGAGTGCAGATATATTTGCGTCTTTCGCATCCTATATACCTACCCGTCCTATACAACATTTCTCAACAAATATACAAATCATCCTTATTGTTTCTAAATCAAACAAATTCAGCTGAATAGGACTATATAGACCTACCTATATTAGGCTATAAACTTCATTTGATGATATTTTGTTCCGTGCCAATCGATATAGACAATATAGGCCTACACAAATAATATTAGGAGGTTTATGAATTAACCATACGTAATAGTAAAGGTGGCCTATAATGCATAAGACATATATTATTTCATGTTCCACTATCTAATATAGACATAGTGCTGACGCAGTAGCCTATTGGACGACGACTAAATACGACAAAAAGCACACACTTAAAATAGTAAGTGTATTTTAGTTTTTTTAAGTGGATTTGCACAAATAAGTGGCGTGGGCCACTGAACTACTTAGTTTTTCAGTGTCAAACCGCCGCTGTGTGTCTACCATATTTTTTTCAGCTTTATTGACGGACTTTTTTATTCAAAGTAAAAGTGGACGGGCTCGTTGTGGTCGACTGTCGTGTTGGTTCCGTTGGATCCGGCGACTACACATTGGGTCCTGTTGTGGTAGAAATCTTCGGTGGCCAAATGCGAGTTGTTCATATGAGTGCCCGACTCCGTCAACCAAGAAATGGTCAGGCGCACATCACATGGATGGGGAATGGCATGCAGCCCATACGCGAAGACACTGAAATAAAAAAAATACATATTTTATATGGAACGTGTATATTAAGTTAAGTCGTTCCGTTTCTGCAGACGCAGTAGTTTTAACTAAGACCTTACAAAAATGTTCGTCATGCTATCGGCCAAAGTGGTGCGCATTGGAGTAAACTGCGCACGACTTTTTGCTTGTCTGCTGCTTGAAATAACATCAATATTTAAACATTGAACTGAATATTTTTCTCCGCTTTTTGAATGCACAACAACTGTTAATATATGATGGTCGTATAATATTAGTCAAAGAATTTATATAGGCTACCTAGTACGATATGTAGACCAACGGATCTTGACGCCGGCCTTTTCTGTGCAGATACCGCTGAAGTACAAATCGTCGATGGGATGAAATGGAGTGGTCTGGAAGGCGGCCAGAAACGGGAGGATGGTCTCACCGGGAAATAAGACACCGTTACCATAGAAATAACGAGGGTAATCATTCCATGGCCACTCTTCCACCGACATATCCCATTTGCCATCTGATTTAAAATAAAGAAAAACATCCATCAATCACCGTGAAATGATATACATTCGCGACTGAAAGTTTCTTTACGTGAAGCTCAAAAATAAATACGCCTTTTTACTGTGTATCGGCGGATGGTATTGGCCTATCATAGTCTAACCATCAACCTCTACCATGAAATATGCCCACAGTCAAATTTCAAATGAGGCCTATTATACCTCGGGCAGGAAACAAGTTGCCAGCTGAAGTGCCGTAAATGCTCTGAATGGACCGATTGTGGAAACGGACGAACTGGGCCAAATTGCGAATGTTGACATAGACGTCGTCGTCCACTTTGAAAAGGAAATCGAATCGCTGGTGGCAGTGCCTGTACAACCAGTTGAAGAGTCCGGCCACTTTGAGGGATAGATTCCGGTAGAAATCGGCCATTTCAATCTGAATCAGGTCGCCGTGGGTTTTGTTCTCCTCTTCGATTTTGATTTGGGTCTCGTTACTGCCCGTCAACCCCAAAATGAAGGCGAAACCGGCCACGACCATTGAACTGTTGTGGTAGGACGCGTTGCTGAGATGAGTTCGCCACGTCTGCCGGATTCCATTTCGCTTGTCGAAATTGCCGGTGGCCGAAATGACGGCGAAGAAAACACTTTGCTGCTTTTGATTGATGGTTCTGTTGGCGGAAGTCTGCTGACACGCGGGAACGGCGATAGGGTAGCGGAGTGAAGTGACGTTATTAATCACGGGACCGTATTCCGGCTTGAGCGGCTCGATTCCGGTTAAAGAAAGCAGCCCAAGACGGGCCACCGCGTACCGGGTGTAGTTGTCCACTCCAGGGTAGGGCGTTTTTTGCAAAGAAACGGCCATATAATTAAAGAAATCCCGTTCTATTACTGTCACGTTAGATGTCAAGTTTTTCCTGTTATTATTCTCCCTGCTGATATTGTGGATGAGTTGTTCTGTTTGATTCTTTTCCTGTTCCAACAATTTCGTTTGGTTAGTCAACGTCTCGTTGACGTGCCGAACTAAATTGTTTTGCGTTTCTATCAAAGTGGCCAGGATTTTCTTCTCTTCTTGACAATTATTCATCTGTTTCTGCAATTCCACGATTTTAACTTCCATCGCAATTTCTTTCGTGCGTCTCATTTTGTCCTTTAGCAACGATCGCAAACTGTCCTCCTAAATTATGGTTAGATATATATGTACAGTGGGTACCGAAAGTATCCGTACGGCTGAGAGGATCAGTAGGAAAAATGCGTTTTTCAAAACGCTCCCAAAAATAGAATTCTCGGTGGAATTCAATAAATTTTTTTCAAAGGTTAATATTAGGGCGGGGTATCATGTGATTTTTTTTTGGAATTTTTCAACAACGCGATATGTGGTTTTTATGGCGTTGCGTAAGTATCCGTACGGCCGAGAGCTCTAGTAGGGAATGGGCTTACTTTGGAGGCCTGTCATTCGGTATCTACGTAATATTATAGGGTGGGAAAGTTCTTAAAAAAAAGAGCTGCATTAGCTCTATGTGTGGTCATAAGATCTCATTTTTCAAGTTTCATTTATAGTCTAATGAAATCGAAATTGAAAACATGAATTATAAGTTTTCCGTTTATTTCCCCTCGATTCCCCCTCACCAGTGTTGCCATATCTCAAAATCTCTTTCTTCCCTTGGACAGAAGAGGGAAAAAGAAAAAGCAGAGCAATAGATGCCTGGTCGGTTCTCGGCTGTGTTGGCTTCCCTATCCCGGTTTCAGGGTAAACGTGGTCCGATTTGGAAACTGGAATGAGCGCTCTAGTGAGTGTGTCAGCTACTACGCTCAGCTACTTTTGAGAGCCTAGATGGCTCTGTTTCCAGTTTCTACTTCACAATTCTGACAAGCTCCGCCCTAAAATGTCTTAAAATCGGGGATACGTTTACCCTAAAACCGGGATAGGGAAGCCAACACAGCCGAGAACCGACCAGGCATCTATTGCTCTGGAGAAAGGGTAAATATTTTGGGATATGGCAACACTGGTGATGGGGAATCGAGGGGACGAAAACGGAAAACTTATAATTCGTGTTTTCAATTTCAATTTCACTACTATAAATGAAACTTGAAAAATGAGATCTTATGACCACACATAGAGCTAATGCAGCTCTTTTTTTTAGGTTAGATTAGGTTACTGACATTAGAAACTCAAAATTTAAAAAAATAACCCAATAATGCAACCCACCAACGGAATATCAATAAAAAAGCTTAAATAAGTATGGTAGTTGACTAAAAACACGAAAAAAGTTGACCAAAAATAATTTTAATGCTATCATATGCAATTTTATGTAAGCCAAAAAGCCCCGACGCTGTGTGGCCGATGCGCCCCCAACAAAGTGGTCTTGGTATATTATGCACTCTCTCATATCTCATATCATATATCTCTCACTCTCTCTCACTCAATATTATTGAATATATCTTATTTAAACTATTGTAAATATAAAAAAAACTGAACAGGATTAAAGAGGAGATAACGTAGAATATTTTCCATATTTTTTTATAATTTTAAAGTAATCGGGAAAGCCGATATTTGATTCAAAAGTCATCAAGGTAGGACGACACAATTTTAAGACGAAAAATTTATTTCATTTTTCATTCCTCAACCGTTCGCCGTACTGCCATGAAATTTTGTTTTAAGATGCGCATTACTAACATCTACATCTCCTGATTTTTTCAATATCTTATTGCAATTCTAACCCATCAAGAAATCAATTGAGCCAGCCGACCCGAACCCCAGATCGCCCCACTCTCATACTATGTCAAAGTATGATTACAAGATATAATGTCGTCACGATAAAGACGTGCTGTAGATATAACAGCTTCATATAGGATATACCTGCTCATAAAACATGTTGGAATAACAAATGAAGTAGAAAACGCTGCTGGTGGCGATTAATAACACCAATACGACGACACTGCTAGCGGTGGATAATTGCTGGTTCAACCGTCGGATTTTGCTGGTCAGACTATTCAAATTCATGATGGGTGTATGTTATATTAGTCGTTGCTGTGCGCGACCTTTTGTGCTGATGGGGATAGATTTTCAAAAACAAATTTGGGTATAGTTTTTAAATATTTAGTTTTAGTGTGGGAACCAGCGACCAAATATAATAAAATTCAAAAACAATCAAGACTCTATCGAGTCATAATCGGACTAAGTAACCACACAAAGACACCACTACTCCAACCGATTTCATATAAACGACGAAAATGCCAAATATAAATAACTATGGACTCATATATAAAAGGCAACCATATTTCACTGATTTCTTTGATAAGAAATTAAGAATAGATACAAATAAATAAATTTGAAAACCAGAATGTAAATTTCTCTAAATGGAAAACCATAAAATTTAAACCCTTTTAAACATGTAAAACCAAAAAAGCGCAAACTCTATTTTATTAGCAATGAGATTCTTACCTTTCAAGACCAAAGCCATCAGAATAATGTTCACTATAATAACTAATAATAATGTGAGTTGTAGCCAATTCAATTCGATTCATGTGCAGATTTCGTCAATGCACAGGTGTGGGGTGGAGTCAAAAGATCAGGTTCTTTATTATTTCCAGAAATGGTAACTCCTCAAATAACGACAGATCACCTTCCTAAATATAATCTTGGTTTCTTTTTCAAATCACGTCGTATGCCTATTAGCAACAGAATTGGACATTTTACCTCTTCTGAATTGCGCATAAAAAAAAATAAATAAAAAAATTACGTCACGTGAATAAATGTTTCTGTTCGCGTTCTATTTACGTCCGAGTTTACGTCTCGAATTTCTGGCGCAGAAATCTTTATTTGCGTGATATTTTTGAAAAATAATTTATAAGTCGAATAATCAACCAAGTCATAGTTGACAGCAGACATTTAATAGCTTTTTAACTAATTATTCATTTTTCTCAATTTAATGAAAAAAAAAGATTTTCGTTATTGTCATAATGTCAATAATCTACCCAACAATGGTTACATTCTCCTCCACATTTCTCCACACAATAAATATCAACAGTACGGTCGATAAGGTGGCTGATTTTTTCCAAATTGCCTGATTGTACATGATTCATTTCGATTTTATTTAAACTTGTCCTAAATTTGTTGAACTAAAATCCCTTTTTAAAAATGTCTTGTTATGGTCCCGCTTTAAATTTTCCCGGGTCGATAACAACGCCATCTAGCGGTAAAATTTGAAATGTCCAATTGGAAAATTTCACAATGAAGTAAACAAACAAAAATGTTATGGCGATTTTCCATTTTTAAAAGTTAAGAAGATTTTAAATTGACGGCCATTCAATGGAAAATGCATTGACCAACGAACTGGGTGAATTTGTAACGTGTGGCGTTTGCACGTCTGAATTTGATGCCGAAAAAAGGAAACCGAAATTTCTGCAATGTGCACACACACTTTGCCTTCTCTGTTTGTTAGTGTTTGGAGGTGAGATACCTGTTGAATATCTGTTAACCAACAATGTATTTTCCTATATATCACTTGATTGCGCTGGCTAAACGGATGGGTGAAAATACGGATCAAAGTCAAAATGAACGGGTTCATTTGGGTTGATTGTCGTATTGGTACCGTTTGATCCGGTGCTGCTGACGACGCATTGGGTTTTATTTTGATAAAAGTCTTCAATAGCCACGTGAGACTGATTCATTAAACTGCCCGAAGAAGTCAGCCATGAAACAAAAAGACGGAGATTGCAGGGTCGGGATAAGTCGGGGCATTCCATCGAGAAGACGCTGTTGGAAGAATAAATGGCATATAGAATTATAGATGTTATGCCAATGAAAAAGTAGTAGTCGAGCAAAAAATCGTGCGCAGTTTACGCCGATGCGCACCACAGCGGCCGATAGCAGAACTAAGATTGTTATTACGCTTGACCACCTATGTACCACAATCCTTTGTTCGACAAGCAGTCGTTTCTCGTCTCGTCTCATCCTCTACATAGGTGGTCAAGCGTAATAACAATCTTAGTTCTGCTATCGGCCGCTGTGGTGCGCATCGGCGTAAACTGCGCACGACTTTTTGGCATGTCTACTACTTTTTCATTGGTATAACATCTATACCTATTATATTATACATCAGTTGAAAATTATAAATAATTATTAAAAATGTAATATAACCTGGTTGATTTGGAAGAAAAATGAAGAGTGATGTTCGTTTTTTCTGTACAAATACCGGTGTAATAAACGTCATCAGACGTCATTATAGGCGTCGTTTGCATAGCAGCCAATAACGAAAGAATTGAATTCCCGGAAATGACCACACCCGGCCCATTAAAAAAACGAGGATATCTAGTCCATGGCCACTCCTCGTATGACATCAAATGTTTTCCTTCTGATCAAAAATCCGTCGTTAGGCCTATTTTCTTGAAATATATATTGAATAACTATATAATAGCTACTGTTTTATTTAATATTTACCTCGGTCAGGAATGTAGTCTCTACCGTAACCAATGTAGGAACCGAACAACGTCTGATTTGGCGAGTGTGGCTTCTGCTCGTTAACGAAATGAGCGAGATTGCGCACATTAACGTAGACATCGTCGTCCACCTTGAGTAGAAAATCAATTTGTGCTGCGCAGTATCTGTGCAGCCAATTGAAAAGGCCAGCCACTTTAATGGCCAATCTATAGTAGATGTCAGGGATTTCAATTTGAAGGATGTCTTTGTGAGTTTTGCTTTCTTCTTCGATTTTGATTTGCGTTACATTTTTGTCGGCCAATCCTAAAATGAAAGCGAATCCGGTAATGTTCATCAATAATTTATTTTGGGTGATGCTGTGATTGTCGAGATTGAAATGAGTTCGCCACGTCTGTCGGATTATGTTTCGCTTCTCGAAATTATCCGGGGCCGATACGACAGCGATGAAAACACTTGGATAATCTGTTTTCACTTTTTGACACGGCGAAATGGTGATGGGATACCGAAACGACGTAAAATTATTAATCACGGGACCGTATTCCGGTTTGAGTGGTTCGATTCCGGCCAATGGCAACATGCCTAGGCGTGCCACCGTGTACAGAGTGTAGTTTTCCACTCCGGGGTAGGGCGTGTTCCGCAAATGTGTCGCCATGTAATTAAATAACTTTCGATCGAGTGCTGCTGCTGTTGAAGCGTTGTTGTTGGCTTTTAAAAGAATTTTCTTTTCTTTCTCATTTTGCAATGTTTTTTTCAGGCTGTTTTGGCAAACATTTATTTTCCCTTCTAGAATTTGTTTCTCTTGGTATAGAAAATCGATCGTTTCGTTCAGATTCTTGTTGTCACATGAAAGTTTGACAACATCATTGTTGCTGCCATCTGCCATCACATTCCTAATAGATTGGAACCTCTAAATGGTAGTATATCCAAGTAGAAATATTATGTCAAAGTGATTACAAGATATAATGTCGTCACGATAAAGACGTGCTGTAGATAACAGCTTCATATAGGATATACCTGTTCATAAAACAGCATGTTGGAATAACAAATGAAGTAGAAAACGCTGGTGGCGATTAATAACACCAATACGACGACACTGCTAGCGGTGGATAATTGCTGGTTCAACCGTCGGATTTTGCTGGTCAGACTATTCAAATTCATGATGTATGTTATATTAGTCGTTGTTGTGCGCGACCTTTTGTGCTGATGGGGATAGATTTTCAAAATCAAATTTGGGTATAGTTTTTAAATCTTTAGTTTTAGTGTGGGAACCAGCGACCAAATATAATAAAATTCAAAAAACAATCAAGACTCTATCGAGTCATAATCGGACTAAGTAACCACACAAAGACACCACTACTCCAACCGATTTCATATAGGCCTAAACGACGAAAATGCCAAATATAAATAACTATGGACTCATATATAAAAGGCAACCATATTTCACTGATTTCTTTGATAAGAAATTAAGAATAGATACAAATAAATAAATTTGAAAACCAGAATGTAAATTTCTCTAAATGGAAAACCATAAAATTTAAACCCTTTTAAACATGTAAAACCAAAAAAGCGCAAACTCTATTTTATTAGCAATGAGATTCTTACCTTTCAAGACCAAAGCCATCAGAATAATGTTCACTATAATAACTAATAATAATGTGAGTTGTAGCCAATTCAATTCGATTCATGTACAGATTTCGTCAATGCACAGGTGTGGGGTGGAGTCAAAAGATCAGGTTCTTTATTATTTCCAGAAATGGTAACTCCTCAAATAACGGCAGATCACATTCCTAAATATAATCTTGGTTCCTTTTTCAAATCACGTCGTATGCCTATTAGCAACAGAATTGGACATTTTACCTCTTCTGAATTGCGCATAAACAAAAAATAAAAAAAATAACGTCACGTCAATAAATTTTTCTGTTCGCGTTCTATTTACGTCCGAGTTTACGTCTCGAATTTCTGGCGCAGAAATCTTTATGTGCGTGATATTTTTGAAAAATAATTTATAAGTCGAATAATCAACCAAGTCGTAGTTGACAGCAGACATTTAATAGCTTTTTAACTAATTATTCATTTTTCTCAATTTAATGAAAAAAAAAAGATTTTCGTTATTGTCATAATGTCAATAATCTACACAACAATGGTTACATTCTCCACATTTCTCCACACAATAAATATCAACAGTACGGTCGATAAGGTGGCTGATTTTTTCCAAATTGCCTGATTGTACATGATTCATTTCGATTTTATTTAAACTTGTCCTAAATTTGTTGAACTAAAATGCTAAAAATGTCTTGTTATGGTCCCGTTTTAAATTTTCCCGGGTCGATAACAACGCCATCTAGCGGTAAAATTTGAAACGTCCAATTGGAAACACAATAAAAAAGTAAACAAACAAAAATGTTATGGCGATTTCCCATTTTTAAAAGTTAAGAAGATTTTAAATTGACGGCCATTCAATGGAAAATGCATTGACCAACGAACTGGGTGAATTTGTAACGTGTGGCGTTTGCACGTCTGAATTTGATGCCGAAAAAAGGAAACCGAAATTTCTGCAATGTGCACACACAGTTTGCCTTCTCTGTTTGGAGGTGAGATACCTGTTGAATATCTGTTAACCGACAATGAATTAGAAATATCTAAACTTCAACAGAAAACATGTCATGATGAGACCATTATCTGTCCTTTCTGCTGTAAAACTTCAACACAATTGAATGTCCATAATCTACCCAACAATGGTTATGTTCTCCACATGCTCAACATGCTAAAATTGGAGGGAGAAAAACTCGCACCAGCTACACCTGTTGCCGCCCTGCAGTAATTTTCAATTTTTAACTGGACTTTTAGAACAAATGTGAATAAAGTATAGGTTTAAAATTTTTTAGGGGACCTACTTGGTGCTTAACATGTGGAACTCTGAGAAAAACTACATGTGCAGCACCTGAACATTCTTCAGTCAACCTTACACGTTCCACTTTAAAGAATATAGAAGCCTTAGTTCACCTCAAGGAAGATTTGCAGGAAGCCAAACTTGAAGTTGCTAGCGACTTGGCCTTGTCCATTAAAAAACGAAAGAAATTCAAGAAATATTTAAATCTGCTAATCAAAGAATTCACAACTGCAATAGAAGAAATTGATGAACTTCAAGATGAAAATGATTCTATTATGTGGCAAACGACTGTAGAATTGAATGAGGCTCGTCAAGCCACAGCTTCGCCACACATATCGGACGACAATTTCTTGTCAAATTTATCCTCCCTGTTGGACGATTTAAATCCCAAAGACATGCCGGTGATGGACGCACTCAAATTCAAGTTAGACAAGTCATTCGAAATCTTTGAGAAAAGTTTCCACGAAACGGTTACCACAGCTTCCTACCACGAACTGCGGAAGAAATTAAGAATTCAAATCAGTTTGTTTGACAAAGAAGATCGTCCGATTCCTTTGACGTGTCCTTTGCTCGAAGAAGGGTTCTCGTTGGATAAAACAAGTGCATTAGACGATTCCATCCAGCAAGATTTGAACTTACTCTCTTGTCTCATGTTTTCTTCATTGCGAAGACAAAATATTCCGTTGACGACTACCGTTTCATCTGTCACAGATCCTGTTCCTTCTATTTCCCAGGATCCCAATCCTATCGTGTACTCAGAAGACGATAGAAGCCAAGAAAAAGTGCCTTCCGTTCTTGAATCGAACGATCGTACAGTTTCGCCTGAAATCAGTTTACCTTTTAATCTGCCCGTCAACAACAAATTCATCCCTGGTCAGTCCATTTTCATTCTGAGACTGTGGCAATCTGGTATTCTGAATGGCGCAATCTATATTCGCCCCGAGCCTACATTTCATCCGGTATTTACACAAAGTTTGGGCGAATTTTGTTTCCAGTTTCCGAAAATCTTTTTCTCATCCGCCATGAAGGTGTTATATCGTTTGCTGTTCATTTCCAGTCCTAGTACTTACAATTTACGATTAAATACTTCGTGTAGGTCCTCCCCGAAGAGTTGATCTTATTCCCAATGGTTCATCCCATGTTCCAGCCTTTCTTGCCAGCCATGATATCCAACTTTAATCGCCAGGTGTCGAGGTGTACCATCTCTGGGATTGACGATGTTGGAGTGAACAAATTTATCGTTTCAGCCTGTCACAACAGAATAATCGGTTGGAATTTCGTCTTTCCTTTGAGTAATAACATGTGCTCCATTCAGCACGCCACACTGCAACCAATAGCACCAGTCGCCGAGCTTTTTGGTCGCGTCATCCATCGCCAAATGTCAAAATCAATGGTCGAGCTGAGCAGAGCCCAAGCCAGTGACTATACATTGACTCTTGAATCGAGATAATTATTAATAAGGCAATAGTTTTTTGTTCTTTTTAACGTTGTCCAGATATAAAATAACCGCCTTATTAATAGTCTTAATTCGTTCATTATGAAATAGCCCGTGAAGTAATTTGAGCGCACTTTCTAATGCTTGATAAAAACAGAATAAACTTTTGTATTGTCCACTAAAGATAATTTCCCGGTCGGTGGACGAGAACTATTTTTCCATTCCGATTTGAACAGATTCCTGGATTAAAACGGTCGTCCGATTTTCAAGAATAACTGGCGTCGATTTCTTTGTAGTTTCCTTCGTGTTCTAGTGTAACTTTGCACAGTATATAAAATGGCAAGTCTGGTACGATGACAAGTTCTGACACTATTTGGAGCAGAAGAACTTCACGAAATATGAAGTCGAAAATGGCTACGTCGAGTGTCGAAACATTGGAAGAACTTGTCACTTGTAACATTTGCTCAAACCAATATGATGAGGAAATTAGGAAACCAAAGTTTCTTCAGTGTAGCCACACCATTTGTCTTGAGTGCTTTGAAGTATGATATTTTTAAAAATCATAATTTGTCTTTATTTTCAATCCATTGATGAAAGTTAGGCTGCACGTCAAGAAAACACTGTTACATGCCCTTATTGTCGAAAACGCACGTTAAAAGACAATGGTGATGATGAAGAGTGGGTTCTTCCCAACAACCAGTATGCGTTAGAAATGCTCAGATTGAAAAGAAGTGGATTGGATTCCATGTCATCGACTGTAGAATTGTAAAATTCAATTTTCAGTTATAAAGCTTTAAGTTAACAGAATTCTCATATTTATAAATACTTCAGGAGGGAGCCAGCAGAAGAAGATGTTGATGAAGATGCGATGATGGAGGTGGTGGCTGAATGCTTCATGGTTGCATTTGCGCAGGCTGTGAGTAGTAGGGAGATGGAAGAGGAAACCTTGAACGAAGCCTATTACCAGAGCTTATTGGATGATCATCAAGAACCAGAGGTTACGGTAGCAGAGCCCCCTGCCATCCCATACATGTGAGAATGAATTTTTCCAAGTTATAAAGCTAACCAAGTTAAGATCCTGAGTTTTTACACTTTGTTGGTAGAGAGCCAGCAGGAGAGGAAGAAGAGGAGGAACAACTGATGTTGGCGCTGGCCCTTAGTTGTACAGAGATGTAAGAGCAATTCTTAAATGAAGTCACGAACCAGACTGTCTTATTGGACCAGCAGCTAGAACAGTTACAGCAGTTACAGTAACAGTTACAGCACCCGCTGCCATCATATGCACCACCGTGCCTTATTCAACTATAGTGCCGAGAGAGACGCTATTATACCAATTGTTTTACTACTCTGAGTGGGTTTTTTAATTGGGACATCCTAATCGAATTCGAAACAACTCTTACCAAAAAAATCAATATAAGATTTTAAAGCTCTTTGATATAAAATAAAACTTGGGTTTGTTTGTCCCGTGTTATCTTCTTGTTTTTCACAAGTCTAAGCTGAACAGTGATATTTTAATTTTGTAATTAGTTAAATTACAAATTTATTTTTTTTTACAAATGGGCAAATACGATTTGAGACCCATTACTTCGGAGGAGTCCATATCACCAAGTGGTAAGAATTTTTTATTTACCCTCTTAAACATCTGAGTAACTGCTAATTGAAAGTGACATTTCAAAACAATGAAAAAACGAGTTTTTCTTTTTATTCCAGTTTCGGTTTTTAAATATCCCTCGCTTTTTTAAGCTAGTGTTAGTGCAAACGATCAATAGATGGCTTTTTTGCTTGTGATTTGAAAATGTTATTTAGGTTTTCACTGTTTGAGTGGTGGTCATAGTGTCACTCGTCTATTAGTGGAGTCAGCTTTTTTTCAGTAAAAAGCGCTGCGTTTGCGAAATGGGCACTTGTTCAATTTTTCCGATAACCGCCATATTGTCGGTCGTCAGATTTCGCCAATTTCACTAACTTCCGTTTCCGATTTCCTTAACCCTCGCATCAGACTTAATAGAATAATTTTTTATATTAATTACTCTGTTCGTAGTACTTATTTGGTTGGCACGTTTCAATGTAGTAGCTGAATAGATATTGCTCTATGCATAATAAAACTAGCAACACTGCTTGTGGTGCAATAACAAGTGCGACATTATTTGGAGCAGAAGATCTTTGCACGAAATATGATATAGTCGAAAATGGCTACGTCAAGTGTCAACACACTGGAATATCTTGTCACTTGTAACATTTGCTCATACAAATATGATGAGGGAATCAGGAAACCGAAATTTCTACCGTGTAGCCACACCATTTGCCTTGAGTGTTTCCAGGTACGAAATAATGTTTAAATTCATAAGATATCTAGTTATTTTTACCCATTTCTAAAAGATAGTCTGTACGTCAAGGGAACACTATCACATGCCCTTTCTGTCGCAAACGCACATCAAAAGACAATGGTGATGAAGCAGAGTGGATTCTGCCAACCAATCAATATGTTCTGGAATTGCTCAAATTGTAAGAAACTGTACCACAGTAAAATAATTTTTTTCAGTTGTGAAGCAGATAAGATACTGAGTTTTGAAAATCCTCCAGGAGACAGCCAGAAGAAGCTGTTGTTGAGGAGAATGATCAGAGTGAAGATGAAGAGGAGGCTGAATCATTCATTTCTGCACTTGCACTAGCAGTGAGCAGTAGAGAGATGGAACTGCAAGCCATGAATGAATCCTTTTACCAGAGCGAACTGTACCAGGAGAGCGAGGAAGATGAGGAAGAAGAAGAAGAAGATGAGGAAGAAGAAGAGGAAGAAGAAGAAGATGAGGTAGAAGAAGAGGAGGAGGAGGAAGAGGAGGAGGAGGAGGGTAGTCAATTTACGACAACACTGGGGATGACATGGAATTCTACTGAGATGGAAGAGATGAAAGCCTTGAATGAAGCCATGCATCAGAGCTTATTGTCCCATCAGCAAGAGCAAAAGATTATGGTGACAGCAGCCTTCATGTAAGATTTTATTATTAGAAATTATAAAGCTGACAAGATACTGAATTTTTGCACATCCTTTGATAGGGAGCCATCAAAAGAGGAAGAGGAGGAGGAACTATTGATGATGGCACTGGCCATTAGTGGTATAGAGATGTAAGAGGAAACCTGGAATAAAACCATGCGCCACGTCTTATTGGGCCAGCAGCAGAGACAAGAGAACAGCAGCCGCTGCCATCCTATGCACCACCGTGCCTTATTATTCAACCAGTGCCAAGACCTCCTACGAGGAGCTGAATCTATCTAGCAAGAAGTATATTATGGGTGCCGTTATTGGATTGTTTTAGTTAACGCTATAGTACCTTTTTACCATTTTCCCAATTGTGTGATTTTGTATCGCTTAGAATTTGTACTGGTGATCTATTTCTGTTCTGTATGTTGTTTGAACTATTTTGGAATGATTCTAGAAATTACCAACAGGCATTTAAATTTTATCACTATTAGAATTGATTTTGAAATTAATTGGGAAACACGATTGATACTCATTACTAGGAGTCCTCATCGCTTTCTTTTTGTGCCTTACTCATTGAACATAATAAAGAATTTTGCAGAATTGTTTTTCAGTCTTGTTTTTGTTTTGAAATTCTCCCGCTTTTTTGCTGGTCGTTGCGTAAAAGATCGATAGATGGCTTCCTGTTTGATCTTCCGAGTTTCGTCTGCTAAATCACACGTGAGTGAAATATTTGAAAGTGAAGAACAAGTTAAAGAGAGTTGGCTTGCATTTTGCCTTATTAATTTCCAAATTTTTCCGAAATAGCTGCAGTTTACTCAAAATATTTTATAAATGGCGGTAATTGCTGCTAGTTTAACCTGTCCATTTAGTCCAAATTTTGTCGTGAAACTTTCTATCAGCCTGATGTTTCCAGTCGTTACCAACTGCATTCTCCGCTTGCAATAAGAACACAAAAGAAAAGCAGTCACTGGAGCAGTTGTCAATCAATTGTAAGTAACATTATATTTGCAAAAATTGTTGTGATGCAGCATACATGTCCTCCCAACTTGTGAATCAGGCATCACTGATGTTATAACTTATAAGCTGTGGATCGAAAAACAATCGAGAAGCTCAAGAAAAGTGGCTGCTATTGACCTAAACTGAGGAAGAAGTAAAGAAATCTTAATCTTGCCTTCATGGTTAACTCGTGTGGTTGCATTAATTCATGGGTGTACAGGTATGTAGTATGTTTCAAATAATTATTTCCTGTTGCTTTTTCCAGTTGTTTTCTACTTTCGCTGACTAATAGAATTATTTTGTTATTCTTTCCTACAGATTTTGCTAGTTTTGGGACTTGCTGCGTGTCATTGGAGCAGCTAAGAACATCACTTGATAACCCTGTCACCAAAGATTTTGGACGATGGGGAAGAATTCCATTCAAAGGTAGGCCCAATTTTATTATTGATTCACCTTCGTGGACCCATTTCTGTTTGGATAGATTTTGCCTTCAATGAATACGTGATACAGGACTAGACCCTTTTACCTGTGTTCTATTCGCGATAGTTATCGACCTACAATGTTGAAACTAATAAGCCAACGTGCTGTCATCCAGTAGGTTCTTTGAGCAATCTCACCTTTCCTATATTTCAATTTGATTTCACGTCTTTTCCATATTTTCAATGAGATTCCGATTTCATCAGAAAATTTTAAATGGCATTCTCATAAGTCATTTGTTTGTTTTTTTTCATTCCGGTCTCTTACTCTCAAAGGTTATTTGAGTGTTTGACGTCATTTAAAAAATGTAACTACGACAAAATGGAAACATCATTTTGGAATGGACAACTTGTGAGGCGTGACAAGTTGTGTTAGGAAAAGCTTTTGGCGATGGCTAGTGGCCCGATGTCGGTTGGCGTGATTTGAGCCGTGATTCCATAAGCACTTTTCCATAGCAACCAAAGATTCACAGTTCAAACGAATTTGTTCTCGGGAAAACAGTAAATTTGATTCTTTGGATCAAATGTTGAACTTGTTGATTTCTTCTAGAGAGAAAGATCATCTTTTTATCGCCTTTACTTGAGAGGGTTTGCCTTGAATTGTTTACATTTTTAACTTGCACCGACTTGCTGTAGGAGAACTAGTTATTGCTAGAGGAACGGAGTAAAATTTAAAGTTAACGAAACTGACCACTGACCAACACAACAAACTCAGTAGAAAGCCGTTTTAAATTCAGCCATGGGTGCTGTATAAACCGATTGCCAGTTGTTAGTTTAAAATTATTGTGAAATTGTGAAATAGATCAGCCGTGTATTATTTTTCTGTTTGAGATAGTATGACGACGAAGAAAACAAGAAAAATGACCAAATTTGAGTATTTGGTGCATGCTAATTATTAGCGGTAGGCCTATTTTGGTTTTGTCCTGTAAAAATGATGATTTCCGATTGTTTTGACAAAATCAAGATTGTTTATACAGCTTAGTTCTTTCCAGTCTTTTTTTTTATTCGGATTGTTGTAATGGTCACATTCACCGATCGGATTTTGTTCTTCAAAAACTCTTGGAAGCCACTCGTCAATTTCAGCCATTTTCTTCTTTGCCCAAGACGTATTTAAATTTTTGATCAGATCGTCACTCTCTTCTCCTAACCAAAAATGAACAGACGAAAGTTTAACCTCCAATTACAATCTAAATGAACACCACGTAGGTATATAACGATTCATTATTTACCTGGATTCCAACACTCAAACTGGTTCTCTGCCAAGCAGACTCCAGCGATGTTGTTGCCTTCGAACGCATCGTACCAGTAGGTTTTGTTGCCTCTGACACGGTTGTAAATAACCCAGCAAATAGCTCTTTGACCTTCTTCGCTTTCGCTGGCAGCTTCTCCGATTAAAGTTTTCTTAAGAATGTCGTAGTTTTGTTTACCTTGCGGTGTACTGCGATCAAGACTCACGTTCTCTGTCATTTGTCTTAATTGTCTTAAATGACAGCAGCAAACAGAAGTGGAAATAATCAATAATCGAATCTAAATTTATGGCTCATCATGCAATATACCTGTTAATTCTGTTTTGGCAGCTTTTGAAATGTGATGTGCCCGTGTTGAATGTCCGTCTTACACTCAATACCGGCTATTCAAAGTGTATCGTTTTATCTTTATACTAAACTTTAAATGATAAGCTAGGCCCTATCACATTTTTAGCCTTTGTACCGATGCAATTCTATAATTTACAATTGATTGCAACCTTTGTGATGCAATCATTTAAAGATGGTAAACAGTAAAACCCGCGAAGCTTTCTTATTATTGCGACAAAGATTTTTAATACTGCATAGCCATCAAAGAATAAAGAAAGCCCGAGTCGTATATCTTATTATGATCCTCAGCTGTGTGGAATCAACAGCTCACCTGATGATAAGCAAGGGCTGGCCTTTGTGCCGTGTGTTTACCCAGCAGTCTCAGAGATGTGCGTAACACAATAGGTCATCATCGGCTATGAAATGTAACCATATAAGGGAATACAGGTACAGTTCTGAATCACCAATGATTAATAAAGCTGTTATTTGTTTTCAAAACTGCATATGGCACCACTGTATCTCAATCGAAATTTCATTTGAAATTGGTTGCTTGCATCATTTGAACGGCCAAGGTTTTATCTGGTTTTCTAAAGGGCTTTATCTATATTTCTTTATCGAAAAAACATGCAGTATTATAAAGCGTACCTTTTTACTACTTTTGTTATTTATGAAGTTACTCATGCACTTAAGAAATCTGCAGTCGATTTTTACAAGTGAATAGAGAAAATGGCGTCCATCGACACTGACGGTGAAATTCAAGATTTAATTACTTGCAGCATTTGTTTAACCGAATTCGATCAAGACGAGCACAGTCCAAAATTTTTGCCCTGTGGCCATACCCTTTGCTCTTCGTGTCTCAAGGTAAATTAAAGTTAACGTTTAAATAATGCCCGAAAATCTCATAAACATTTTTGCTCAGGCGATTCGTGAAAATCGAACGATTCGATGTCCATTATGTCGCAAAGTCCACACGCAAATCAATTTGGCGACTTTACCTAATAACAATTACGCCCTGCAGGTGGCGAAACTTGCCAGAGAGAAAAAACAACTCGAGTCGCTGTTACGACAGAACGAAACGAGTCGAGATTCTTTGCTGTCCAGCACTGCTGACGACTTTTCGGCATTGAAAACTCAACTGGGCAAAATGCGGGAGCGTCGACAAACAAATTTAAGTCAGGCCATTGAAATGAGGAAAGAAATTTCAGCCTACCTGTTGCTAGTGCTGGATTCGGTCAAGAACGCGGAGAAGGAAATAGCCGGACAAGTGGATGAGAACGACAGATTTTTGACAGATTTAATTTCACTTTACGAAGGAGAGAACAAACTGGCGAATGTCAGCGACGAATCGACTGGAGAAGCTTCGAATGTCACCGATGACATGTCAGAATTGGAATCGTTGATGAGTAGCTGTCAGTTAATGCGTTGCCCTGACGACACGGAAGAAACGATCAAAGAGAAAATGAGCCAATCGGTTGAGAAAAGTCACGACAAATTGAAGCTAGCTACTTGTGAAATGACTCAATTGCATAAGTGGAAGAATGCGTCGTTCGTTTTAAAAGCGCAAGGTCCCGGCTCTGTTTCGTTATTCAATTCAACTATCAAAATTGATTGGACAACTACTCCATTTTCATCGAAAGATTTGAATCATTTACTTTTGTCGCATTTGATTTGTTATGTAATTAAACCGGCCGCAGCGACGACTGATGTTCCAAACGCTTCCAGCGGATTCAATCTAGCATCCCTTTTTTCTATTTCTGCCGAATCAAACCGACGTTATAGTGAAGCCGATGATTCTTACCTTGCTTCAAGACTTGCAGAATTGTTCTCGGATGCTGACGAATCAACGGAATCCAGTTCTGAATATGGTGGCGGCACCTCAATTTCTTCAGGACTTTTTTACAGGAGAGAATCGTTTAACCGTTCAGATGAAAGTAGATTTGGCTCTGAGGGAGGGTTTGGAACATATAGTCAGCGAGAGAGACGATGGATTTATTCATCAAATAGCGATTAAAATTATATGTCACTTATTGAAAGGTGATATTAAGAATTAGACTTTTTTTAAATTATCCCACTATTCATTTAAAAAGTCTGAAATTATTACTTAATTTGGCCTCTTTTCAGCTTTTGACAGTGTGTAATAATGTAATGTGCTTTAATTAAAACCCCATCTTTTGATTTGTGAATTGCTATTTGTTGTTTTTTTTCTTTTTTCTTTGGTTAATGAAATGAACTGCAGATTTAAAAAAAACGATCCACCGTTTCATTTTGGGCATTGGCTTTATTTATGTTTTGGTGGTTTAGCCTCGGGCCAATTGTTGACGTTCTGTTGATGTGCCAAATTCCAGAATGGCAATGGCTAATGACGTTGAAGATTTTGTCACCTGTGGTGTTTGTTTGTGTGAATATGACGAAGAAATCAGGAAGCCAAAATTTCTATCATGTTCCCACACCGTTTGCTTTTTATGCGTGCAGGTGAATGATACATTTCATTAATTATCGTATACCTTCTAAGGAAAGTAGTACACTAATTTTTAAACATATCTTAAGGAAATTCGTCGTGGTGTCACTATTACATGTCCCTTTTGCCGTAAAGTGATTACCAAGGACAATAGGAAAGAGGTTGAATGGATTCTACCCAACAACACTTATGCGCTTCAAATGCTCAAATTAAACAAACAAAGATCTGTGTCGTCAACTGTTGCTGCGTAAGTATTTATGGCTTGTCAATGCACTCAAAGCATACCGTTGAATAACTTTTTCTGTATTGCTAGGATGGAAAACAAGAACCCAGATGCTCTTTTGAAGTTGAAAGACGAACTTGTAAAAATTAGAGACTCTGGATTCAACAAGTTAGCGTTGGCCATTCAGAAACGTAAAGAAGTTCAAGATCAAGTGGGTCTGGTTTTAAAATCCCTCCATGCTGCAGAAGAAGAAGTGACAAAATTTCAAGATGAAAATAATCTTTGCCTGGTGGAAATGATTTCAATCTTGGAAGCAAATGCAGGATCATCTTCGACAAAAACTAACCCTCCAGGAAAAGGCTTGATCTTATCAGAGTTGATGTCTCTAGTGGAAGGCTCTACATCCAACGATACACCCGAGACCCTGAAGCAAAAGATGTCAAAATCAGTCGAGATGTACGAACAAAAACTTGAAGAAGCGACTGCAATTGCTGCTAGGACCAACTCTAAAACCAAAATTCGAGTTCATTTGACAGACGAAGACGGGATTCCAATTTCGACAGGAGGCGAGCAAGAAATTGGATTACAACCCATCGCTCAGGCTTTGGATGGACCTCAAATTTTACAAGATTCGATTCTGCTCTCACACACCGTTGTTGCGTCATTGAAAAGGAAATCAAACCTGGTTGAATCACAGAAGCCTGCAGCCAGCGCTTCCGCCGCAACATCTGTCCCACCACCTGCACCCTCTAATAACGAAAGATTTTTCATTGGGAATCTTCCTTCCAAATTCATCCTCAGACTGTTTGAAAATTTTGATTCGGTGACTGGTACGCGGGAGAACCGCGATAGAAACAGTCTTGGGGTTCCTAAAGGCGAAGTTCACATCCGTCCTGTGCCAACATTTCATCCGGAATTCGTCAAACAACTGGGCAATTTTTGTTACAAATCTCCAAAGAAGTTTTTCAGTACTATTGACAAGGTATTTTTAATTTCTCCATTAATTCTAGAAACTCGCCATTTTTATTGATGTAAAATTTGAATGAATAACAGGCCATGTCTGGAGTGTTTGTCCTGTTTTCCATGAACCACTCCAAGTTCAAGCCTGCCGTTCCCAGCATGATCGGTCACGATTCCGGTGAGAATCGCAGTTACGACCAACTCTACGACTTTGCAGCAATCGATATCAATGACGTCGGAATCGATTTAGTCAAAACTTCGGCTGGTAAAGTGATTGGTTGGAGTTTTGTCTTTATCCTGGAAGATAACGAACATTTTCAAAACCGCAAGAATTTGCATGAAACGGTTTCAGACAGCGAGCTGTTTGGCCGGGTTATTAACCACCATTCACTGGATTGTATGAACCAGTTGAGTAGAGTCAGCAGGGCAGAACGAGATCACTATTTTCTCACTTTAGAATCTCAATAGTCCACATTGCCTTTTAATGTTTATACGTGAGCTTTTATAATGTTTTCATACGCACCTTTTATGGGCCAGACAAATGGGGTTTTTATTAAACGGTATCCTTTTTAACTCGAGATTTTTAGACTGTTGTATAGGTGATTGTGCTGACTGTGAAAACAGACGGCCAACTGATAAGTAACAAACATGTTGAGCAATTGATAAGACTTGGGCTGTCGGTCGTGAAATGGCGAAGGCTAACGACGCGGCCGAGGATTTCGTGACGTGTGGCGTTTGTTTATGGGAATACGACGAAGAAATCAGAAGACCCAAATTCCTACCATGTTCGCACACCGTTTGCCTCGAGTGCCTCAAGGTAATACGATTTTAATAACACTTTGTCTGCCATGGAGAAAATTAAATTCTATTCATTTGCCAGGAAATACGACGAGCAGACAGTATTACGTGCCCTTTCTGCCGCAAAGTTGTTACAAAAGACGCCAACAGTCCAGGGGCCGAGTGGATCCTGCCCAACAACTTTTACGCCCTTCAGCTCCTGAAACTGAATAAGCAAAAGGCTGTTTCACGCTCAAATGAAGCAAATTCACCGTAAGATTGATTCCGAATGATTTCCACGTTCTATTTAACTGACTGAAATTTATTGACAGGTTGAAGAATAAGAATATTGAAGATCTCGTCAAATTAAAAGAAGAGCTGCTGAAAATGAGAGACGCTGGAACGAATAAATTAGCGTTGGCCATTCAGAAACGCAAAGAAATTGAAGAGCATTTGGAACTTGTCATCAAATCCATCCGTGCTGCAGAAGAAGAAGCCATCAAATGCCACGATGAAAATAACTTTGGCCTAGCGGAATTGATTTCCATCTTGGAGACAAACGCCAGACTGGGATCCAATACTTTTACGTTAGATAAGGAAACAAACATCTCTTCCGAAAAAGACTTTGTTTTGTTAGAGCTGCTGTCTTTGGTGGAAGGATCCACATCCGAAGATACTGCCGAGGTGCTGACCAAAAAGATGACCGAATCTATTGAATTGTACGAGCGAAAATTGACTGATGCCACTGCCGTAGCTTCAAAGTTTGAACTCCGCCAGAAAACCAAAGTTCAAGTTCATCTGTCAGACGAACGTCATCGCCCCATCCAGACCTGCGCCTGGTTAGAAGAAGGATTCCGTTTCCAGCCTCTCGATTCATCTTTAAGTGATGCTCAAGTCAAACAAGATTCATTGCTGATCTATCACGCCGTTTTCTCAGCTCTTGAACGACAAAAGATTCCGTTGAAAAATGTGCAGAAATCAACAGCAAGTGCTTTACTACCCACTCCAACTGCACCAGTGCTTCCCACCGTATCGGCCAAGTGCAAATTCATTCCGGGAAATCTATCGGCGAAATTTATTCTACGTCTGTTTCAATCGGGTAGATTAAAAGGCGAAATTCACATCCGTCCAGTGCCCACATTCCATCCGGATTTTGTACAGAAATTGGGCGATTTTTGCTACAAATCTCCGAAAAACTTTTCCAGCGTCATTGACAAGGTAATTTCATTTCAAACATGACATATTAATTCATATAATTCTAATCTCATTTCAAATGCAGGCCATGTCTGGAGTGTATGTCCAGTTCTCGATGATCCATCCACAATTCCAACCTGAAATTCCCAGTATGATTGGTCACGGTTCTAAATGGGATCGCAGCTACGATTCCTTTTTCAATCTGACAGCTAACGAAGTCGATGACGTCGGCATCACTTTAGTCAAGTCCTCTGCCACTGGTAAAATTACCGGCTGGAATTTCGTCTTTGTGTTGGTGCCCAACGAGGATTTCCATCGCCACGACCTGCACGAAACGGTGACGAGCAACGAATTCTTTGGCCGCGTGATGGACCACAAGATGTTGGAGCACATGGTCAACTTGAGCACAGCCAGTAAATACGAAAGAGAAAAATACATCATGACCCTGGAATCCCAGTCCTGAGTTGTAAAAGTTGTTCCCAGTTAGTGTTTATATCTTTCTCCATTGATGACGCTGCCAAATTGGATTACGTTGAAATCCAAATAAAAACGGGAAATTTTAATTGTTTTTAAGAGTTTCTTATATTATATAGTCAGTATTACTAACTGCGTTTGGGTCGATTACGACGAAGGTTTAATCTCAAGATAAGATTTCCATGTCGACAATACTGATAAGCGGAACAGTTTTTAGACATTTTTTGAATAAGCAATAGTCGAAAATGGCTACTTTGAGCGTTAAGTTATTGGAAGAACTCGTCACTTGTAACATTTGCTTAAACCAATACGATGAGGGAATTAGGAAACCCAAATTTCTGCAGTGCAGCCACACCATTTGTCTCGAATGCTTCCAGGTATACGAAATGTTTCAAATGATTTTTAATTTCTCTACATTCTTTAATCATTGATCAAAAGGCGATACGTAATAGGGACACTATCGCATGCCCTTTCTGTCGGACATCCACATCAAATGGCCATATCTATGAAATCGAATGGATTCTACCCACCAACCAATACGCTCTGGATATTCTCAGATTGATGAGAACTGCATTAAAGGTGGAAGAGGATAATCAATTTATAGCTGCACTAGCCATGAGGTATTGTGGAGAGATGGAGGAAGCCTTGAATGAAGAGAGCATATTGGACCAGGATCAAGAACAAGAGACCGAAACCGATTCGTGTGATACGAGCAATTCAGAAACGTTCGATCAGGAACTGAAAAATGTAACTGAAAAACGTATTTCGGATTCTATTTTTACCTTGTTTTTTTCCCGATTATACTATGCTCTTATTTTACTATTTTGCATAGTGTTGATGTTATTTTTCTATTGCCTTCTTTTTATATTTGTAAGCGTATTTCTTTGTGATCACAGTGGAATTTGTAGTGATCTCGTCGTGTGGTTTATCCAACACTTTATAAAATGGAGCGATCTACTTACCCCAATGTTATGAAGAATTTTAGTAATATAAGAATAATAATATCAGTTAATACCAGTAAGTAATACTTTTGGTGAATTTACCTTTGGAACTCTTGTTTGCTTTGTGACAGATAGCAACAAAATTGGTTGCCATTTTGTTTCTGAATCTCACATACTGTAATTTCTTGAGATTTTTTAAATCGTATTATACCACATCGTGGTACGTAGATATAGTTTACTCGGCAAAATTAGATTTCGAATAATTTTGTTCTAATTTTTTCCCAAGTTTCAATTTTCCCGCTCTTATTGTTGTTATATCGATTCATAGATGGCTCTTCGATCTGTTTATTTTTAGAAACGATGTTGAAACGAAATAGTTAGTCGTTCACTTTGCTTCTCTCGTGTTTTACAGTATAAAAACCATTTAAAAAACATTAGAAACATGGCTATGGCTAACGAAGTAGAAGATTTTGTCACTTGTGGAGTTTGTTTGCAAGAATACGATGAAGAAATTCGGAAACCAAAATTTCTCCAATGTACCGCACGACACACGGCCTGCCTGTTGTGTCTCAAGGTAGCAATTTTTCGCGAAAGAATACTCATTGAAACTTACAGCTTAAAGCTTTACGATAAAATAGGAAATGCGCCAGGGAGACTTGATTACTTGCCCTTTTTGTCGCGATACTTTCGTCAAGTTTGATGTTGAAAGTCTGCCAAACAACCCTTATGCACTCCACATGCTTAAATTCAAGGGAAAAAAGGAAGAGCCACCATTGCTACCAAAACCGGTTGAGATTGTTACTACTCCTTTGTAAGTATCTCAAATCGTAAAACAATTTTCTCTTCACTGACACAAAAAACACACTCGTATTTAGGGCAGTCAGCTGGTGTGTGACTTGTGGATCGGCAGAGAAACCTGGATGTGCTCCATCTGGTCACTCATCAGTTAACATGACAGCTGACATAATTAGAAATTTAGAAGCCCTTCTAAAATTAAAAGAAGAACTGATGAAAATGAAAGACGTTGGGACCAACCATCTGACTATGGCAATAGAGGAACGCCAGAAAGTTCACGAACAGCTTGCTCTGGTAATGAAAGCCATCCAGTCATCTGAGAATGAAATCAAGAAACTTCAAGATGAGAATAGTTTTCACATAGCCCAAATGGTTTCTGTATTGGAAAGAAACAAATTGAAAACTGATGTTGACTCGCAGGATGGTCAAAAGAAAGAACTGTACTTTTCAGAGTTGATGTCTCTGGTCGAAGGCTCTACCGCAGACGATACGGCAGACACTCTCAAACAGAAAATGACGCAATTGGTCGAACAGTACGAACAGAAATTTAATGAAGCCACAGCTCTTGTATCCGAATACGAACTTTGTAATAAAATGAAAATCAGCGTTCATCTGTTCGACGAAAACGATCGCCCTATCCCGACATGCAGTTGGTTAGAAAAAGGATTTCGATATCAACCCATCACTCCAGCCTTAAAAGTACCACAAAATCATCAAGATTCAGTATTGCTGTCGCATGTCATTTTCTCGGCATTGAAACGACAAAAAATCCCATTGAAGTGTGTGCAGCAGCCAACGAACGCAAGCACATCTTCTACTACGATACCTTTACCGCCTTACGTATCTGCTAGTACCTCTAATAAGTTCATCTTGGGGATATCTTCCCTATTCATCTTAAGACTCTTTCAGTCAGGGTGTCCTAAAGGTGAAATCCACATCCGTCCAACGCTCACATTTCACCCTGCTTTTCTCCAAAAACTGGGCGAATTTTGTTTTAAATCTCAAAAGAAATTTGGAGGTAACATCGACAAGGTAATTACTCGAATTCGTTTAGTTCATACGTAATTATTTAATCGTGTTGAATTTGAATAACTTTGTTCTGAACAGGCTTTGGCGGAAGTGTGTGTTTCATTACCTATGGTCCACCCACAACCACAATTCCAGTCTGCTGTTCCCAATATACCGCAATCCAACAGCATTCAGAAAGCGTCAAAATTAGGTGACGTTGGCATCATCTTCAATAAAAACACGGTTTCCGAATGGAGCTTCATTTTACCACTGAAAGAATTCCTAAATCCCAATCAAGCGGTGCACGTAAAATCAGAAACAAACAACCAGCTCTTTGGTCGTGTTGTTAACCTCCATGTGATGGAAAGTATGATCCAACTCAGCAAGTCTAAAAAGACCGATAGAGCGTGTTATACCCTAACTCTGGAATCTCAATAGTACTCTGTTATCTGCTTATCTCACACTCCAAGGTTTAATTACTAACGAGCCGTCTTGTTACAGTGTTGGCAATAATCAAGTTTTATAAAGAAACAATACACCTGATTGGATTTATTATAATAGCGTATCGAAAAAACAATTTATCAATCTAGATTATTTGATTTATTTCATTCTCGCTCAGTTGCAAATTTCCCGTAGTGATTCAGTAGTCAGTACATCAATACCGTATCAGATTCGTTCTTTAAAGTTTTATATTTTTTGTTTCTTTATTTTATCTCTGGATTTTCTTATTTTGTATTTACAGACTTACAGTTGGTCATAATAATTCAGTGCGATTCAGAAATCGCGCCACTGTGGTTCAGAATTTCGCCGCTGCATTCGTATTTTCATGACATGACAACACGACGAAAGTTTTCGCCATTTTGTTCCGAAAAAGGTATTCCAAAATCGTTACGGAATTGCGGTGTCGACTGTAGATCTACATTTTCAGCATTGAAATTGAATGGTAAATTATAGCCTAGTTTGGATTTCTCAAATGTAATTAATCCTAGACGTTGCTGTGTGAATTTACAGGCAATCTGGCATATAATTTCCACTTGGCCAAATAATCGATCACGTGGACTGAATCTGCTTACCATTTTGCCGAAATGTCGTCAGTTGTTAGCTGTACCTGTTCGGATGGACGTCTCATCTCACGCAGAAACACTACAGAGGTAGTAGAGTAATTTTATTGATCTATTTCTCTGCAATGATGCTATAGATTTTATTAGTTGGTGTTCAGGTTGGAGATCCCGTTGCCTAACTGTTGCAGAATGTGAGAACTCAACAAAGTCTGAGCTCCATGGCCGGCATCATTACAGTGGTTTTGTTGGAGCCAGCTGGTGAAAGGTGTGATAGAGTCAAGTTGAGCTGCAGCTGCTGCATGCAGTTTATCGATCTAGTGTTATCCTGAAGTGTCACTGCAGGAAGACTTTTTGAAATGGTAAGTTGATTGAGTTTATTGGTTGTAACTTGGGAAGTCTTGCGTCTTTTTTTTTAAAATTAAACTGATAAGTGAACTCTGATCTGATGTAGATAACAAGTGGTGCTATTTCTTGCTTCCAAATAATAGTTTCCGTGAAAGATATCAGATAGCGATCAGCTTCCTCTGAGTTAACAATTTTCTTCTGATCTAACTAGAACAAAAATTTCCACTCTGTATTACCAATTTTTTCTAACACTTAAGAATTAGATGTACAGAATTATCTTTTCATGGGATTTAATCTTCATTTAAAATTTCATTTGCCAATAGAATCTTGGAAAAATGTCTGTCATTTGTTTTACACTATTTCTTTTGCATCTTAAGTTTGATCATTGAAAATAAAATTCTTTTTTCCCCATAGGACTTGGTGATACTTATAAACTCTGCCTGTGCTGTTCAATGTGCAGTGGTTTGGCAGCCTGTTTCCAGCTGAGAGGTGTGATTATGCAGCTGATACAGGATTGAAGAAAAAGAACTGAAGTAGCTGTGCTGGTGTTCTCCTGAAATTGCTGTGCCACAAGAGTTGAAGATAGTGTTTGGTTCCTCATAGAAGTTTATTTAAAGAGTCTGGAGATGATCAGCCACTTCTGCCAATAACTTATGTAAAACTTCTAAGTTGTAAGAAATATACGTGAGAAAGTGCTAAACATGATTTTTTTACAAGTTTTAACAAACAGCAAACAAAAAACTTTAAAAGGAATTGCTTTATTGTCCCACCTCCACCCACAATTCCACCACTTTTTACAATCACACATATACATACATACACTTAAGTTAACCCGTTGGCTGCCACGCCATACAACCCTAGGTTGTTCTCTACTCTCTACGCGTCATGTCTGAAGGATCCATGACGCAAGGTGGGACTTGCCATTGCTGACAAGGGGGAACTATGGTGCATTGCCTTATAACAGGCTTGCCTTGCGGCAAAGTTTGGGCTTGGCGACATTCCGACCTCGCGGCATGAAATCCACGAGGCCGACCAGCGCGGCCCTTGCAAAGGAGCTAGGGGAGAACAAAGGCGTGGCAGACAACGGGTTAACTAACACAAACGAACACACATTACAAACAACAAATGATGATCCGCGCTGACACTTTGGAGATACCGGAGATGTTTTAGTGTCCATCTTCTCGACGTCTCCTCTGCATTACCTGAATAAAGAAAAAACAGTTGTTATTAAGAGAAATGCCAATAAAAGTTACACAATACAGATAGAAACAATAGCCAGGTTTTTTAGCTCAAAGATTTGAAGATGCAATTTTTTAAAATTAAAATCAAGCTTGTAATATTGAGAACTGTAAACAGAACAAAGCTCACTCGCTAGTTTTTTGAAAAAAATTCCGGAAGTATACCGGAAGTAACCACAGCACCTTAACCATTGAGCTGTCGTCAAATTAAACCACATATTCGTGATCCCTATGAAATTTGGGGTCGATTAGGTGTGATTTAAACGAATTCCAAAATTTGGCCAAAATCGAGAATTTTCCTGAGACATAGAGCTGTATTTCACGACGGCGTGACAAAGACATATCATTATAAGAGAGTAGTAGATGTACGATGGGGAATTTCAATTGACTAGGCGAAGGTAGACGAGAGATGGAACAATGGAAATGATATGCAGAGCGATGAAAAACGAGATATAAAACACTACGATGCAACGATACAGAACAGGTTCATGCAATACAATACATGCCATATAATTACATGCAAATCCATTAAGGAGCCGGAATATTGGCTTCCTGGTCATCCCCATGTCCGCGGATGTGGCGATGAATGATGGAGACAGATCCCTGGATGGCCATCAGACGGCACTTCCTCCGGAGGCGGCGCCAAGGAGCCGGGGGGATGTTGAGGGCGACGGCCACTGCGTTGTTTGAGGGGAGCCAGGATCCCAAGGCGCCAATAACGAAGGGCAGAGTTAACCCCAGGCAGCTGTATTTCTCTATTTTTCTGAAGAACAGAACAGAACAGAACAGAACAGAACAGAACAGAACAGAACAGAACAGAACAGCACAGTACAGAACAGCACAGAACAGAACAGAACAGAACAGAACAGAACAGAACAGAACAGAACAGAAAAGAACAGAACAGCACAGCACAGCACAAAACAGCACAGAACAGCACAGAAAAGAACAGAACAGCACAGCACAGTACCCTGGTAGCACGCCTCTATCTATAGGATGTACGTCGCCCATCTTTTGCAGCCGAGTGAGATGTCTTAACCCGACGTCCATAGGATTGCCTATGTCTATACTAATGTCGCGCTGTAAGACATCCAAATGGGTACGGCTTACAGCCGTCTTCAAAAGACTTAAATTTAAGCAAAAAGAAAAAAAGAAACGTTTCTCGATGGGCGCGAAACCACGTTCTTTGGAGTGGTACTCCAGTGCTCTACCCACTACACCACTCTATATTGCTTTTAAAATGTGTTTTGTTCAACGGCTTTAAATTAATACTAGCAGTTAAAATTATGAAAATGTAAAGTCCTTGTCTTCCTCATCTATCCTGTGGACAGATAATTTAGACATCTCACAGACGTCATGTTACGTCTGTCTGTTAAGCGTCTAATTTCTAGACACAAATGGATGTCCGTGATCGTATGAGAAACGTAGATCTATAGGACATCTATACGAAGATAGCATAAGGCCGTAGTAAATTGAGTATCCATGTGATATCCAATTTAGGTTGCAGATAGATCAGATTTGATTTAGACATTAAGACATCTATATGATAGACGATGGATGTAAGTGTGCTACCAGGGTACAGAACAGCACAGCACAGAACAGAACAGAACAGAACAGAACAGCACAGTACAGAACAGCACAGCACAGCACAGAACAGAACAGAACAGAACAGAACAGCACAGAACAGAACAGAAAAGAACAGAACAGCACAGAACAGCACAGAAAAGAACAGAACCGAACAGAACAGCACAGCAGAGCACAGAACAGAACAGAAAAGAACAAAACAGAACAGAACAGACAAGAACAGAACAGAACAGCACATAACCGAACAGCAAAGCACAGCACAGCACAGCACAGTACAGCACAGCACAGAACAGAACAGCACAGCACAGAACAGAGCAGAACAGATTAGAATAGAACAGAACAGAACAGAACAGAACAGAACAGAACAGAAAAGAACAGACAAGAACAGAACAGCACAGCACAGAACAGAACAGAACAGAACAGCACATAACAGAACAGAAAAGAACAGAACAGCACAGAACAGAACAGAACAGAACAGAACAGAACAGAACAGAACAGAACAGAACAGAACAGAACAGAACAGAACAGAACAGAACAGAACAGAACAGCACAGCACAGTACAGAACAGCACAGCACAGAACAGAACAGAACAGAACAGAACAGAACAGAACAGAACAGCACAGAACAGAACAGAAAAGAACAGAACAGCACAGCACAGCACAAAACAGCACAGAACAGCACAGAACAGAACAGAACAGAACAGAACAGAACAGAACAGAACAGAACAGAACAGAACAGAACAGAACAGAACAGAACAGAACAGAACAGAACAGAACAGAACAGCACAGAACAGAACAGCACAGAAAAGCACAGCACAGAACAGAACAGAACAGCACAGAACAGCACAGAACAGAACAGCACAGCACAAAACAGCAGAGAACAGAACAGCAAAGCACAGCACAGCACAGAAAAGAACAGAACAGAACAGAACAGAACAGAACAGAACAGAACAGAACAGAACAGAACAGAACAGAACAGAACAGAACAGAACAGAACAGCACAGTACAGAACAGCACAGCACAGAACAGAACAGAACAGAACAGAACAGCACAGAACAGAACAGAAAAGAACAGAACAGCACAGCACAGCACAAAACAGCACAGAACAGCACAAAACAGCACAGAACAGAACAGAACAGAACAGCAAAGAACAGCATGGAACAGCACAGAACAGAACAGAACAGAACAGAACAGCACAGCACAGAACAGAACAGAACAGAACAGCACATAACAGAACAGAAAAGAACAGAACAGCACAGCACAGCACAGAACAGCACAGAACAGCACAGAACAGAACAGAACAGAACAGAACAGAACAGAACAGCACAGAACAGCATAGAACTGCACAGAACAGAACAGAACAGAACAGAACAGCACAGCAGAGCACAGAACAGAACAGAAAAGAACAAAACAGAACAGAACAGACAAGAACAGAACAGAACAGCACATAACCGAACAGCAAAGCACAGCACAGCACAGTACAGCACAGCACAGAACAGAACAGCACAGCACAGAACAGCACAGAACAGAGCAGAACAGATTAGAATAGAACAGAACAGAACAGAACAGAACAGAACAGAACAGAAAAGAACAGACAAGAACAGAACAGAACAGCACAGCACAGAACAGAACAGAACAGAACAGCACATAACAGAAAAGAAAAGAACAGAACAGCACAGCACGGCACAGAACAGCACAGAACAGCACAGAACAGCACAGAACAGAAAAGAACAGAACAGAACAGAACAGAACAGAACAGAACAGAACAGAACAGAACAGAACAGAACAGAACAGAACAGAACAGAACAGAACAGAACAGAACAGAACAGAACAGAACAGAACAGAACAGAACAGAACAGAACAGAACAGAACAGAACAGAACAGAACAGCACAGAACAGAACAGCACAGAAAAGCACAGAACAGAACAGAACAGCACAGAACAGAACAGCACAGCACAACACAGCAGAGAACAGAACAGCAAAGCACAGCACAGCACAGAAAAGAACAGAACAGAACAGAACGGAACAGAACAGAACAGAACAGAACAGAACAGAACAGAACAGAACAGAACAGAACAGAACAGAACAGAACAGAACAGAACAGCACAGTACAGAACAGCACAGCACAGAACAGAACAGAACAGAACAGAACAGCACAGAAAAGAACAGAAAAGAACAGAACAGCACAGCACAGCACAAAACAGCACAGAACAGCACAAAACAGAACAGAACAGAACAGAACAGAACAAAACAGCACAGAACAGCATGGAACAGCACAGAACAGAACAGAACAGAACAGCACAGCACAGAACAGAACAGAACAGAACAGCACATAACAGAACAGAAAAGAACAGAACAGCACAGCACAGCACAGAACAGCACAGAACAGCACAGAACAGAACAGAACAGAACAGAACAGAACAGAACAGAACAGAACAGAACAGCACAGAACAGCACAGAACAGCACAGAACAGAACAGAACAGAACAGAACAGCACAGCAGAGCACAGAACAGAACAGAAAAGAACAAAACAGAACAGAACAGACAAGAACAGAACAGAACAGCACATAACCGAACAGCAAAGCACAGCACAGCACAGTACAGCACAGCACAGAACAGAACAGCACAGCACAGAACAGCACAGAACAGAGCAGAACAGATTAGAATAGAACAGAACAGAACAGACCAGAACAGAACAGAAAAGAACAGACAAGAACAGAACAGAACAGCACAGCACAGAACAGAACAGAACAGAACAGCACATAACAGAACAGAAAAGAACAGAACAGCACAGCACGGCACAGAACAGCACAGAACAGAACAGAACAGAACAGGACAGAACAGAACAGAACAGAACAGAACAGAACAGAACAGAACAGCACAGCACAACACAGCAGAGAACAGAACAGCAAAGCACAGCACAGCACAGAAAAGAACAGAACAGAACAGAACAGAACAGAACAGAACAGAACAGAACAGAACAGAACAGAACAGAACAGAACAGAACAGAACAGAACAGAACAGCACATAACAGAACAGCACAGCACAGAACAGAACAGAACAGAACAGAACAGAACAGCACATAACAGAACAGCACAGCACAGAACAGAACAGAACAGAACAGAACAGAACAGAACAGAACAGAACAGAACAGAACAGAACAGAACAGCACAGTACAGAACAGCACAGCACAGAACAGAACAGAACAGAACAGAACAGAACAGCACAGCAGAGCACAGAACAGAACAGAAAAGAACAAAACAGAACAGAACAGACAAGAACAGAACAGAACAGCACATTACCGAACAGCAAAGCACAGCACAGCACAGTACAGCACAGCACAAAACAGAACAGCACAGCACAGAACAGCACAGAACAGAACAGAACAGAACAGAACAGAAAAGAACAGACAAGAACAGAACAGAACAGCACAGCACAGAACAGAACAGAACAGAACAGCACATAACAGAACAGAAAAGAACAGAACAGCACAGCACAGCACAGAACAGCACAGAACAGCACAGAACAGAAAAGAACAGAACAGAAGAGCACATAACAGCACAGAACAGCACAGAACAGCACAGAACAGCACAGAACAGAACAGAACAGAACAGAACAGAACAGAACAGCACAGAACAGCACAGCACAGCACAGCACAGCACAGAACAGAACAGCACAGAACAGAACAGAACAGAACAGAACAGAACAGAACAGAACAGAACAGAACAGAACAGAACAGAACAGAACAGAACAGAACAGAACAGAACAGAACAGAACAGAACAGAACAGAACAGAACAGAACAGAACAGAACAGAACAGAACAGAACAGAACAGAACAGCACAGAACAGAACAGCACAGAAAAGCACAGCACAGAACAGAACAGAACAGCACAGAACAGAACAGCACAGCACAACACAGCAGAGAACAGAACAGCAAAGCACAGCACAGCACAGAAAAGAACAGAACAGAACAGAACAGAACGGAACAGAACAGAACAGAACAGAACAGAACAGAACAGAACAGAACAGAACAGAACAGAACAGAACAGAACAGAACAGCACAGTACAGAACAGCACAGCACAGAACAGAACAGAACAGAACAGAACAGCACAGAAAAGAACAGAAAAGAACAGAACAGCACAGCACAGCACAAAACAGCACAGAACAGCACAAAACAGAACAGAACAGAACAGAACAGAACAAAACAGCACAGAACAGCATGGAACAGCACAGAACAGAACAGAACAGAACAGCACAGCACAGAACAGAACAGAACAGAACAGCACATAACAGAACAGAAAAGAACAGAACAGCACAGCACAGCACAGAACAGCACAGAACAGCACAGAACAGAACAGAACAGAACAGAACAGAACAGAACAGAACAGAACAGAACAGAACAGCACAGAACAGCACAGAACAGCACAGAACAGAACAGAACAGCACAGCAGAGCACAGAACAGAACAGAAAAGAACAAAACAGAACAGAACAGACAAGAACAGAACAGAACAGCACATAACCGAACAGCAAAGCACAGCACAGCACAGTACAGCACAGCACAGAACAGAACAGCACAGCACAGAACAGCACAGAACAGAGCAGAACAGATTAGAATAGAACAGAACAGAACAGACCAGAACAGAACAGAAAAGAACAGACAAGAACAGAACAGAACAGCACAGCACAGAACAGAACAGAACAGAACAGCACATAACAGAACAGAAAAGAACAGAACAGCACAGCACGGCACAGAACAGCACAGAACAGAACAGAACAGAACAGAACAGGACAGAACAGAACAGAACAGAACAGAACAGAACAGAACAGAACAGAACAGAACAGAACAGAACAGAACAGAACAGAACAGAACAGAACAGAACAGAACAGAACAGCACAGCACAACACAGCAGAGAACAGAACAGCAAAGCACAGCACAGCACAGAAAAGAACAGAACAGAACAGAACAGAACAGAACAGAACAGAACAGAACAGAACAGAACAGAACAGCACAGCACAACACAGCAGAGAACAGAACAGCAAAGCACAGCACAGCACAGAAAAGAACAGAACAGAACAGAACAGAACAGAACAGAACAGAACAGAACAGAACAGAACAGAACAGAACAGAACAGAACAGCACAGTACAGAACAGCACAGCACAGAACAGAACAGAACAGAACAGAACAGAACAGCACAGCAGAGCACAGAACAGAACAGAAAAGAACAAAACAGAACAGAACAGACAAGAACAGAACAGAACAGCACATTACCGAACAGCAAAGCACAGCACAGCACAGTACAGCACAGCACAAAACAGAACAGCACAGCACAGAACAGCACAGAACAGAACAGAACAGAACAGAACAGAAAAGAACAGACAAGAACAGAACAGAACAGCACAGCACAGAACAGAACAGAACAGAACAGCACATAACAGAACAGAAAAGAACAGAACAGCACAGCACAGCACAGAACAGCACAGAACAGCACAGAACAGCACAGAACAGAAAAGAACAGAACAGAAGAGCACATAACAGCACAGAACAGCACAGAACAGCACAGAACAGCACAGAACAGAACAGAACAGAACAGAACAGAACAGAACAGCACAGAACAGCACAGCACAGCACAGCACAGAACAGAACAGCACAGCACAGAACAGCACAGAACAGAGCAGAACAGAATAGAATAGAACAGAACAGAACAGAACAGAACAGAACAGAACAGAACAGAACAGAATAGAACAGAACAGAACAGAACAGAACAGAACAGAACAGAACAGAACAGAACAGAACAGAACAGAACAGAACAGAACAGAACAGAACAGAACAGAACAGAACAGCACAGAACAGAACAGCACAGAAAAGCACAAGCACTTCTTCCGGGTGTTGGTTCTCGACGGACCACTGTAAGGCAGAAACGGTATGGACACGTCCGTTAATTCTTTCCAGAAAATAAAGAAATCCCAATCTGAAACAAATACTCTCTTAAAAAATGCTAGCCAAATATAATTAATTGGCAGGTCAAAAACTCCTGTTCCAATGAAACGATTAAGTTTTCGTTCGTTTACCTTATTCGCTGCTCTACAAGCCGGGGACAACGAATGGGACTCGAATGTCGCAAACGATTCGCTGCCGTTGCGGCGGACTCAGCCGTCACATCTGATAGAGTGAGCCAGTAAAATAAAAATAAAAACATTAGCAGTAAAACTAATTAATGGTAAAATGAAAAATGTCCAGCAGAGACGAAATTTACAGCGTGTATATAACAGAACTGTCTTAATCTTCTAGAAAGCGAAAAGGGCAATAACGTGGCGGAATTTCAAGGTTTAGGCTACTATACATTTGTCTGGGCGGTTGAAAACGATGCAAGCTGCCACTTTTCTCTCGCGCCACCGAAAAAACAAAGGGATGGGAGCGGAAAAAAGGGGAATACTACATTTTCGTTTTTTAACTTCAAATGAAACTGAGAAATATCAATCAAAAAAATTGAAAATCAGACCTAAAATAAGGCTAACGCAGGCCGATTTAAAAAAAAAAGTCGCGTTTCCCTAGCCCTAGCCGTTTAACTGCAAAAAAGGCCAAAGTGGCCTAATTTGCATAAGGTTCTCTCGGCATTCCAAAGTCTTTTAGAACCGGCTAAAAGTACTTCAGGAAATGTAAAAAAAAATCTGAAAAAAAACCAGAGGTGTTCTCACTACCTCTACCTCTGCACATACCAAATTCGAAAATATTTGGTTAAAAACTGTAGTACTGAGAGGACTGCAAAAACAGCGTTTTGCATAAGGTCCTCTCGGGTTTCCAAAGACTTTTGGTAGGTGCTGTAAGTCATAGGTTGCATTGGCGTTTAAGTAAACCAAAAAATACTGCTCAAAAGTTTACCCTAAAACTTTTTTCAAATCATGCTGGATACATTTCCTATCATTTATAAAGGTAATTATAATTCTGAATCGGTGTGGAATATCATATTCTACAATAAAACCACGAGATAATTCTTTATAAGTCATAGGTTGCTTTGGCGTTGTAGAAAAATCAAAAATACTATTCAAAAGTTTAACCTAAAATGTTTCAAATTGTGCTGGATTCCTTTCCTATCATTTATAAACGTAATTATCACTCTAAATAGATGAAAAATACTCTTTTCTACAATAAAACCAAAAGATAACTCTTTATAAGTCAAAGGTGGCATTGGCGTTGAAGTAAAACAAAAAATACTGCTGTACGTTTACCCTAAAATGTTTAAAATTGTGCTGGATTCCTTTCCTATCATTTATAAAAGTAATTGTCACTCTGAATCGATGAAAAATACTGTATTCTACAATAAAACCAAAAGATAACTCTTTATAAGTCATAGGTTGCATTGGCGTTTAAGTAAACCAAAAAATACTGCTCAAAAGTTTACCCTAAAACTTTTTTCAAATCGTGCTGGATACATTTCCTATCATTTATAAAGGTAATTATAATTCTGAATCGGTGTGGAATATCATATTCTACAATAAAACCACGAGATAATTCTTTATAAGTCATAGGTTGCTTTGGCGTTGTAGAAAAATCAAAAATACTATTCAAAAGTTTAACCTAAAATGTTTCAAATTGTGCTGGATTCCTTTCCTATCATTTATAAACGTAATTATCACTCTAAATAGATGAAAAATACTCTATTCTACAATAAAACCAAAAGATAACTCTTTATAAGTCAAAGGTTGCATTGGCGTTGAAGTAAAACAAAAAATACTGCTGTACGTTTACCCTAAAATGTTTAAAATTGTGCTGGATTCCTTTCCTATCATTTATAAAAGTAATTGTCTCTGAATAGATGAAAAATACTCTTTTCTAAAATTAAACCAAAAGATAACTCTTTATAAGTCAAAGGTTGCATTGGCGTTTAAGTAAAACAAAAAATACTGCTGAAAAGTTTACCCTAAAACTTTTTTCAAATCGTGCTGGATACATTTCCTATCATTTATAAAGGTAATTATGATTGTGAATCGGTGTGGAATATCATATTCTACAATAAAACCACGAGATAATTCTTTATAAGTCATAGGTTGCTTTGGCGTTGTAGAAAAATCAAAAATACTATTCAAAAGTTTAACCTAAAATGTTTCAAATTGTGCTGGATTCCTTTCCTATCATTTATAAACGTAATTATCACTCTAAATAGATGAAAAATACTCTATTCTACAATAAAACCAAAAGATAAATCTTTATAAGTCATGGCGTTTAAGTAAACCAAAAAATACTGCTCAAAAGTCTTGAAATCACAAAAATGATGGCAGAAAAAACTTCAAATGCTCATAACTTTTGAATTTTTTTTGGTGTTTGAATATTTGAAACCTAGGTTATAGAGGACAGTCCCCTCAATCTTTTGAGACTTAGTTTTCATTTTGGTGTTGAGTTTTAAGCCTCTGGTGTGACCATAAAGTCTTGAAATCACAAAAATGATGGCAGAAAAAACTTCAAATGCTCATAACTTTTGAAATTTATTTTGGTGTTTGAATATTTGAAACCTAGGTAATAGAGGACAGTCCCTTCAATCTTTTGAGACTTAGTTTTCATTTTGGTGTTGAGTTTTAAGCCTGTGGTGTGACCGTAAAGTCTTGAAATCACAAAAATGATGGCAAAAAAACCTTCAAATGCTCATAACTTTTGAAATTTATTTTGGTGTTTGAATATTTGAAACCTAGGTAATAGAGAACAGTCCCCTCAATATTTTGAGACTTAGTTTTCATTTTGGTGTTGAGTATTAAGCCTGTGGTGTTACCGTAAAGTCTTGAAATCACAAAAATGATGGTAGAAAAAACTTCAAATGCTCATAACTTTTGAAATTTATTTTGGTGTTTGAATATTTGAAACCTAGGTAATAGAGGACAGTCCCCTCAATCTTTTGAGACTTAGTTTTCATTTTGGTGTTGAGTATTAAGCCTGTGGTGTGACCGTAAAGTCTTGAAATCACAAAAATGATGGCAGAAAAAACTTCAAATGCTCATAACTTTTGAAATTTATTTTGGTGTTTGAATATTTGAAACCTAGGTAATAGAAGACAGTCCTCTCAATCTTTTGAGACTTAGTTTTCATTTTGGTGTTGAGTATTAAGCCTGTGGTGTTACCGTAAAGTCTTGAAATCACAAAAATGATGGCAGAAAAAACTTCAAATGCTCATAACTTTTGAAATTTATTTTGGTGTTTCAATATTTGAAACCTAGGTAATAGAGGACAGTTCCCTCAATCTTTTGAGACTTAGTTTTCATTTTGGTGTTGAGTATTAAGCCTGTGGTGTGACCGTAAAGTCTTGAAATCACAAAAATGATGGCAAAAAAACCTTCAAATGCTCATAACTTTTGAAATTTATTTTGGTGTTTGAATATTTGAAACCTATGTAATAGAGGACAGTCCCCTCAATCTTTTGAGACTTAGTTTTTATTTTGGTGTTGAGTATTAAGCCTGTGGTGTGACCATAAAGTCTTGAAATAACAAAAATGATGGCAGAATAAACTTCAAATGCTCATAACTTTTGAAATTTATTTTGGTGTTTGAATATTTGAAACCTAGGTAATAGAGGACAGTCCCCTCAATCTTTTGAGACTTAGTTTTTATTTTGGTGTTGAGTATTAAGCCTGTGGTGTGACCATAAAGTCTTGAAATAACAAAAATGATGGCAGAAAAACCTACAAATGCTCATAACTTTTGAAATTTATTTTGGTGTTTAAATATTTGAAACCTAGGTAATAGAGGACAGTCCCCTCAATCTTTTGAGACTTAGTTTTCATTTTGGTGTTGAGATTTAAGCCTGTGGTATGACCGTAAAGTCTTGAAATCACAAAAATGATGGCAGAATAAACTTCAAATGCTCATAACTTTTGAAATTTATTTTGGTGTTTGAATATTTGAAACCTAGGTAATAGAGGACAGTCCCTTCAATCTTTTGAGACTTAGTTTTCATTTTGGTGTTGAGTTTTAAGCCTGTGGTGTGACCGTAAAGTCTTGAAATCACAAAAATGATGGCAAAAAAACCTTCAAATGCTCATAACTTTTGAAATTTATTTTGGTGTTTGAATATTTGAAACCTAGTTAATAGAGAACAGTCCCCTCAATCTTTTGAGACTTAGTTTTCATTTTGGTGTTGAATATAAAGCCTGTGGTGTTACCGTAAAGTCATGAAATCACAAAAATGATGGCAGAAAAAACTTCAAATGCTCATAACTTTTGAAATTTATTTTGGTGTTTGAATATTTGAAACCTAGGTAATAGAGGACAGTCCTCTCAACTTTTTGAGACTTAGTTTTCATTTTGGTGTTGAGTATTAAGCCTGTGGTGTTACCGTAAAGTCTTGAAATCACAAAAATGATGGCAGAAAAAACTTCAAATGCTCATAACTTTTGAAATTTATTTTGGTGTTTGAATATTTGAAACCTAGTTAATAGAGAACAGTCCCCTAAATCTTTTGAGACTTAGTTTTCATTTTGGTGTTGAGTATAAAGCCTGTGGTGTTACCGTAAAGTCTTGAAATCACAAAAATGATGGCAAAAAAACCTTCAAATGCTCATAACTTTTGAAATTTATTTTGGTGTTTGAATATTTGAAACCTAGGTAATAGAGGACAGTCCCCTCAATCTTTTGAGACTTAGTTTTCATTTTGGTGTTGAGTATTAAGCCTGTGGTGTGACCGTAAAGTCTTGAAATCACAAAAATGATGGCAGAAAAAACTTCAAATGCTCATCACTTTTGAAATTTATTTTGGTGTTTGAATATTTTAAACCTAGGTAATAGAGGACAGTCCTCTCAACTTTTTGAGACTTAGTTTTCATTTTGGTGTTGAGTATTAAGCCTGTGGTGTTACCGTAAAGTCTTGAAATCACAAAAATGATGGCAGAAAAAACTTCAAATGCTCATAACTTTTTTAAATTTATTTTGGTGTTTGAATATTTGAAACCTAGGTAATAGAAGACAGTCCCCTCAATCTTTTGAGACTTAGTTTTAATTTTGGTGTTGAGTATTAAGCCTGTGGTGTGACCGTAAAGTCTTGAAATCACAAAAATGATGGCAGAAAAAACTTCAAATGCTCATCACTTTTGAAATTTAATTTGGTGTTTGAATATTTGAAACCTAGGTAATAGAGGACAGTCCTCTCAATCTTTTGAGACTTAGTTTTCATTTTGGTGTTGAGTATTAAGCCTGTGGTGTTACCGTAAAGTCTTGAAATCACAAAAATGATGGCAGAAAAAACTTCAAATGCTCATAACTTTTGAAATTTATTTTGGTGTTTCAATATTTGAAACCTAGGTAATAGAGGACAGTCCCCTCAATCTTTTGAGACTTAGTTTTCATTTTGGTGTTGAGTATTAAGCCTGTGGTGTGACCGTAAAGTCTTGAAATCACAAAAATGATGGCAAAAAAACCTTCAAATGCTCATAACTTTTGAAATTTATTTTGGTGTTTGAATATTTGAAACCTATGTAATAGAGGACAGTCCCCTCAATCTTTTGAGACTTAGTTTTTATTTTGGTGTTGAGTATTAAGCCTGTGGTGTGACCATAAAGTCTTGAAATAACAAAAATGATGGCAGAAAAAACTACAAATGCTCATAACTTTTGAAATTTATTTTGGTGTTTGAATATTTGAAACCTAGGTAATAGAGGACAGTCCCCTCAATCTTTTGAGACTTAGTTTTCATTTTGGTGTTGAGATTTAAGCCTGTGGTATGACCGTAAAGTCTTGAAATCACAAAAATGATGGCAGAAAAATTTTCAAATGCTCATAACTTTTGAAATTAATTTTGGTGTTTGAATATTTGAAACCTAGGTAATAGAGGACAGTCCCTTCAATCTTTTGAGACTTATTTTTCATTTTGGTGTTGAGTTTTAAGCCTGTGGTATGACCGTAAAGTCTTGAAATCACAAAAATGATGGCAGAATAAACTTCAAATGCTCATAACTTTTGAAATTTATTTTGGTGTTTGAATATTTGAAACCTAGGTAATAGAGGACAGTCCCTTCAATCTTTTGAGACTTAGTTTTAATTTTGGTGTTGAGTTTTAAGCCTGTGGTATGACCGTAAAGTCTTGAAATCACAAAAATGATGGCAGAATAAACTTCAAATGCTCATAACTTTTGAAATTTATTTTGGTGTTTGAATATTTGAAACCTAGGTAATAGAGGACAGTCCCTTCAATCTTTTGAGACTTAGTTTTCATTTTGGTGTTGAGTTTTAAGCCTGTGGTGTGACCGTAAAGTCTTGAAATCACAAAAATGATGGCAGAAAAAATTTCAAATGCTCATAACTTTTGAAATTTATTCTGGTGTTTGAATATTTGAAACCTAGGTAATAGAGGACAGTCCCTTCAATCTTTTGAGACTTAGTTTTCATTTTGGTGTTGAGTATTAAGCCTGTGGTGTGACCGTAAAGTCTTGAAATCACAAAAATGATGGCAGAAAAAACTTCAAATGCTCATAACTTTTGAAATTTATTTTGGTGTTTGAATATTTGAAACCTAGGTAATAGAGGACAGTCCCTTCAATCTTTTGAGACTTAGTTTTCATTTTGGTGTTGAGTTTTAAGCCTGTGGTGTGACCGTAAAGTCTTGAAATCACAAAAATGATGGCAGAAAAAATTTCAAATGCTCATAACTTTTGAAATTTATTCTGGTGTTTGAATATTTGAAACCTAGGTAATAGAGGACAGTCCCTTCAATCTTTTGAGACTTAGTTTTCATTTTGGTGTTGAGTATTAAGCCTGTGGTGTGACCGTAAAGTCTTGAAATCACAAAAATGATGGCAGAAAAAACTTCAAATGCTCATAACTTTTGAAATTTATTTTGGTGTTTGAATATTTGAAACCTAGGTAATAGAGGACAGTCCCCTAAATCTTTTGAGACTTAGTTTTCATTTTGGTGTTGATTATTAAGCCTGTGGTGTTACCGTAAAGTCTTGAAATCACAAAAATGATGGCAGAATAAACTTCAAATGCTCATAACTTTTGAAATTTATTTTGGTGTTTGAATATTTGAAACCTAGGTAATAGAGGACAGTCCCCTCAATCTTTTAAGACTTAGTTTTCATTTTGGTGTTGAGTTTTAAGCCTGTGGTGTGACCGTAAAGTCTTGAAATCACAAAAATGATGGCAAAAAAACCTTCAAATGCTCATAACTTTTGAAATATATTTTGGTGTTTGAATATTTGAAACCTAGTTAATAGAGAACAGTCCCCTAAATCTTTTGAGACTTAGTTTTCATTTTGGTGTTGAGTATAAAGCCTGTGGTGTTACCGTAAAGTCTTGAAATCACAAAAATGATGGCAAAAAAACCTTCAAATGCTCATAACTTTTGAAATTTATTTTGGTGTTTGAATATTTGAAACCTAGGTAATAGAGGACAGTCCCCTCAATCTTTTGAGACTTAGTTTTTATTTTGGTGTTGAGTATTAAGCCTGTGGTGTGACCGTAAAGTCTTGAAATCACAAAAATGATGGCAGAAAAAACTTCAAATGCTCATCACTTTTGAAATTTATTTTGGTGTTTGAATATTTGAAACCTAGGTAATAGAGGACAGTCCCCTAAATCTTTTGAGACTTAGTTTTCATTTTGGTGTTGATTATTAAGCCTGTGGTGTTACCGTAAAGTCTTGAAATCACAAAAATGATGGCAGAATAAACTTCAAATGCTCATAACTTTTGAAATTTATTTTGGTGTTTGAATATTTGAAACCTAGGTAATAGAGGACAGTCCCCTAAATCTTTTGAGACTTAGTTTTCATTTTGGTGTTGATTATTAAGCCTGTGGTGTTACCGTAAAGTCTTGAAATCACAAAAATGATGGCAGAATAAACTTCAAATGCTCATAACTTTTGAAATTTATTTTGGTGTTTGAATATTTGAAACCTAGGTAATAGAGGACAGTCCCCTCAATCTTTTAAGACTTAGTTTTCATTTTGGTGTTGAGTTTTAAGCCTGTGGTGTGACCGTAAAGTCTTGAAATCACAAAAATGATGGCAAAAAAACCTTCAAATGCTCATAACTTTTGAAATATATTTTGGTGTTTGAATATTTGAAACCTAGTTAATAGAGAACAGTCCCCTAAATCTTTTGAGACTTAGTTTTCATTTTGGTGTTGAGTATAAAGCCTGTGGTGTTACCGTAAAGTCTTGAAATCACAAAAATGATGGCAAAAAAACCTTCAAATGCTCATAACTTTTGAAATTTATTTTGGTGTTTGAATATTTGAAACCTAGGTAATAGAGGACAGTCCCCTCAATCTTTTGAGACTTAGTTTTTATTTTGGTGTTGAGTATTAAGCCTGTGGTGTGACCGTAAAGTCTTGAAATCACAAAAATGATGGCAGAAAAAACTTCAAATGCTCATCACTTTTGAAATTTATTTTGGTGTTTGAATATTTGAAACCTAGGTAATAGAGGACAGTCCTCTCAACTTTTTGAGACTTAGTTTTCATTTTGGTGTTGAGTATTAAGCCTGTGGTGTTACCGTAAAGTCTTGAAATCACAAAAATGATGGCAGAAAAAACTTCAAATGCTCATAACTTTTTTAAATTTATTTTGGTGTTTGAATATTTGAAACCTAGGTAATAGAAGACAGTCCCCTCAATCTTTTGAGACTTAGTTTTAATTTTGGTGTTGAGTATTAAGCCTGTGGTGTGACCGTAAAGTCTTGAAATCACAAAAATGATGGCAGAAAAAACTTCAAATGCTCATCACTTTTGAAATTTATTTTGGTGTTTGAATATTTGAAACCTAGGTAATAGAGGACAGTCCCCTAAATCTTTTGAGACTTAGTTTTCATTTTGGTGTTGAGTATTAAGCCTGTGGTGTTACCGTAAAGTCTTGAAATCACAAAAATGATGGCAGAATAAACTTCAAATGCTCATAACTTTTGAAATTTATTTTGGTGTTTGAATATTTGAAACCTAGGTAATAGAGGACAGTCCCCTCAATCTTTTAAGACTTAGTTTTCATTTTGGTGTTGAGTTTTAAGCCTGTGGTGTGACCGTAAAGTCTTGAAATCACAAAAATGATGGCAAAAAAACCTTCAAATGCTCATAACTTTTGAAATATATTTTGGTGTTTGAATATTTGAAACCTAGTTAATAGAGAACAGTCCCCTCAATCTTTTGAGACTTAGTTTTCATTTTGGTGTTGAGTATAAAGCCTGTGGTGTTACCGTAAAGTCTTGAAATCACAAAAATGATGGCAAAAAAACCTTCAAATGCTCATAACTTTTGAAATTTATTTTGGTGTTTGAATATTTGAAACCTAGTTAATAGAGAACAGTCCCCTCAATCTTTTGAGACTTAGTTTTCATTTTGGTGTTGAGTATAAAGCCTGTGGTGTTACCGTAAAGTCTTGAAATCACAAAAATGATGGCAGAAAAAACTTCAAATGCTCATAACTTTTGAAATTTATTTTGGTGTTTGAATATTTGAAACCTAGGTAATAGAGGACAGTCCTCTCAACTTTTTGAGACTTAGTTTTCATTTTGGTGTTGAGTATTAAGCCTGTGGTGTTACCGTAAAGTCTTGAAATCACAAAAATGATGGCAGAAAAAACTTCAAATGCTCATAACTTTTTTAAATTTATTTTGGTGATTGAATATTTGAAACCTAGGTAATAGAAGACAGTCCCCTCAATCTTTTGAGACTTAGTTTTAATTTTGGTGTTGAGTATTAAGCCTGTGGTGTGACCGTAAAGTCTTGAAATCACAAAAATGATGGCAGAAAAAAATTAAAATGCTCATAACTTTTGAAATTTATTTTGGTGTTTGAATATTTGAAACCTAGGTAATAGAGGACAGTCCTCTCAACTTTTTGAGACTTAGTTTTCATTTTGGTGTTGAGTATTAAGCCTGTGGTGTTACCGTAAAGTCTTGAAATCACAAAAATGATGGCAGAAAAAACTTCAAATGCTCATAACTTTTTTAAATTTATTTTGGTGTTTGAATATTTGAAACCTAGGTAATAGAAGACAGTCCCCTCAATCTTTTGAGACTTAGTTTTAATTTTGGTGTTGAGTATTAAGCCTGTGGTGTGACCGTAAAGTCTTGAAATCACAAAAATGATGGCAGAAAAAAATTAAAATGCTCATAACTTTTGAAATTTATTTTGGTGTTTGAATATTTGAAACCTAGGTAATAGAGGACAGTCCCTTCAATCTTTTGAGACTTAGTTTTCATTTTGGTGTTGAGTTTTAAGCCTGTGGTGTGACCGTAAAGTCTTGAAATCACAAAAATGATGGCAAAAAAACCTTCAAATGCTCATAACTTTTGAAATTTATTTTGGTGTTTGAATATTTGAAACCTAGGTAATAGAGAACAGTCCCCTCAAAATTTTGAGACTTAGTTTTCATTTTGGTGTTGAGTATTAAGCCTGTGGTGTTACCGTAAAGTCTTGAAATCACAAAAATGATGGCAGAAAAAACTTCAAATGCTCCTAACTTTTGAAATTTATTTTGGTGTTTGAATATTTGAAACCTAGGTAATAGAGGACAGTCCCCTCAATCTTTTGAGACTTAGTTTTCATTTTGGTGTTGAGTATTAAGCCTGTGGTATGACCGTAAAGTCTTGAAATCACAAAAATGATGGCAGAAAAAACTTCAAATGCTCATCACTTTTGAAATTTATTTTGGTGTTTGAATATTTGAAACCTAGGTAATAGAGGACAGTCCTCTCAATCTTTTGAGACTTAGTTTTCATTTTGGTGTTGAGTATTAAGCCTGTGGTGTTACCGTAAAGTCTTGAAATCACAAAAATGATGGCAGAAAAAACTTCAAATGCTCATAACTTTTGAAATTTATTTTGGTGTTTCAATATTTGAAACCTAGGTAATAGAGGACAGTCCCCTCAATCTTTTGAGACTTAGTTTTTATTTTGGTGTTGAGTATTAAGCCTGTGGTGTGACCATAAAGTCTTGAAATAACAAAAATGATGGCAAAAAAACCTTCAAATGCTCATAACTTTTGAAATTTATTTTGGTGTTTGAATATTTGAAACCTAGGTAATAGAGGACAGTCCCCTCAATCTTTTGAGACTTAGTTTTCATTTTGGTGTTGAGTATTAAGCCTGTGGTGTGACCGTAAAGTCTTGAAATCACAAAAATGATGGCAGAATAAACTTCAAATGCTCATAACTTTTGAAATTTATTTTGGTGTTTGAATATTTGAATCCTAGGTAATAGAGGACAGTCCCTTCAATCTTTTGAGACTTAGTTTTCATTTTGGTGTTGAGTTTTAAGCCTGTGGTGTGACCGTAAAGTCTTGAAATCACAAAAATTATGGCAGAAAAAATTTCAAATGCTCATAACTTTTGAAATTTATTCTGGTGTTTGAATATTTGAAACCTAGGTAATAGAGGACAGTCCCTTCAATCTTTTGAGACTTAGTTTTCATTTTGGTGTTGAGTATTAAGCCTGTGGTGTGACCGTAAAGTCTTGAAATCACAAAAATGATGGCAGAAAAAACTTCAAATGCTCATAACTTTTGAAATTTATTTTGGTGTTTGAATATTTGAAACCTAGGTAATAGAGGACAGTCCCCTCAATCTTTTGAGACTTAGTTTTCATTTTGGTGTTGAGTATTAAGCCTGTGGTGTTACCGTAAAGTCTTGAAATCACAAAAATGATGGCAGAATAAACTTCAAATGCTCATAACTTTGGAAATTTATTTTGGTGTTTGAATATTTGAAACCTAGGTAATAGAAGACAGTCCCTTCAATCTTTTGAGACTTAGTTTTCATTTTGGTGTTGAGTTTTAAGGCTGTGGTGTGACCGTAAAGTCTTGAAATCACAAAAATGATGGCAAAAAAACCTTCAAATGCTCATAACTTTTGAAATTTACTTTGGTGTTTGAATATTTGAAACCTAGTTAATAGAGAACAGTCCCCTCAATCTTTTGAGACTTAGTTTTCATTTTGGTGTTGAGTATAAAGCCTGTGGTGTTACCGTAAAGTCTTGAAATCACAAAAATGATGGCAGAAAAAACTTCAAATGCTCATAACTTTTGAAATTTATTTTGGTGTTTGAATATTTGAAACCTAGGTAATAGAGGACAGTCCTCTCAACTTTTTGAGACTTAGTTTTCATTTTGGTGTTGAGTATTAAGCCTGTGGTGTTACCGTAAAGTCTTGAAATCACAAAAATGATGGCAGAAAAAACTTCAAATGCTCATAACTTTTTTAAATTTATTTTGGTGTTTGAATATTTGAAACCTAGGTAATAGAAGACAGTCCCCTCAATCTTTTGAGACTTAGTTTTAATTTTGGTGTTGAGTATTAAGCCTGTGGTGTGACCGTAAAGTCTTGAAATCACAAAAATGATGGCAGAAAAAAATTAAAATGCTCATAACTTTTGAAATTTATTTTGGTGTTTGAATATTTGAAACCTAGGTAATAGAGGACAGTCCCTTCAATCTTTTGAGACTTAGTTTTCATTTTGGTGTTGAGTTTTAAGCCTGTGGTGTGACCGTAAAGTCTTGAAATCACAAAAATGATGGCAAAAAAACCTTCAAATGCTCATAACTTTTGAAATTTATTTTGGTGTTTGAATATTTGAAACCTAGGTAATAGAGAACAGTCCCCTCAATATTTTGAGACTTAGTTTTCATTTTGGTGTTGAGTATTAAGCCTGTGGTGTTACCGTAAAGTCTTGAAATCACAAAAATGATGGCAGAAAAAACTTCAAATGCTCCTAACTTTTGAAATTTATTTTGGTGTTTGAATATTTGAAACCTAGGTAATAGAGGACAGTCCCCTCAATCTTTTGAGACTTAGTTTTCATTTTGGTGTTGAGTATTAAGCCTGTGGTATGACCGTAAAGTCTTGAAATCACAAAAATGATGGCAGAAAAAACTTCAAATGCTCATCACTTTTGAAATTTATTTTGGTGTTTGAATATTTGAAACCTAGGTAATAGAGGACAGTCCTCTCAATCTTTTGAGACTTAGTTTTCATTTTGGTGTTGAGTATTAAGCCTGTGGTGTTACCGTAAAGTCTTGAAATCACAAAAATGATGGCAGAAAAAACTTAAATTGCTCATAACTTTTGAAATTTATTTTGGTGTTTCAATATTTGAAACCTAGGTAATAGAGGACAGTCCCCTCAATCTTTTGAGACTTAGTTTTTATTTTGGTGTTGAGTATTAAGCCTGTGGTGTGACCATAAAGTCTTGAAATAACAAAAATGATGGCAAAAAAACCTTCAAATGCTCATAACTTTTGAAATTTATTTTGGTGTTTGAATATTTGAAACCTAGGTAATAGAGGACAGTCCCCTCAATCTTTTGAGACTTAGTTTTCATTTTGGTGTTGAGTTTTAAGCCTGTGGTGTGACCGTAAAGTCTTGAAATCACAAAAATGATGGCAAAAAAACCTTCAAATGCTCATAACTTTTGAAATTTATTTTGGTGTTTGAATATTTGAAACCTAGGTAATAGAGAACAGTCCCCTCAATATTTTGAGTCTTAGTTTTCATTTTGGTGTTGAGTATTAAGCCTGTGGTGTTACCGTAAAGTCTTGAAATCACAAAAATGATGGCAGAAAAAACTTCAAATGCTCCTAACTTTTGAAATTTATTTTGGTGTTTGAATATTTGAAACCTAGGTAATAGAGGACAGTCCCCTCAATCTTTTGAGACTTAGTTTTCATTTTGGTGTTGAGTATTAAGCCTGTGGTATGACCGTAAAGTCTTGAAATCACAAAAATGATGGCAGAAAAAACTTCAAATGCTCATCACTTTTGAAATTTATTTTGGTGTTTGAATATTTGAAACCTAGGTAATAGAGGACAGTCCTCTCAATCTTTTGAGACTTAGTTTTCATTTTGGTGTTGAGTATTAAGCCTGTGGTGTTACCGTAAAGTCTTGAAATCACAAAAATGATGGCAGAAAAAACTTCAAATGCTCATAACTTTTGAAATTTATTTTGGTGTTTCAATATTTGAAACCTAGGTAATAGAGGACAGTCCCCTCAATCTTTTGAGACTTAGTTTTTATTTTGGTGTTGAGTATTAAGCCTGTGGTGTGACCATAAAGTCTTGAAATAACAAAAATGATGGCAAAAAAACCTTCAAATGCTCATAACTTTTGAAATTTATTTTGGTGTTTGAATATTTGAAACCTAGGTAATAGAGGACAGTCCCCTCAATCTTTTGAGACTTAGTTTTCATTTTGGTGTTGAGTATTAAGCCTGTGGTGTGACCGTAAAGTCTTGAAATCACAAAAATGATGGCAGAATAAACTTCAAATGCTCATAACTTTTGAAATTTATTTTGGTGTTTGAATATTTGAATCCTAGGTAATAGAGGACAGTCCCTTCAATCTTTTGAGACTTAGTTTTCATTTTGGTGTTGAGTTTTAAGCCTGTGGTGTGACCGTAAAGTCTTGAAATCACAAAAATGATGGCAGAAAAAATTTCAAATGCTCATAACTTTTGAAATTTATTCTGGTGTTTGAATATTTGAAACCTAGGTAATAGAGGACAGTCCCTTCAATCTTTTGAGACTTAGTTTTCATTTTGGTGTTGAGTATTAAGCCTGTGGTGTGACCGTAAAGTCTTGAAATCACAAAAATGATGGCAGAAAAAAATTAAAATGCTCATAACTTTTGAAATTTATTTTGGTGTTTGAATATTTGAAACCTAGGTAATAGAGGACAGTCACCTCAATCTTTTGAGACTTAGTTTTCATTTTGGTGTTGAGTATTAAGCCTGTGGTGTTACCGTAAAGTCTTGAAATCACAAAAATGATGGCAGAATAAACTTCAAATGCTCATAACTTTTGAAATTTATTTTGGTGTTTGAATATTTGAAACCTAGGTAATAGAGGACAGTCCCTTCAATCTTTTGAGACTTAGTTTTCATTTTGGTGTTGAGTTTTAAGCCTGTGGTGTGACCGTAAAGTCTTGAAATCACAAAAATGATGGCAAAAAAACCTTCAAATGCTCATAACTTTTGAAATTTATTTTGGTGTTTGAATATTTGAAACCTAGTGAATAGAAAACAGTCCCCTCAATCTTTTGAGACTTAGTTTTCATTTTGGTGTTGAGTTTTAAGCCTGTGGTGTGAAAACACAACTTCAATGAATTTGAAATGACGATATCAATTGTTTTACAAGTTTAAACAAATTTCTTGTTACACGATATGTTAATTCGATGTCCAATACACTATTTAAAGTCTTTAAAATCAATGAATCTATTAAGACACTCATGAAGGAAAAGAAATAGAAATAAGAGTTGATAGAAAATCTTCCAGGAAGTGAAAACACAACTTCAATGAATTTGAAATGACGATATCAATTGTTTTACAAGTTTAAACAAATTTCTTGTTACACGATATGTTAATTCGATGTCCAATACACTATTTAAAGTCTTTAAAATCAATGAATCTATTAAGACACTCATGAAGGAAAAGAAATAGAAATAAGAGTTGATAGAAAATCTTCCAGGAAGTGAAAACACAACTTCAATGAATTTGAAATGACGAAATAAATTGTTTTACAAGTTTAAACAAATTTCTTGTTACAAGATATGTTAATTCGATGTCCAATACACTATTTAAAGTCTTTAAAATCAATGAATCTATTAAGACACTCATGAAGGAAAAGAAATAGAAATAAGAGTTGATAGAAAATCTTCCAGGAAGTGAAAACACAACTTCAATGAATTTGAAATGACGAAATAAATTGTTTTACAAGTTTAAACAAATTTCTTGTTACACGATATGTTAATTATTTAATCATTTTTTGGAGAAATTTTCGTGTTACGATTTCAATACTTTCGGAGTGTGCCACGGTCGAAATCCGCGTTACCTAAACGAAATTTCAACTTTAAAACCTTTAGGAAAGTGTCCATAATACGTAGAGGGACAAATATCCCATTACCCGATAGGATTTCAAAAGTTATTCATGGTTGAAATTCTACTTTCATAATTTTTTGGAGAAATTTTCGTGTTACGATTTCAATACTTTCGGAGTGTGCCACGGTCGCAATCTGCGTTACCTAAACGAAAATTCAACTTTAAAACCTTCAAGGGAGTGTCCATAATACGTAGAGGGGCAAATATTCCATTACCCGATAGGATTTCAAAAGTTATTCATGGTTGAAAATCTACTTTAATCATTTTTTGGAGAAATTTTCGTGTTACGATTTCAATACTTTCGGAGTGTGCCACGGTCGAAATCCGCGTTACCCAAACGAAAATTCAACTTTAAATTCTTCAGGAAAGTGTCAATAATACGTAGAGGGGCAAATATTCCATTACCCAATAGGATTTCAAAAGTTATTCATGGTTGAAATTCTACTTTCATCATTTTTTGGAGAAATTTTCGTGTTACGATTTCAATACTTTCGGAGTGTGCCACGGTCGAAATCCGCGATACCCAAACAAAAATTCAACTTTAAATTCTTCAGGAAAGTGTCCATAATACGTAGAGGGGCAAATATTCCATTACCCAATAGGATTTCAAAAGTTATTCACGGTTGAAAATCTACTTTAATCATTTTTTGGAGAAATTTCCGTGTTACGATTTCAATACTTTCGGAGTGTGCCACGGTCGAAATCCGCGTTACCCGAACGAAAATTCAACTTTAAATTCTTCAGGAAAGTGTCCATAATACGTAGAGGGGCAAATATTCCATTACCCAATAGGATTTCAAAAGTTATTCATGGTTGAAATTCTACTTTCATCATTTTTTGGAGAAATTTTCGTGTTACGATTTCAATACTTTCGGAGTGTGCCACGGTCGAAATTTGCGTTACCCAAACAAAAATTCAACTTTAAATTCTTCAGGAAAGTGTCCATAATACGTAGAGGGGCAAATATTCCATTACCCAATAGGATTTCAAAAGTTATTCACGGTTGAAAATCTACTTTAATCATTTTTTGGAGAAATTTCCGTGTTACGATTTCAATACTTTCGGAGTGTGCCACGGTCGAAATCCGCGTTACCCAAACCAAATTTCAACTTTAAAACCTTTAGGAAAGTGTCCATAATACGTAGAGGGACAAATATCCCATTATCCGATAGGATTTCAAAAGTTATTCATGGTTGAAATTCTACTTTCATCATTTTTTGGAGAAATTTTCGTGTTACGATTTCAATACTTTCGGAGTGTGCCACGGTCGAAATCTGCGTTACCTAAACAAAAATTCAACTTTAAAACCTTCAAGGGAGTGTCCATAATACGTAGAGGGGCAAATATTCCATTACCCGATAGGATTTCAAAAGTTATTCATGGTTGAAAATCTACTTTAATCATTTTTTGGAGAAATTTTCGTGTTACGATTTCAATACTTTCGGAGTGTGCCATGGTCGAAATCCGCGTTACCCAAACGAAAATTCAACTTTAATATCTTCAGGAAAGTGTCCATAATACGTAGAGGGGCAAATATTCCATTACCCAATAGGATTTCAAAAGTTATTCACGATTGAAAATCTACTTTAATCATTTTTAGGAGAATTTTTCGTGTTACGATTTCAATACTTTCGGAGTGTGCCACGGTCGAAATCCGCGTTACCTAAACGAAATTTCAACTTTAAAACCTTTAGAAAAGTGTCCATAATACGTAGAGGGACAAATATCCCATTACCCGATAGGATTTTAAAAGTTATTCATGGTTGAAATTCTACTTTCATCATTTTTTGGAGAAATTTTCGTGTTACGATTTCAATACTTTCGGAGTGTGCCACGGTCGAAATCTGCGTTACCTAAACGAAAATTCAACTTTAAAACCTTCAAGGCAGTGTCCATAATACGTAGAGGGGCAAATATTCCATTACCCGATAGGATTTCAAAAGTTATTCATGGTTGAAAATCTACTTTAATCATTTTTTGGAGAAATTTTCGTGTTACGATTTCAATACTTTCGGAGTGTGCCACGGTCGAAATCCGCGTTACCCGAACGAAAATTCAACTTTAAATTCTTCAGGAAAGTGTCCATAATACGTAGAGGGGCAAATATTCCATTACCCAATAGGATTTCAAAAGTTATTCATGGTTGAAATTCTACTTTCATCATTTTTTGGAGAAATTTTCGTGTTACGATTTCAATACTTTCGGAGTGTGCCACGGTCGAAATTTGCGTTACCCAAACAAAAATTCAACTTTAAATTCTTCAGGAAAGTGTCCATAATACGTAGAGGGGCAAATATTCCATTACCCAATAGGATTTCAAAAGTTATTCACGGTTGAAAATCTACTTTAATCATTTTTTGGAGAAATTTCCGTGTTACGATTTCAATACTTTCGGAGTGTGCCACGGTCGAAATCCGCGTTACCCAAACCAAATTTCAACTTTAAAACCTTTAGGAAAGTGTCCATAATACGTAGAGGGACAAATATCCCATTATCCGATAGGATTTCAAAAGTTATTCATGGTTGAAATTCTACTTTCATCATTTTTTGGAGAAATTTTCGTGTTACGATTTCAATACTTTCGGAGTGTGCCACGGTCGAAATCTGCGTTACCTAAACAAAAATTCAACTTTAAAACCTTCAAGGGAGTGTCCATAATACGTAGAGGGGCAAATATTCCATTACCCGATAGGATTTCAAAAGTTATTCATGGTTGAAAATCTACTTTAATCATTTTTTGGAGAAATTTTCGTGTTACGATTTCAATACTTTCGGAGTGTGCCATGGTCGAAATCCGCGTTACCCAAACGAAAATTCAACTTTAATATCTTCAGGAAAGTGTCCATAATACGTAGAGGGGCAAATATTCCATTACCCAATAGGATTTCAAAAGTTATTCACGGTTGAAAATCTACTTTAATCATTTTTTGGAGAATTTTTCGTGTTACGATTTCAATACTTTCGGAGTGTGCCACGGTCGAAATCCGCGTTACCTAAACGAAATTTCAACTTTAAAACCTTTAGAAAAGTGTCCATAATACGTAGAGGGACAAATATCCCCTTACCCGATAGGATTTTAAAAGTTATTCATGGTTGAAATTCTACTTTCATCATTTTTTGGAGAAATTTTCGTGTTACGATTTCAATACTTTCGGAGTGTGCCACGGTCGAAATCTGCGTTACCTAAACGAAAATTCAACTTTAAAACCTTCAAGGCAGTGTCCATAATACGTAGAGGGGCAAATATTCCATTACCCAATAGGATTTCAAAAGTTATTCACGGTTGAAAATCTACTTTAATCATTTTTTGGAGAAATTTTCGTGTTACGATTTCAATACTTTCGGAGTGTGCCACGGTCGAAATCCTCGTTACCCAAACGAAATTTCAACTTGAAAACCTTTAGGAAAGTGTCCATAATACGTAGAGGGACAAATATCCCATTACCCGATAGGATTTCAAAAGTTATTCATGGTTGAAATTCTACTTTCATCATTTTTTGGAGAAATTTTCGTGTTACGATTTCAATACTTTCGGAGTGTGCCACGATCGAAATCTGCGTTACTTAAACGAAAATTCAACTTTAAAACCTTCAAGGGAGTGTCCATAATACGTAGAGGGGCAAATATTCCATTACCCGATATGATTTCAAAAGTTATTCATGGTTGAAAATCTCTTTAATCATTTTTTGGAGAAATTTTCGTGTTACGATTTCAATACTTTCGGAGTGTGCCACGGTCGAAATCCGCGTTACCCAAACGAAAATTCAACTTTAAATTCTTCAGGAAAGTGTCCATAATACGAAGAGGGGCAAATATTCAATTACCCAATAGGATTTCAAAAGTTATTTATGGTTGAAATTCTACTTTCATCATTTTTTGGAGAAATTTTCGTGTTACGATTTCAATACTTTCGGAGTGTGCCACGGTCGAAATCTGCGTTAGCTAAACGAAAATTCAACTTTAAAACCTTCAAGGGAGTGCCCATAATACGTAGAGGGGCAAATATTCCATTACCCGATAGGATTTCAAAAGTTATTCATGGTTGAAAATCTACTTTAATCATTTTTTGGAGAAATTTTCGTGTTACGATTTCAATACTTTCGGAGTGTGCCATGGTCGAAATCCGCGTTACCCAAACGAAAATTCAACTTTAATATCTCCAGGAAAGTGTCCATAATACGTAGAGGGGCAAATATTCCATTACCCAATAGGATTTCAAAAGTTATTCACGGTTGAAAATCTACTTTAATCATTTTTTGGAGAATTTTTCGTGTTACGATTTCAATACTTTCGGAGTGTGCCACGGTCGAAATCCGCGTTACCTAAACGAAATTTCAACTTTAAAACCTTTAGAAAAGTGTCCATAATACGTAGAGGGACAAATATCCCATTACCCGATAGGATTTCAAAAGTTATTCATGGTTGAAATTCTACTTTCATCATTTTTTGGAGAAATTTTCGTGTTACGATTTCAATACTTTCGGAGTGTGCCACGGTCGAAATCTGCGTTACCTAAACGAAAATTCAACTTTAAAACCTTCAAGGGAGTGTCCATAATACGTAGAGGGGCAAATATTCCATTACCCGATAGGATTTCAAAAGTTATTCATGGTTGAAAATCTACTTTAATCATTTTTTGGAGAAATTTTCGTGTTACGATTTCAATACTTTCGGAGTGTGCCACGGTCGAAATCCGCGTTACCCAAACGAAAATTCAACTTTAAATTCTTCAGGAAAGTGTCCATAATACGAAGAGGGGCAAATATTCCATTACCCAATAGGATTTCAAAAGTTATTTATGGTTGAAATTCTACTTTCATCATTTTTTGGAGAAATTTTCGTGTTACGATTTCAATACTTTCGGAGTGTGCCACGGTCGAAATCTGCGTTACCTAAACGAAAATTCAACTTTAAAACCTTCAAGGGAGTGTCCATAATACGTAGAGGGGCAAATATTCCATTACCCCATAGGATTTCAAAAGTTATGCATGGTTTAAAATCTACTTTAATCATTTTTTGGAGAAATTTTCGTGTTACGATTTCAATACTTTCGGAGTGTGCCACGGTCGAAATCCGCGTTACCCAAACGAAAATTCAACTTTAAATTCTTCAGGAAAGTGTCCATAATACGAAGAGGGGCAAATATTCCATTACCCAATAGGATTTCAAAAGTTATTTATGGTTGAAATTCTACTTTCATCATTTTTTGGAGAAATTTTCGTGTTACGATTTCAATACTTTCGGAGTGTGCCACGGTCGAAATCTGCGTTACCTAAACGAAAATTCAACTTTAAAACCTTCAAGGGAGTGTCCATAATACGTAGAGGGGCAAATATTCCATTACCCGATAGGATTTAAAAGTTATTAATGGTTGAAAATCTACTTTAATCATTTTTTGGAGAAATTTTCGTGTTACGATTTCAATACTTTCGGAGTGTGCCACGGGCGAAATCCGCGTTACATAAACGAAAATTCAACTTTAAATTCTTCAGGAAAGTGTCCATAATACGTAGAGGGGCAAATATTCCATTACCCAATAGGATTTCAAAAGTTATTCACGGTTGAAAATCTACTTTAATCATTTTTTGGAGAAATTTTCGTGTTACGATTTCAATACTTTCGGAGTGTGCCACGGTCGAAATCCGCGATACCCAAACGAAATTTCAACTTTAAAACCTTTAGGAAAGTGTCCATAATACGTAGAGGGACAAATATCCCATTACCCGATAGGATTTCAAAAAGTTATTCATGGTTGAAATTCTACTTTCATCATTTTTTGGAGAAATTTTCGTGTTACGATTTCAATACTTTCGGAGTGTGCCACGGTCGAAATCTGCGTTACCTAAACGAAAATTCAACTTTAAAACCTTCAAGGGAGTGTCCATAATACGTAGAGGGGCAAATATTTTATTACCCGATAGGATTTCAAAAGTTATTCATGGTTGAAAATCTACTTTAATCATTTTTTGGAGAAATTTTCGTGTTACGATTTCAATACTTTCGGAGTGTGCCACGGTCGAAATCCGCGTTACCCAAACGAAAATTCAACTTTAACATCTTCAGGAAAGTGTCCATAATACGTAGAGGGGCAAATATTCCATTACGCAATAGGATTTCAAAAGTTTTTCACGGTTGAAAATCTACTTTAATCATTTTTTGGAGAAATTTTCGTGTTACGATTTCAATACTTTCGGAGTGTGCCAAGGTCGAAATCCGCGTTACCCAAATGACATTTCAACTTTAAAACCTTTAGGAAAGTGTCCATAATACGTAGAGGGACAAATATCCCATTTCCCGATAGGATTTCAAAAGTTATTCATGGTTGAAATTCTACTTTCATCATTTTTTGGAGAAATTTTCGTGTTACGATTTCAATACTTTCGGAGTGTGCCACGGTCGAAATCCGCGTTACCCAAACGAAAATTCAACTTTAAAACTCTCAAGGGAGTGTCCATAATACGTAGAGGGGCAAATATTCTATTACCCAATAGGATTTCAAAAGTTATTCATGGTTGAAAATCTACTTTCATCATTTTTTGGAGAAATTTTCGTGTTACGATTTCAATACTTTCGGAGTGCGACACGGTCGAAATCTGCGTTACCTAAACAAAATTTCAACTTTAAAACCTTAAGGAAAGTGTCCATAATACGTAGAGGGACAAATATCCCATTACCCGATAGGATTTCAAAAGTTATTCATGGTTGAAATTCTACTTTCATCATTTTTTGGAGAAATTTTCGTGTTACGATTTCAATACTTTCGGAGTGTGCCACGGTCGAAATCCGCGTTACCCAAACGAAAATTCAACTTTAAAACCTTCAAGGGAGTGTCCATAATACGTAGAGGGGCAAATATTCCATTACCCAATAGGATTTCAAAAGTTATTCACGGTTGAAAATCTACTTTAATCATTTTTTGGAGAAATTTTCGTGTTACGATTTCAATACTTTCGGAGTGTCCCACGGTCGAAATCCGCGTTACCTAAACGAAATTTCAACTTTAAAACCTTTAGAAAAGTGTCCATAATACGTAGAGGGACAAATATCCCATTACCCGATAGGATTTCAAAAGTAATTCATGGTTGAAATTCTACTTTCATCATTTTTTGGAGAAATTTTCGTGTTACGATTTCAATACTTTCGGAGTGTGCCACGGTCGAAATCTGCGTTACCTAAACGAAAATTCAACTTTAAAACCTTTAGGAAAGTGTCCATAATACGTAGAGGGACAAATATCCCATTACCCGATAGGATTTCAAAAGTTATTCATGGTTGAAATTCTACTTTCATCATTTTTTGGAGAAATTTTCGTGTTACGATTTCAATACTTTCGGAGTGTGCCACGGTCGAAATCCGCGTTACCCAAACGAAAATTCAACTTTAAAACCTTCGAGGGAGTGTCCATATTACGTAGAGGGGCAAATATTCCATTACCCAATAGGATTTCAAAAGTTATTCACGGTTGAAAATCTACTTTAATCATTTTTTGGAGAAATTTTCGTGTTACGATTTCAATACTTTCGGAGTGCGCCACGGTCGAAATCCGCGTTACCTAAACGAAATTTCAACTTTAAAACCTTTAGAAAAGTGTCCATAATACGTAGAGGGACAAATATCCCATTACCCGATAGGATTTCAAAAGTAATTCATGGTTGAAATTCTACTTTCATCATTTTTTGGAGAAATTTTCGTGTTACGATTTCAATACTTTCGGAGTGTGCCACGGTCGAAATCTGCGTTACCTAAACGAAAATTCAACTTTAAAACCTTTAGGAAAGTGTCCATAATACGTAGAGGGACAAATATCCCATTACCCGATAGGATTTCAAAAGTTATTCATGGTTGAAATTCTACTTTCATCATTTTTTGGAGAAATTTTCGTGTTACGATTTCAATACTTTCGGAGTGTGCCACGGTCGAAATCCGCGTTACCCAAACGAAAATTCAACTTTAAAACCTTCAAGGGAGTGTCCATATTACGTAGAGGGGCAAATATTCCATTACCCAATAGGATTTCAAAAGTTATTCACGGTTGAAGATCTACTTTAATCATTTTTTGGAGAAATTTTCGTGTTACGATTTCAATACTTTCGGAGTGTGCCACGGTCGAAATCCGCGTTACCTAAACGAAATTTCAACTTTAAAACCTTTAGGAAAGTGTCCATAATACGTAGAGGGAAAAATATCCCATTACCCGATAGGATTTCAAAAGTTATTCATGGTTGAAATTCTACTTTCATCATTTTTTGGAGAAATTTTCGTGTTACGATTTCAATACTTTCGGAGTGTGCCACGGTCGAAATCTGCGTTACCTAAACGAAAATTCAACTTTAAAACCTTCAAGGGAGTGTCCATAATACGTAGAGGGGCAAATATTCCATTACCCGATAGGATTTCAAAAGTTATTCATGGTTGAAAATCTACTTAAATCATTTTTTGGAGAAATTTTCGTGTTACGATTTCAATACTTTCGGAGTGTGCCACGGTCGAAATCCGCGTTACCCAAACGAAAATTCAACTTTAAATTCTTCAAGAAAGTGTCCATAATACGTAGAGGGGCAAATATTCCATTACCCAATAGGATTTCAAAAGTTATTCACGGTTGAAAATCTACTTTAATCATTTTTTGGAGAAATTTTCGTGTTACGATTTCAATACTTTCGGAATGTGCCAAGGTCGAAATCCGCGTTACCCAAACGAAATTTCAACTTTAAAACCTTTAGGAAAGTGTCCATAATACGTAGAGGGACAAATATCCCATTACCCGATAGGATTTCAAAAGTTATTCATGGTTGAAATTCTACTTTCATCATTTTTTGGAGAAATTCTCGTGTTACGATTTCAATACTTTCGGAGTGTGCCACGGTCGAAATCCGCGTTACCTAAACGAAATTTCAACTTTAAAACCTTTAGAAAAGTGTCCATAATACGTAGAGGGAAAAATATCCCATTACCCGATAGGATTTCAAAAGTAATTCATGGTTGAAATTCTACTTTCATCATTTTTTGGAGAAATTTTCGTGTTACGATTTCAATACTTTCGGAGTGTGCCACGGTCGAAATCTGCGTTACCTAAACGAAAATTCAACTTTAAAACCTTAAGGAAAGTGTCCATAATACGTAGAGGGACAAATATCCCATTACCCGATAGGATTTCAAAAGTTATTCATGGTTGAAATTCTACTTTCATCATTTTTTGGAGAAATTTTCGTGTTACGATTTCAATACTTTCGGAGTGTGCCACGGTCGAAATCCGCGTTACCCAAACGAAAATTCAACTTTAAAACCTTCAAGGGAGTGTCCATATTACGTAGAGGGGCAAATATTCCATTACCCAATAGGATTTCAAAAGTTATTCACGGTTGAAAATCTACTTTAATCATTTTTTGGAGAAATTTTCGTGTTACGATTTCAATACTTTCGGAGTGTGCCACGGTCGAAATCCGCGTTACCTAAACGACATTTCAACTTTAAAACCTTTAGAAAAGTGTCCATAATACGTAGAGGGACAAATATCCCATTACCCGATAGGATTTCAAAAGTAATTCATGGTTGAAATTCTACTTTCATCATTTTTTGGAGAAATTTTCGTGTTACGATTTCAATACTTTCGGAGTGTGCCACGGTCGAAATCTGCGTTACCTAAACGAAAATTCAACTTTAAAACCTTTAGGAAAGTGTCCATAATACGTAGAGGGACAAATATCCCATTACGCGATAGGATTTCAAAAGTTATTCATGGTTGAAATTCTACTTTCATCATTTTTTGGAGAAATTTTCGTATTACGATTTCAATACTTTCGGAGTGTGCCACGGTCGAAATCCGCGTTACCCAAACGAAAATTCAACTTTAAAACCTTCAAGGGAGTGTCCATATTACGTAGAGGGGCAAATATTCCATTACCCAATAGGATTTCAAAAGTTATTCACGGTTGAAGATCTACTTTAATCATTTTTTGGAGAAATTTTCGTGTTACGATTTCAATACTTTCGGAGTGTGCCACGGTCGAAATCCGCGTTACCTAAACGAAATTTCAACTTTAAAACCTTTAGGAAAGTGTCCATAATACGTAGAGGGAAAAATATCCCATTACCCGATAGGATTTCAAAAGTTATTCATGGTTGAAATTCTACTTTCATCATTTTTTGGAGAAATTTTCGTGTTACGATTTCAATACTTTCGGAGTGTGCCACGGTCGAAATCTGCGTTACCTAAACGAAAATTCAACTTTAAAACCTTCAAGGGAGTGTCCATAATACGTAGAGGGGCAAATATTCCATTACCCGATAGGATTTCAAAAGTTATTCATGGTTGAAAATCTACTTTAATCATTTTTTGGAGAAATTTTCGTGTTACGATTTCAATACTTTCGGAGTGTGCCACGGTCGAAATCCGCGTTACCCAAACGAAAATTCAACTTTAAATTCTTCAAGAAAGTGTCCATAATACGTAGAGGGGCAAATATTCCATTACCCAATAGGATTTCAAAAGTTATTCATGGTTGAAATTCTACTTTCATCATTTTTTGGAGAAATTTTCGTGTTACGATTTCAATACTTTCGGAGTGTGCCACGGTCGAAATCCGCGTTACCCAAACGAAAATTCAACTTTAAAACCTTCAAGGGAGTGTCCATAATACGTAGAGGGGCAAATATTCCATTACCCGATAGGATTTCAAAAGTTATTCATGGTTGAAAATCTACTTTAATCATTTTTTGGAGAAATTTTCGTGTTACGATTTCAATACTTTCGGAGTGTGCCACGGTCGAAATCCGCGTTACCCAAACGAAAATTCAACTTTAAATTCTTCAGGAAAGTGTCCATAATACGTAGAGGGGCAAATATTCCATTACCCAATAGGATTTAAAAAGTTATTCACGGTTGAAAATCTACTTTAATAATTTTTTGGAGAAATTTTCGTGTTACGATTTCAATACTTTCGGAGTGTGCCAAGGTCGAAATCCGCGTTACCCAAACGAAATTTCAACTTTAAAACCTTTAGGAAAGTGTCCATAATACGTAGAGGGACAAATATCCCATTACCCGATAGGATTTCAAAAGTTATTCATGGTTGAAATTCTACTTTCATCATTTTTTGGAGAAATTTTCATGTTACGATTTCAATACTTTCGGAGTGCGACACGGTCGAAATCTGCGTTACCTAAACGAAAATTCAACTTTAAAACCTTCAAGGAATGTCCATAATACGTAGAGGGGCAAATATTCCATTACCCGATAGGATTTCAAAAGTTATGCATGGTTGAAAATCTACTTTTATCATTTTTTGAAGAAATTTTCGTGTTACGATTTCAATACTTTCGGAGTGTGTCAAGGTCGAAATCCGCGTTACCCAAACGACATTTCAACTTTAAAACCTTTAGGAAAGTGTCCATAATACGTAGAGGGACAAATATCCCATTACCCGATAGGATTTCAAAAGTTATTCATGGTTGAAATTCTACTTTCATCATTTTTTGGAGAAATTTTCGTGTTACGATTTCAATACTTTCGGAGTGTGCCACGGTCGAAATCTGCGTTACCTAAACGAAAATTCAACTTTAGAACCTTCAAGGGAGTGTCCATAATACGTAGAGGGGAAAATATTCCATTACCCAATAGGATTTCAAAAGTTATTCATGGTTGAAATTCTACTTTCATCATTTTTTGGAGAAATTTTCGTGTTACGATTTCAATACTTTCGGAGTGTGCCACGGTCGAAATCCGCGTTACCCAAACGAAAATTCAACTTTAATATCTTCAGGAAAGTGTCCATGATACGTAGAGGGGCAAATATTCCATTACCCGATAGGATTTCAAAAGTTATTCATGGTTGAAAATCTACTTTAATCATTTTTTGGAGAAATTTTCGTGTTACGATTTCAATACTTTCGGAGTGTGCCACGGTCGAAATCCGCGTTACCCAAACGAAAATTCAACTTTAAATTCTTCAGGAAAGTGTCCATAATACGTAGAGGGGCAAATATTCCATTACCCAATAGGATTTAAAAAGTTATTCCAATTGAAAATCTACTTTAATAATTTTTTGGAGAAATTTTCGTGTTACGATTTCAATACTTTCGGAGTGTGCCACGGTCGAAATCCGCGTTACCAAAACGAAATTTCAACTTTAAAACCTTTAGGAAAGTGTCCATAATACGTAGAGGGACAAATATCCTATTACCCGATAGGATTTCAAAAGTTATTCATGGTTGAAATTCTACTTTCATCATTTTTTGGAGAAATCTATTGTAAAAATTAAAGTAGCTCAGAATCTTACTAAAATACACTTGAAAGATGCGTCTTGACAAGAGGAACAAGAATATCGGGTTTAAAAAATTATCCGACCAGTAGATGTGCTTTAAAACTCAATTTAAACATTCGACGTCAGCGCCATCTATTGTCAAAATTAAAGTAGCTCAGAATCTTACTAAAATACACTTAAAAGATGCGTCTTGACACGAGGAACAAGAATATCGGGTTTAAAAAATTACCCGACCAGTAGAAGTGCTTTAAAACTCAATTTAAACATTCGACGTCAGCGCCATCTATTGTCAAAATTAAAGTAGCTCAGAATCTTACTAAAATACACCTTAAAGATGCGTCTTGACACGAGGAACAAGAATATCGGGTTTAAAAAATTATCCGACCAGTAGAAGTGCTTTAAAACTCAATTTAAACATTCGACGTCAGCGCCATCTATTGTCAAAATTAAAGTAGCTCAGAAACTTACTAAAATACACTTGAAAGATGCGTCTTGACACGAGGAACAAGAATATCGGGTTTAAAAAATTATCCGACCAGTAGAAGTGCTTTAAAACTCAATTTAAACATTCGACGTCAACGCCATCTATTGTCAAAATTAAAGTAGCTCAGAATCTTACTAAAATACACTTGAAAGATGCGTCTTGACACGAGGAACAAGAATATCGGGTTAAAAAAATTATCCGACCAGTAGAAGTGCTTTAAAACTCAATTTAAACATTTGACGTCAGCGCCATCTATTGTCAAAATTAAAGTAGCTCAGAATCTTACTAAAATACACTTAAAAGATGCGTCTTGACACGAGGAACAAGAATATCGGGTTTAAAAAATTATCCGACCAGTAGAAGTGCTGTAAAACTCAATTTAAACATTCGACGTCAGCGCCATCTATTGTCAAAATTAAAGTAGCTCAGAATCTTACTAAAATACACTTAGAAGATGCGTCTTGACACGAGGAACAAGAATATCGGGTTAAAAAAAATTATCCGACAAGTAGAAGTGCTTTAAAACTCAATTCAAAAATTCGACCTCAGCGAAATCAGCGCCACCTGTTGGCAAGTTTAGGAACTAAATTTTATTTTGACCGCATCGTGCTCAGCGTGAAATTCTGATTAAGAATATGTTTGTTTCAAATGGTTCTGAGCAGTAGAAGTGCCTTTTTTTAAGTGTTGAAATCAGCGCCATCTAGTGACAAGTTTTGACACTAAATTTTATTATGATCGCATCGTGTTCAGCGTGAAATTCTGATCAAGAATATGTTTGTTTCAAATGGTTCTGAGCAGTAGAAGTGCCTTTTTCTAAGTGTTGAAATCAGCCCCATCTAGTGACAAGTTTTGGAACTAAATTTTATTATGATCGCATCGTATTCAACGTGAAATTCTGATCAAGAATATGTTTGTTTCAAATGGTTCTGTGCAGTAGAAGTGCCTTTTTCTAAGTGTTGAAATCAGCGCCATCTAGTGACAAGTTTTGACACTAAATTTTATTATGATCGCGTCGTGTTCAGCGTGAAATTCTGATCAAGAATATGTTTGTTTCAAATGGTTCCGAGCAAAAGAAATGCCTTTTTCTAAGTGTTGAAATCAGCGCCATCTAGTGACAAGTTTTGACACTAAATTTTATTATGATCGCATCGTGTTCAGCGTGAAATTCTGATCAAGAATATGTTTGTTTCAAATGGTTCTGAGCAGTAGAAGTGCCTTTTTCTAAGTGTTGAAATCAGCGCCATCTAGTGACAAGTTTTGGAACTAAATTTTATTATGATCGCATCGTGTTCAGCGTGAAATTCTGATCAAGAAAATGTTTGTTTCAAATGGTTCTGAGCAGTAGAAGTGCCTTTTTCTAAGTGTTGAAATCAGCGCCATCTAATGACAAGTTTTGGAACTAAATTTTATTATGATCGCATCGTGTTCAGCGTGAAATTCTAATCAAGAATATGTTTGTTTCAAATGGTTCTGAGCAGTAGAAGTGCCTTTTTCTAAGTGTTGAAATCAGCGCCATCTAGTGACAAGTTTTGGAACTAAATTTTATTATGATCGCATCGTGTTCAGCGTGAAATTTTGATCAAGAATATGTTTGTTTCAAATGGTTCTGAGCAGTAGAAGTGCCTTTTTCTAAGTGTTGAAATCAGCGCCATCTAGTGACAAGTTTTGGAACTAAATTTTATTATGATCGCATCGTGTTCAGCGTAAAATTCTGATCAAGAATATGTTTGTTTCAAATGGTTCTGAGCAGTAGAAGTGCCTTTTTCTAAGTGTTGAAATCAGCGCCATCTAGTGACAAGTTTTGGAACTAAATTTTATTATGATCGCATCGTGTTCAGCGTGAAATTCTGATCAAGAATATGTTTGTTTCAAATGGTTCTGAGCAGTAGAAGTGCCTTTTTCTAAGTGTTGAAATCAGCGCCATCTAGTGACAAGTTTTGGAACTAAATTTTATTATGATCGCATCGTGTTCAGCGTGAAATTTTGATCAAGAATATGTTTGTTTCAAATGGTTCTGAGCAGTAGAAGTGCCTTTTCTAAGTGTTGAAATCAGCGTCATCTAGTGACAAGTTTTGGAACTAAATTTTATTATGATCGCATCGTGTTCAGCGTGAAATTCTGATCAAGAATATGTTTGTTTCAAATGGTTCTGAGCAGTAGAAGTGCCTTTTTCTAAGTGTTGAAATCAGCGCCATCTAGTGACAAGTTTTGGAACTAAATTTTATTATGATCGCATCGTGTTCAGCGTGAAATTTTGATCAAGAATATGTTTGTTTCAAATGGTTCTGAGCAGTAGAAGTGCCTTTTCTAAGTGTTGAAATCAGCGTCATCTAGTGACAAGTTTTGGAACTAAATTTTATTATGATCGCATCGTGTTCAGCGTGAAATTCTGATCAAGAATATGTTTGTTTCAAATGGTTCTGAGCAGTAGAAGTGCCTTTTTCTAAGTGTTGAAATCAGCGCCATCTAGTGACAAGTTTTGGAACTAAATTTTATTATGATCGCATCGTGTTCAGCGTGAAATTCTGATCAAGAATATGTTTGTTTCAAATGGTTCTGAGCAGTAGAAGTGCCTTTTTCTAAGTGTTGAAATCAGCGCCATCTAGTGACAAGTTTTGGAACTAAATTTTATTATGATCGCATCGTGTTCAGCGTGAAATTCTGATCAAGAATATGTTTGTTTCAAATGGTTCTGAGCAGTAGAAGTGCCTTTTTCTAAGTGTTGAAATCAGCGCCATCTAGTGACAAGTTTTGGAACTAAATTTTATTATGATCGCATCGTGTTCAGCGTGAAATTCTGATCAAGAATATGTTTGTTTCAAATGGTTCTGAGCAGTAGAAGTGCCTTTTTCTAAGTGTTGAAATCAGCGCCATCTAGTGACAAGTTTTGGAACTAAATTTTATTATGATCGCATCGTGTTCAGCGTGAAATTCTGATCAAGAATATGTTTGTTTCAAATGGTTCTGAGCAGTAGAAGTGCCTTTTTCTAAGTGTTGAAATCAGCGCCATCTAGTGACAAGTTTTGGAACTAAATTTTATTATGATCGCATCGTGTTCAGCGTGAAATTTTGATCAAGAATATGTTTGTTTCAAATGGTTCTGAGCAGTAGAAGTGCCTTTTTCTAAGTGTTGAAATCAGCGTCATCTAGTGACAAGTTTTGGAACTAAATTTTATTATGATCGCATCGTGTTCAGCGTGAAATTCTGATCAAGAAAATGTTTGTTTCAAATGGTTCTGAGCAGTAGAAGTGCCTTTTTCTAAGTGTTGAAATCAGCGCCATCTAATGACAAGTTTTGGAACTAAATTTTATTATGATCGCATCGTGTTCAGCGTGAAATTCTAATCAAGAATATGTTTGTTTCAAATGGTTCTGAGCAGTAGAAGTGCCTTTTTCTAAGTGTTGAAATCAGCGCCATCTAGTGACAAGTTTTGGAACTAAATTTTATTATGATCGCATCGTGTTCAGCGTGAAATTCTGATCAAGAATATGTTTGTTTCAAATGGTTCTGAGCAGTAGAAGTGCCTTTTTCTAAGTGTTGAAATCAGCGCCATCTAGTGACAAGTTTTGGAACTAAATTTTATTATGATCGCATCGTGTTCAGCGTGAAATTCTGATCAAGAATATGTTTGTTTCAAATGGTTCTGAGCAGTAGAAGTGCCTTTTTCTAAGTGTTGAAATCAGCGCCATCTAGTGACAAGTTTTGGAACTAAATTTTATTATGATCGCATCGTGTTCAGCGTGAAATTCTGATCAAGAATATGTTTGTTTCAAATGGTTCTGAGCAGTAGAAGTGCCTTTTTCTAAGTGTTGAAATCAGCGCCATCTAGTGACAAGTTTTGGAACTAAATTTTATTATGATCGCATCGTGTTCAGCGTGAAATTCTGATCAAGAATATGTTTGTTTCAAATGGTTCTGAGCAGTAGAAGTGCCTTTTTCTAAGTGTTGAAATCAGCGCCATCTAGTGACAAGTTTTGGAACTAAATTTTATTATGATCGCATCGTGTTCAGCGTGAAATTCTGATCAAGAATATGTTTGTTTCAAATGGTTCTGAGCAGTAGAAGTGCCTTTTTCTAAGTGTTGAAATCAGCGCCATCTAGTGACAAGTTTTGGAACTAAATTTTATTATGATCGCATCGTGTTCAGCGTGAAATTCTGATCAAGAATATGTTTGTTTCAAATGGTTCTGAGCAGTAGAAGTGCCTTTTTCTAAGTGTTGAAATCAGCGCCATCTAGTGACAAGTTTTGGAACTAAATTTTATTATGATCGCATCGTGTTCAGCGTGAAATTCTGATCAAGAATATGTTTGTTTCAAATGGTTCTGAGCAGTAGAAGTGCCTTTTTCTAAGTGTTGAAATCAGCGCCATCTAGTGACAAGTTTTGGAACTAAATTTTATTATGATCGCATCGTGTTCAGCGTGAAATTCTGATCAAGAATATGTTTGTTTCAAATGGTTCTGAGCAGTAGAAGTGCCTTTTTCTAAGTGTTGAAATCAGCGCCATCTAGTGACAAGTTTTGGAACTAAATTTTATTATGATCGCATCGTGTTCAGCGTGAAATTCTGATCAAGAATATGTTTGTTTCAAATGGTTCTGAGCAGTAGAAGTGCCTTTTTCTAAGTGTTGAAATCAGCGCCATCTAGTGACAAGTTTTGGAACTAAATTTTATTATGATCGCATCGTGTTCAGCGTGAAATTCTGATCAAGAATATGTTTGTTTCAAATGGTTCTGAGCAGTAGAAGTGCCTTTTTCTAAGTGTTGAAATCAGCGCCATCTAGTGACAAGTTTTGGAACTAAATTTTATTATGATCGCATCGTGTTCAGCGTGAAATTCTGATCAAGAATATGTTTGTTTCAAATGGTTCTGAGCAGTAGAAGTGCCTTTTTCTAAGTGTTGAAATCAGCGCCATCTAGTGACAAGTTTTGGAACTAAATTTTATTATGATCGCATCGTGTTCAGCGTGAAATTCTGATCAAGAATATGTTTGTTTCAAATGGTTCTGAGCAGTAGAAGTGCCTTTTTCTAAGTGTTGAAATCAGCGCCATCTAGTGACAAGTTTTGGAACTAAATTTTATTATGATCGCATCGTGTTCAGCGTGAAATTCTGATCAAGAATATGTTTGTTTCAAATGGTTCTGAGCAGTAGAAGTGCCTTTTTCTAAGTGTTGAAATCAGCGCCATCTAGTGACAAGTTTTGGAACTAAATTTTATTATGATCGCATCGTGTTCAGCGTGAAATTCTGATCAAGAATATGTTTGTTTCAAATGGTTCTGAGCAGTAGAAGTGCCTTTTTCTAAGTGTTGAAATCAGCGCCATCTAGTGACAAGTTTTGGAACTAAATTTTATTATGATCGCATCGTGTTCAGCGTGAAATTCTGATCAAGAATATGTTTGTTTCAAATGGTTCTGAGCAGTAGAAGTGCCTTTTTCTAAGTGTTGAAATCAGCGCCATCTAGTGACAAGTTTTGGAACTAAATTTTATTATGATCGCATCGTGTTCAGCGTGAAATTCTGATCAAGAATATGTTTGTTTCAAATGGTTCTGAGCAGTAGAAGTGCCTTTTTCTAAGTGTTGAAATCAGCGCCATCTAGTGACAAGTTTTGGAACTAAATTTTATTATGATCGCATCGTGTTCAGCGTGAAATTCTGATCAAGAATATGTTTGTTTCAAATGGTTCTGAGCAGTAGAAGTGCCTTTTTCTAAGTGTTGAAATCAGCGCCATCTAGTGACAAGTTTTGGAACTAAATTTTATTATGATCGCATCGTGTTCAGCGTGAAATTCTGATCAAGAATATGTTTGTTTCAAATGGTTCTGAGCAGTAGAAGTGCCTTTTTCTAAGTGTTGAAATCAGCGCCATCTAGTGACAAGTTTTGGAACTAAATTTTATTATGATCGCATCGTGTTCAGCGTGAAATTCTGATCAAGAATATGTTTGTTTCAAATGGTTCTGAGCAGTAGAAGTGCCTTTTTCTAAGTGTTGAAATCAGCGCCATCTAGTGACAAGTTTTGGAACTAAATTTTATTATGATCGCATCGTGTTCAGCGTGAAATTCTGATCAAGAATATGTTTGTTTCAAATGGTTCTGAGCAGTAGAAGTGCCTTTTTCTAAGTGTTGAAATCAGCGCCATCTAGTGACAAGTTTTGGAACTAAATTTTATTATGATCGCATCGTGTTCAGCGTGAAATTCTGATCAAGAATATGTTTGTTTCAAATGGTTCTGAGCAGTAGAAGTGCCTTTTTCTAAGTGTTGAAATCAGCGCCATCTAGTGACAAGTTTTGGAACTAAATTTTATTATGATCGCATCGTGTTCAGCGTGAAATTCTGATCAAGAATATGTTTGTTTCAAATGGTTCTGAGCAGTAGAAGTGCCTTTTTCTAAGTGTTGAAATCAGCGCCATCTAGTGACAAGTTTTGGAACTAAATTTTATTATGATCGCATCGTGTTCAGCGTGAAATTCTGATCAAGAATATGTTTGTTTCAAATGGTTCTGAGCAGTAGAAGTGCCTTTTTCTAAGTGTTGAAATCAGCGCCATCTAGTGACAAGTTTTGGAACTAAATTTTATTATGATCGCATCGTGTTCAGCGTGAAATTCTGATCAAGAATATGTTTGTTTCAAATGGTTCTGAGCAGTAGAAGTGCCTTTTTCTAAGTGTTGAAATCAGCGCCATCTAGTGACAAGTTTTGGAACTAAATTTTATTATGATCGCATCGTGTTCAGCGTGAAATTCTGATCAAGAATATGTTTGTTTCAAATGGTTCTGAGCAGTAGAAGTGCCTTTTTCTAAGTGTTGAAATCAGCGCCATCTAGTGACAAGTTTTGGAACTAAATTTTATTATGATCGCATCGTGTTCAGCGTGAAATTCTGATCAAGAATATGTTTGTTTCAAATGGTTCTGAGCAGTAGAAGTGCCTTTTTCTAAGTGTTGAAATCAGCGCCATCTAGTGACAAGTTTTGGAACTAAATTTTATTATGATCGCATCGTGTTCAGCGTGAAATTCTGATCAAGAATATGTTTGTTTCAAATGGTTCTGAGCAGTAGAAGTGCCTTTTTCTAAGTGTTGAAATCAGCGCCATCTAGTGACAAGTTTTGGAACTAAATTTTATTATGATCGCATCGTGTTCAGCGTGAAATTCTGATCAAGAATATGTTTGTTTCAAATGGTTCTGAGCAGTAGAAGTGCCTTTTTCTAAGTGTTGAAATCAGCGCCATCTAGTGACAAGTTTTGGAACTAAATTTTATTATGATCGCATCGTGTTCAGCGTGAAATTCTGATCAAGAATATGTTTGTTTCAAATGGTTCTGAGCAGTAGAAGTGCCTTTTTCTAAGTGTTGAAATCAGCGCCATCTAGTGACAAGTTTTGGAACTAAATTTTATTATGATCGCATCGTGTTCAGCGTGAAATTCTGATCAAGAATATGTTTGTTTCAAATGGTTCTGAGCAGTAGAAGTGCCTTTTTCTAAGTGTTGAAATCAGCGCCATCTAGTGACAAGTTTTGGAACTAAATTTTATTATGATCGCATCGTGTTCAGCGTGAAATTCTGATCAAGAATATGTTTGTTTCAAATGGTTCTGAGCAGTAGAAGTGCCTTTTTCTAAGTGTTGAAATCAGCGCCATCTAGTGACAAGTTTTGGAACTAAATTTTATTATGATCGCATCGTGTTCAGCGTGAAATTCTGATCAAGAATATGTTTGTTTCAAATGGTTCTGAGCAGTAGAAGTGCCTTTTTCTTAGTGTTGAAATCAATGCCATCTAGTGACAAGTTTTGGAACTAAATTTTATTATGATCGCATCGTGTTCAGCGTGAAATTCTGATCAAGAATATGTTTGTTTCAAATGGTTCTGAGCAGTAGAAGTGCCTTTTTCTAAGTGTTGAAATCAGCGCCATCTAGTGACAAGTTTTGGAACTAAATTTTATTATGATCGCATCGTGTTCAGCGTGAAATTCTGATCAAGAATATGTTTGTTTCAAATGGTTCTGAGCAGTAGAAGTGCCTTTTTCTAAGTGTTGAAATCAGCGCCATCTAGTGACAAGTTTTGGAACTAAATTTTATTATGATCGCATCGTGTTCAGCGTGAAATTCTGATCAAGAATATGTTTGTTTCAAATGGTTCTGAGCAGTAGAAGTGCCTTTTTCTAAGTGTTGAAATCAGCGCCATCTAGTGACAAGTTTTGGAACTAAATTTTATTATGATCGCATCGTGTTCAGCGTGAAATTCTGATCAAGAATATGTTTGTTTCAAATGGTTCTGAGCAGTAGAAGTGCCTTTTTCTAAGTGTTGAAATCAGCGCCATCTAGTGACAAGTTTTGGAACTAAATTTTATTATGATCGCATCGTGTTCAGCGTGAAATTCTGATCAAGAATATGTTTGTTTCAAATGGTTCTGAGCAGTAGAAGTGCCTTTTTCTAAGTGTTGAAATCAGCGCCATCTAGTGACAAGTTTTGGAACTAAATTTTATTATGATCGCATCGTGTTCAGCGTGAAATTCTGATCAAGAATATGTTTGTTTCAAATGGTTCTGAGCAGTAGAAGTGCCTTTTTCTAAGTGTTGAAATCAGCGCCATCTAGTGACAAGTTTTGGAACTAAATTTTATTATGATCGCATGGTGTTCAGCGTGAAATTCTGATCAAGAAAATGTTTGTTTCAAATGGTTCTGAGCAGTAGAAGTGCCTTTTTCTAAGTGTTGAAATCAGCGCCATCTAATGACAAGTTTTGGAACTAAATTTTATTATGATCGCATCGTGTTCAGCGTGAAATTCTAATCAAGAATATGTTTGTTTCAAATGGTTCTGAGCAGTAGAAGTGCCTTTTTCTAAGTGTTGAAATCAGCGCCATCTAGTGACAAGTTTTGGAACTAAATTTTATTATGATCGCATCGTGTTCAGCGTGAAATTCTGATCAAGAATATGTTTGTTTCAAATGGTTCTGAGCAGTAGAAGTGCCTTTTTCTAAGTGTTGAAATCAGCGCCATCTAGTGACAAGTTTTGGAACTAAATTTTATTATGATCGCATCGTGTTCAGCGTGAAATTCTGATCAAGAATATGTTTGTTTCAAATGGTTCTGAGCAGTAGAAGTGCCTTTTTCTAAGTGTTGAAATCAGCGCCATCTAGTGACAAGTTTTGGAACTAAATTTTATTATGATCGCATCGTGTTCAGCGTGAAATTCTGATCAAGAATATGTTTGTTTCAAATGGTTCTGAGCAGTAGAAGTGCCTTTTTCTAAGTGTTGAAATCAGCGCCATCTAGTGACAAGTTTTGGAACTAAATTTTATTATGATCGCATCGTGTTCAGCGTGAAATTCTGATCAAGAATATGTTTGTTTCAAATGGTTCTGAGCAGTAGAAGTGCCTTTTTCTAAGTGTTGAAATCAGCGCCATCTAGTGACAAGTTTTGGAACTAAATTTTATTATGATCGCATCGTGTTCAGCGTGAAATTCTGATCAAGAATATGTTTGTTTCAAATGGTTCTGAGCAGTAGAAGTGCCTTTTTCTAAGTGTTGAAATCAGCGCCATCTAGTGACAAGTTTTGGAACTAAATTTTATTATGATCGCATCGTGTTCAGCGTGAAATTCTGATCAAGAATATGTTTGTTTCAAATGGTTCTGAGCAGTAGAAGTGCCTTTTTCTAAGTGTTGAAATCAGCGCCATCTAGTGACAAGTTTTGGAACTAAATTTTATTATGATCGCATCGTGTTCAGCGTGAAATTCTGATCAAGAATATGTTTGTTTCAAATGGTTCTGAGCAGTAGAAGTGCCTTTTTCTAAGTGTTGAAATCAGCGCCATCTAGTGACAAGTTTTGGAACTAAATTTTATTATGATCGCATCGTGTTCAGCGTGAAATTCTGATCAAGAATATGTTTGTTTCAAATGGTTCTGAGCAGTAGAAGTGCCTTTTTCTAAGTGTTGAAATCAGCGCCATCTAGTGACAAGTTTTGGAACTAAATTTTATTATGATCGCATCGTGTTCAGCGTGAAATTCTGATCAAGAATATGTTTGTTTCAAATGGTTCTGAGCAGTAGAAGTGCCTTTTTCTAAGTGTTGAAATCAGCGCCATCTAGTGACAAGTTTTGGAACTAAATTTTATTATGATCGCATCGTGTTCAGCGTGAAATTCTGATCAAGAAAATGTTTGTTTCAAATGGTTCTGAGCAGTAGAAGTGCCTTTTTCTAAGTGTTGAAATCAGCGCCATCTAATGACAAGTTTTGGAACTAAATTTTATTATGATCGCATCGTGTTCAGCGTGAAATTCTAATCAAGAATATGTTTGTTTCAAATGGTTCTGAGCAGTAGAAGTGCCTTTTTCTAAGTGTTGAAATCAGCGCCATCTAGTGACAAGTTTTGGAACTAAATTTTATTATGATCGCATCGTGTTCAGCGTGAAATTCTGATCAAGAATATGTTTGTTTCAAATGGTTCTGAGCAGTAGAAGTGCCTTTTTCTAAGTGTTGAAATCAGCGCCATCTAGTGACAAGTTTTGGAACTAAATTTTATTATGATCGCATCGTGTTCAGCGTGAAATTCTGATCAAGAATATGTTTGTTTCAAATGGTTCTGAGCAGTAGAAGTGCCTTTTTCTAAGTGTTGAAATCAGCGCCATCTAGTGACAAGTTTTGGAACTAAATTTTATTATGATCGCATCGTGTTCAGCGTGAAATTCTGATCAAGAATATGTTTGTTTCAAATGGTTCTGAGCAGTAGAAGTGCCTTTTTCTAAGTGTTGAAATCAGCGCCATCTAGTGACAAGTTTTGGAACTAAATTTTATTATGATCGCATGGTGTTCAGCGTGAAATTCTGATCAAGAATATGTTTGTTTCAAATGGTTCTGAGCAGTAGAAGTGCCTTTTTCTAAGTGTTGAAATCAGCGCCATCTAGTGACAAGTTTTGGAACTAAATTTTATTATGATCGCATCGTGTTCAGCGTGAAATTCTAATCAAGAATATGTTTGTTTCAAATGGTTCTGAGCAGTAGAAGTGCCTTTTTCTAAGTGTTGAAATCAGCGCCATCTAGTGACAAGTTTTGGAACTAAATTTTATTATGATCGCATCGTGTTCAGCGTGAAATTCTAATCAAGAATATGTTTGTTTCAAATGGTTCTGAGCAGTAGAAGTGCCTTTTTCTAAGTGTTGAAATCAGCGCCATCTAGTGACAAGTTTTGGAACTAAATTTTATTATGATCGCATCGTGTTCAGCGTGAAATTCTGATCAAGAATATGTTTGTTTCAAATGGTTCTGAGCAGTAGAAGTGCCTTTTTCTAAGTGTTGAAATCAGCGCCATCTAGTGACAAGTTTTGGAACTAAATTTTATTATGATCGCATCGTGTTCAGCGTGAAATTCTGATCAAGAATATGTTTGTTTCAAATGGTTCTGAGCAGTAGAAGTGCCTTTTTCTAAGTGTTGAAATCAGCCCCATCTAGTGACAAGTTTTGGAACTAAATTTTATTATGATCGCATCGTATTCAACGTGAAATTCTGATCAAGAATATGTTTGTTTCAAATGGTTCTGTGCAGTAGAAGTGCCTTTTTCTAAGTGTTGAAATCAGCGTCATCTAGTGACAAGTTTTGGAACTAAATTTTATTATGATCGCGTCGTGTTCAGCGTGAAATTCTGATCAAGAATATGTTTGTTTCAAATGGTTCCGAGCAAAAGAAATGCCTTTTTCTAAGTGTTGAAATCAGCGCCATCTAGTGACAAGTTTTGACACTAAATTTTATTATGATCGCATCGTGTTCAGCGTGAAATTCTGATCAAGAATATGTTTGTTTCAAATGGTTCTGAGCAGTAGAAGTGCCTTTTTCTAAGTGTTGAAATCAGCGCCATCTAGTGACAAGTTTTGGAACTAAATTTTATTATGATCGCATGGTGTTCAGCGTGAAATTCTGATCAAGAAAATGTTTGTTTCAAATGGTTCTGAGCAGTAGAAGTGCCTTTTTCTAAGTGTTGAAATCAGCGCCATCTAATGACAAGTTTTGGAACTAAATTTTATTATGATCGCATCGTGTTCAGCGTGAAATTCTAATCAAGAATATGTTTGTTTCAAATGGTTCTGAGCAGTAGAAGTGCCTTTTTCTAAGTGTTGAAATCAGCGCCATCTAGTGACAAGTTTTGGAACTAAATTTTATTATGATCGCATCGTGTTCAGCGTGAAATTCTGATCAAGAATATGTTTGTTTCAAATGGTTCTGAGCAGTAGAAGTGCCTTTTTCTAAGTGTTGAAATCAGCGCCATCTAGTGACAAGTTTTGGAACTAAATTTTATTATGATCGCATCGTGTTCAGCGTGAAATTCTGATCAAGAATATGTTTGTTTCAAATGGTTCTGAGCAGTAGAAGTGCCTTTTTCTAAGTGTTGAAATCAGCGCCATCTAGTGACAAGTTTTGGAACTAAATTTTATTATGATCGCATCGTGTTCAGCGTGAAATTCTGATCAAGAATATGTTTGTTTCAAATGGTTCTGAGCAGTAGAAGTGCCTTTTTCTAAGTGTTGAAATCAGCGCCATCTAGTGACAAGTTTTGGAACTAAATTTTATTATGATCGCATCGTGTTCAGCGTGAAATTCTGATCAAGAATATGTTTGTTTCAAATGGTTCTGAGCAGTAGAAGTGCCTTTTTCTAAGTGTTGAAATCAGCGCCATCTAGTGACAAGTTTTGGAACTAAATTTTATTATGATCGCATCGTGTTCAGCGTGAAATTCTGATCAAGAATATGTTTGTTTCAAATGGTTCTGAGCAGTAGAAGTGCCTTTTTCTAAGTGTTGAAATCAGCGCCATCTAGTGACAAGTTTTGGAACTAAATTTTATTATGATCGCATCGTGTTCAGCGTGAAATTCTGATCAAGAATATGTTTGTTTCAAATGGTTCTGAGCAGTAGAAGTGCCTTTTTCTAAGTGTTGAAATCAGCGCCATCTAGTGACAAGTTTTGGAACTAAATTTTATTATGATCGCATCGTGTTCAGCGTGAAATTCTGATCAAGAATATGTTTGTTTCAAATGGTTCTGAGCAGTAGAAGTGCCTTTTCTTAGTGTTGTTATCAGCGCCATCTAGTGACAAGTTTTGGAACTAAATTTTATTATGATCGCATCGTGTTCAGCGTGAAATTCTGATCAAGAATATGTTTGTTTCAAATGGTTCTGAGCAGTAGAAGTGCCTTTTCTTAGTGTTGTTATCAGCGCCATCTAGTGACAAGTTTTGGAACTAAATTTTATTATGATCGCATCGTGTTCAGCGTGAAATTCTGATCAAGAATATGTTTGTTTCAAATGGTTCTGAGCAGTAGAAGTGCCTTTTTCTAAGTGTTGAAATCAGCGCCATCTAGTGACAAGTTTTGGAACTAAATTTTATTATGATCGCATCGTGTTCAGCGTGAAATTCTGATCAAGAATATGTTTGTTTCAAATGGTTCTGAGCAGTAGAAGTGCCTTTTTCTAAGTGTTGAAATCAGCGCCATCTAGTGACAAGTTTTGGAACTAAATTTTATTATGATCGCATCGTGTTCAGCGTGAAATTCTGATCAAGAATATGTTTGTTTCAAATGGTTCTGAGCAGTAGAAGTGCCTTTTTCTAAGTGTTGAAATCAGCCCCATCTAGTGACAAGTTTTGGAACTAAATTTTATTATGATCGCATCGTATTCAACGTGAAATTCTGATCAAGAATATGTTTGTTTCAAATGGTTCTGTGCAGTAGAAGTGCCTTTTTCTAAGTGTTGAAATCAGCGTCATCTAGTGACAAGTTTTGGAACTAAATTTTATTATGATCGCGTCGTGTTCAGCGTGAAATTCTGATCAAGAATATGTTTGTTTCAAATGGTTCCGAGCAAAAGAAATGCCTTTTTCTAAGTGTTGAAATCAGCGCCATCTAGTGACAAGTTTTGACACTAAATTTTATTATGATCGCATCGTGTTCAGCGTGAAATTCTGATCAAGAATATGTTTGTTTCAAATGGTTCTGAGCAGTAGAAGTGCCTTTTTCTAAGTGTTGAAATCAGCGCCATCTAGTGACAAGTTTTGGAACTAAATTTTATTATGATCGCATGGTGTTCAGCGTGAAATTCTGATCAAGAAAATGTTTGTTTCAAATGGTTCTGAGCAGTAGAAGTGCCTTTTTCTAAGTGTTGAAATCAGCGCCATCTAATGACAAGTTTTGGAACTAAATTTTATTATGATCGCATCGTGTTCAGCGTGAAATTCTAATCAAGAATATGTTTGTTTCAAATGGTTCTGAGCAGTAGAAGTGCCTTTTTCTAAGTGTTGAAATCAGCGCCATCTAGTGACAAGTTTTGGAACTAAATTTTATTATGATCGCATCGTGTTCAGCGTGAAATTCTGATCAAGAATATGTTTGTTTCAAATGGTTCTGAGCAGTAGAAGTGCCTTTTTCTAAGTGTTGAAATCAGCGCCATCTAGTGACAAGTTTTGGAACTAAATTTTATTATGATCGCATCGTGTTCAGCGTGAAATTCTGATCAAGAATATGTTTGTTTCAAATGGTTCTGAGCAGTAGAAGTGCCTTTTTCTAAGTGTTGAAATCAGCGCCATCTAGTGACAAGTTTTGGAACTAAATTTTATTATGATCGCATCGTGTTCAGCGTGAAATTCTGATCAAGAATATGTTTGTTTCAAATGGTTCTGAGCAGTAGAAGTGCCTTTTTCTAAGTGTTGAAATCAGCGCCATCTAGTGACAAGTTTTGGAACTAAATTTTATTATGATCGCATCGTGTTCAGCGTGAAATTCTGATCAAGAATATGTTTGTTTCAAATGGTTCTGAGCAGTAGAAGTGCCTTTTTCTAAGTGTTGAAATCAGCGCCATCTAGTGACAAGTTTTGGAACTAAATTTTATTATGATCGCATCGTGTTCAGCGTGAAATTCTGATCAAGAATATGTTTGTTTCAAATGGTTCTGAGCAGTAGAAGTGCCTTTTTCTAAGTGTTGAAATCAGCGCCATCTAGTGACAAGTTTTGGAACTAAATTTTATTATGATCGCATCGTGTTCAGCGTGAAATTCTGATCAAGAATATGTTTGTTTCAAATGGTTCTGAGCAGTAGAAGTGCCTTTTTCTAAGTGTTGAAATCAGCGCCATCTAGTGACAAGTTTTGGAACTAAATTTTATTATGATCGCATCGTGTTCAGCGTGAAATTCTGATCAAGAATATGTTTGTTTCAAATGGTTCTGAGCAGTAGAAGTGCCTTTTCTTAGTGTTGTTATCAGCGCCATCTAGTGACAAGTTTTGGAACTAAATTTTATTATGATCGCATCGTGTTCAGCGTGAAATTCTGATCAAGAATATGTTTGTTTCAAATGGTTCTGAGCAGTAGAAGTGCCTTTTCTTAGTGTTGTTATCAGCGCCATCTAGTGACAAGTTTTGGAACTAAATTTTATTATGATCGCATCGTGTTCAGCGTGAAATTCTGATCAAGAATATGTTTGTTTCAAATGGTTCTGAGCAGTAGAAGTGCCTTTTTCTAAGTGTTGAAATCAGCGCCATCTAGTGACAAGTTTTGGAACTAAATTTTATTATGATCGCATCGTGTTCAGCGTGAAATTCTGATCAAGAATATGTTTGTTTCAAATGGTTCTGAGCAGTAGAAGTGCCTTTTTCTAAGTGTTGAAATCAGCGCCATCTAGTGACAAGTTTTGGAACTAAATTTTATTATGATCGCATCGTGTTCAGCGTGAAATTCTGATCAAGAATATGTTTGTTTCAAATGGTTCTGAGCAGTAGAAGTGCCTTTTTCTAAGTGTTGAAATCAGCGCCATCTAGTGACAAGTTTTGGAACTAAATTTTATTATGATCGCATCGTGTTCAGCGTGAAATTCTGATCAAGAAAATGTTTGTTTCAAATGGTTCTGAGCAGTAGAAGTGCCTTTTTCTAAGTGTTGAAATCAGCGCCATCTAATGACAAGTTTTGGAACTAAATTTTATTATGATCGCATCGTGTTCAGCGTGAAATTCTAATCAAGAATATGTTTGTTTCAAATGGTTCTGAGCAGTAGAAGTGCCTTTTTCTAAGTGTTGAAATCAGCGCCATCTAGTGACAAGTTTTGGAACTAAATTTTATTATGATCGCATCGTGTTCAGCGTGAAATTCTGATCAAGAATATGTTTGTTTCAAATGGTTCTGAGCAGTAGAAGTGCCTTTTTCTAAGTGTTGAAATCAGCGCCATCTAGTGACAAGTTTTGGAACTAAATTTTATTATGATCGCATCGTGTTCAGCGTGAAATTCTGATCAAGAATATGTTTGTTTCAAATGGTTCTGAGCAGTAGAAGTGCCTTTTTCTAAGTGTTGAAATCAGCGCCATCTAGTGACAAGTTTTGGAACTAAATTTTATTATGATCGCATCGTGTTCAGCGTGAAATTCTGATCAAGAATATGTTTGTTTCAAATGGTTCTGAGCAGTAGAAGTGCCTTTTTCTAAGTGTTGAAATCAGCGCCATCTAGTGACAAGTTTTGGAACTAAATTTTATTATGATCGCATGGTGTTCAGCGTGAAATTCTGATCAAGAATATGTTTGTTTCAAATGGTTCTGAGCAGTAGAAGTGCCTTTTTCTAAGTGTTGAAATCAGCGCCATCTAGTGACAAGTTTTGGAACTAAATTTTATTATGATCGCATCGTGTTCAGCGTGAAATTCTAATCAAGAATATGTTTGTTTCAAATGGTTCTGAGCAGTAGAAGTGCCTTTTTCTAAGTGTTGAAATCAGCGCCATCTAGTGACAAGTTTTGGAACTAAATTTTATTATGATCGCATCGTGTTCAGCGTGAAATTCTAATCAAGAATATGTTTGTTTCAAATGGTTCTGAGCAGTAGAAGTGCCTTTTTCTAAGTGTTGAAATCAGCGCCATCTAGTGACAAGTTTTGGAACTAAATTTTATTATGATCGCATCGTGTTCAGCGTGAAATTCTGATCAAGAATATGTTTGTTTCAAATGGTTCTGAGCAGTAGAAGTGCCTTTTTCTAAGTGTTGAAATCAGCGCCATCTAGTGACAAGTTTTGGAACTAAATTTTATTATGATCGCATCGTGTTCAGCGTGAAATTCTGATCAAGAATATGTTTGTTTCAAATGGTTCTGAGCAGTAGAAGTGCCTTTTTCTAAGTGTTGAAATCAGCCCCATCTAGTGACAAGTTTTGGAACTAAATTTTATTATGATCGCATCGTATTCAACGTGAAATTCTGATCAAGAATATGTTTGTTTCAAATGGTTCTGTGCAGTAGAAGTGCCTTTTTCTAAGTGTTGAAATCAGCGTCATCTAGTGACAAGTTTTGGAACTAAATTTTATTATGATCGCGTCGTGTTCAGCGTGAAATTCTGATCAAGAATATGTTTGTTTCAAATGGTTCCGAGCAAAAGAAATGCCTTTTTCTAAGTGTTGAAATCAGCGCCATCTAGTGACAAGTTTTGACACTAAATTTTATTATGATCGCATCGTGTTCAGCGTGAAATTCTGATCAAGAATATGTTTGTTTCAAATGGTTCTGAGCAGTAGAAGTGCCTTTTTCTAAGTGTTGAAATCAGCGCCATCTAGTGACAAGTTTTGGAACTAAATTTTATTATGATCGCATGGTGTTCAGCGTGAAATTCTGATCAAGAAAATGTTTGTTTCAAATGGTTCTGAGCAGTAGAAGTGCCTTTTTCTAAGTGTTGAAATCAGCGCCATCTAATGACAAGTTTTGGAACTAAATTTTATTATGATCGCATCGTGTTCAGCGTGAAATTCTAATCAAGAATATGTTTGTTTCAAATGGTTCTGAGCAGTAGAAGTGCCTTTTTCTAAGTGTTGAAATCAGCGCCATCTAGTGACAAGTTTTGGAACTAAATTTTATTATGATCGCATCGTGTTCAGCGTGAAATTCTAATCAAGAATATGTTTGTTTCAAATGGTTCTGAGCAGTAGAAGTGCCTTTTTCTAAGTGTTGAAATCAGCGCCATCTAGTGACAAGTTTTGGAACTAAATTTTATTATGATCGCATCGTGTTCAGCGTGAAATTCTGATCAAGAATATGTTTGTTTCAAATGGTTCTGAGCAGTAGAAGTGCCTTTTTCTAAGTGTTGAAATCAGCGCCATCTAGTGACAAGTTTTGGAACTAAATTTTATTATGATCGCATCGTGTTCAGCGTGAAATTCTGATCAAGAATATGTTTGTTTCAAATGGTTCTGAGCAGTAGAAGTGCCTTTTTCTAAGTGTTGAAATCAGCGCCATCTAGTGACAAGTTTTGGAACTAAATTTTATTATGATCGCATCGTGTTCAGCGTGAAATTCTGATCAAGAATATGTTTGTTTCAAATGGTTCTGAGCAGTAGAAGTGCCTTTTTCTAAGTGTTGAAATCAGCGCCATCTAGTGACAAGTTTTGGAACTAAATTTTATTATGATCGCATCGTGTTCAGCGTGAAATTCTGATCAAGAATATGTTTGTTTCAAATGGTTCTGAGCAGTAGAAGTGCCTTTTTCTAAGTGTTGAAATCAGCGCCATCTAGTGACAAGTTTTGGAACTAAATTTTATTATGATCGCATCGTGTTCAGCGTGAAATTCTGATCAAGAATATGTTTGTTTCAAATGGTTCTGAGCAGTAGAAGTGCCTTTTTCTAAGTGTTGAAATCAGCGTCATCTAGTGACAAGTTTTGGAACTAAATTTTATTATGATCGCATCGTGTTCAGCGTGAAATTCTGATCAAGAATATGTTTGTTTCAAATGGTTCTGAGCAGTAGAAGTGCCTTTTCTTAGTGTTGTTATCAGCGCCATCTAGTGACAAGTTTTGGAACTAAATTTTATTATGATCGCATCGTGTTCAGCGTGAAATTCTGATCAAGAATATGTTTGTTTCAAATGGTTCTGAGCAGTAGAAGTGCCTTTTTCTAAGTGTTGAAATCAGCCCCATCTAGTGACAAGTTTTGGAACTAAATTTTATTATGATCGCATCGTATTCAACGTGAAATTCTGATCAAGAATATGTTTGTTTCAAATGGTTCTGTGCAGTAGAAGTGCCTTTTTCTAAGTGTTGAAATCAGCGCCATCTAGTGACAAGTTTTGACACTAAATTTTATTATGATCGCGTCGTGTTCAGCGTGAAATTCTGATCAAGAATATGTTTGTTTCAAATGGTTCCGAGCAAAAGAAATGCCTTTTTCTAAGTGTTGAAATCAGCGCCATCTAGTGACAAGTTTTGACACTAAATTTTATTATGATCGCATCGTGTTCAGCGTGAAATTCTGATCAAGAATATGTTTGTTTCAAATGGTTCTGAGCAGTAGAAGTGCCTTTTTCTAAGTGTTGAAATCAGCGCCATCTAGTGACAAGTTTTGGAACTAAATTTTATTATGATCGCATGGTGTTCAGCGTGAAATTCTGATCAAGAAAATGTTTGTTTCAAATGGTTCTGAGCAGTAGAAGTGCCTTTTTCTAAGTGTTGAAATCAGCGCCATCTAATGACAAGTTTTGGAACTAAATTTTATTATGATCGCATCGTGTTCAGCGTGAAATTCTAATCAAGAATATGTTTGTTTCAAATGGTTCTGAGCAGTAGAAGTGCCTTTTTCTAAGTGTTGAAATCAGCGCCATCTAGTGACAAGTTTTGGAACTAAATTTTATTATGATCGCATCGTGTTCAGCGTGAAATTCTAATCAAGAATATGTTTGTTTCAAATGGTTCTGAGCAGTAGAAGTGCCTTTTTCTAAGTGTTGAAATCAGCGCCATCTAGTGACAAGTTTTGGAACTAAATTTTATTATGATCGCATCGTGTTCAGCGTGAAATTCTGATCAAGAATATGTTTGTTTCAAATGGTTCTGAGCAGTAGAAGTGCCTTTTTCTAAGTGTTGAAATCAGCGCCATCTAGTGACAAGTTTTGGAACTAAATTTTATTATGATCGCATCGTGTTCAGCGTGAAATTCTGATCAAGAATATGTTTGTTTCAAATGGTTCTGAGCAGTAGAAGTGCCTTTTTCTAAGTGTTGAAATCAGCGCCATCTAGTGACAAGTTTTGGAACTAAATTTTATTATGATCGCATCGTGTTCAGCGTGAAATTCTGATCAAGAATATGTTTGTTTCAAATGGTTCTGAGCAGTAGAAGTGCCTTTTTCTAAGTGTTGAAATCAGCGCCATCTAGTGACAAGTTTTGGAACTAAATTTTATTATGATCGCATCGTGTTCAGCGTGAAATTCTGATCAAGAATATGTTTGTTTCAAATGGTTCTGAGCAGTAGAAGTGCCTTTTTCTAAGTGTTGAAATCAGCGCCATCTAGTGACAAGTTTTGGAACTAAATTTTATTATGATCGCATCGTGTTCAGCGTGAAATTCTGATCAAGAATATGTTTGTTTCAAATGGTTCTGAGCAGTAGAAGTGCCTTTTTCTAAGTGTTGAAATCAGCGCCATCTAGTGACAAGTTTTGGAACTAAATTTTATTATGATCGCATCGTGTTCAGCGTGAAATTCTGATCAAGAATATGTTTGTTTCAAATGGTTCTGAGCAGTAGAAGTGCCTTTTTCTAAGTGTTGAAATCAGCGCCATCTAGTGACAAGTTTTGGAACTAAATTTTATTATGATCGCATCGTGTTCAGCGTGAAATTCTGATCAAGAATATGTTTGTTTCAAATGGTTCTGAGCAGTAGAAGTGCCTTTTTCTAAGTGTTGAAATCAGCGTCATCTAGTGACAAGTTTTGGAACTAAATTTTATTATGATCGCATCGTGTTCAGCGTGAAATTCTGATCAAGAATATGTTTGTT